>NC_140592.1:871661479-872014065 GCF_964204655.1 Triturus cristatus
GGTACAGTCAGAAATTGAAAACCTTTCAAATGAAACAGCCACATCACCCTTGATAGGACTGGAGGAGGCCTTTGCACTTCTTTGAATGGGCTTGAAACAATAGGGGCCGCCCTCGTATCAAGCCACTTACAGGGATCTGCGTGGTGTGTAGCCATGTGCTGCATTAAATGGGAATGCCACCTAAATGAATCACAGGCACAAAGGGACTGAACAAGACATCTCTTCTACTCCCGCTAGCCGAGCAGTCCGTGAGGCTAAATGATATGGCTGAGCATCATCATCAATGTTATAATAGCTATATTGAGTGTTTTTAAACTTTTTATGCACTAAAGAGATTTTTTAATAGGGATTGTATGGTAAATCCTTTGTACATATTGGATCATTGTTACTGATTTAAATAGAAACATTTCCTTACCAGCATTTTATATATGTGTGCCTTCATGGTTTGTTTTAAGCCAAATAAATTATTTTGATGATGAGGATATGGCTGGGCATATCTCATCCCATGGGAGTACTGACAAAATACTACTAAAACTACCGAAACTCTTCCCAAAGCAGTATCGGTTTCTGGTGTCCACAACAACCCCTAAACCTATGCAAGTGATGGCCAATGCAGATAATGGTGAGATCCTAGAAGATACTCAAGAGAGTGGTTTTTGGATCACTGAATTAGTCACACAAGAATGTCATAACCCAGTGGGCATAAATATTTTTAAAAAGAGACACCCATCACCACTTTGACACGCTATCTCACCTGTCATGGGCAAAGGATGATACAGTCTTTAAATTAACATAAACAACAATATGGCAAATAGACAACTAGGCAAACCATAACACTACATAATACATCATTATTAATAAAATAGTATTGTGCTGCTTCTAGCACTCCAATCAAAAAGAAGTCAGAGGCACCCTTGAATGAAACTAAGGGCAATGAGAACAATAGAGGTGGCAGTGAAAAGACTACCATACCTAAGAATCAAGTGATGAAATAGATCACTCATTGATCTGGAATATATTGGGCAATAAGATAAGGCTGTCCTGTGGAAAGGCTGAAAGACGCAGTAGGGTGGCTGAGCTACAGAAATTAATTCTGATGATTAAGATGCAACAGCATAAAGAATTATATGTAATGTTACTAATTGATTCAATGTGAACTCCACATTTCAGATGGACCTTGCAGAAATACCGCAACAACATGTGCTAACAACTACTAACGTCACATATAGTGAAGATTGATTAAACCAATATGAAAATGTGACTTCACAAGAAGCAGGGTACTTGTCAATAGAGGAACGACTTGAGGGTGTTCAGCATTGTCGAAGGGAAATAAAATATAATACTTAGACTTACATTGTAGATATTTCTACTAAAGCGTTCTCTGAAATGACTAATTACAATTTTGTTAGGGAACTACTAAGGACCCTTAAAATCCTCTACAAATGCTCAAAGATACCAATATCACCACCCATTTATAGTTAGTATTCATGATTTCTGACTTTGAAACTTGATAAATAGCAAAGGAGGGTCTAGGAAGTCAGCATCAGGTGGAGGCACTGCTTTTTTGTTCACATTTGTCATGCACCACTATAGATAAAGAATTGTGGCTAAGAAGTCTCATTGGCAAATTTAAAGATGTAAAAAAAGCAATCCTCCAAGAAGCCACCTGGTTGTAAGTGAAATATAAAAGCAGTGTACATTTTAGCTTACAGAAAAATCAGCACTGGCAGAATTCAGCAAAACTGATAAGGACAGAAAATAAGATGAGCAAGGCAGATACAAGGTGAAGTGTTTTGAGATATTAGTCATGGACCATCAATGCAATATTCAGCCAGGTGACTATCAAACAACAAGTTGTGTTTACCCAAAAGTAGAACTGAACCATTGTCTATATATCTGGCAAGCATACATTGATATCACACATATAATTGAATCAGGGATAATGAGAAGGCTAATTATTGTAATAGCTAAGCAAGGTTAATCTTTTATTGTAGGAAACATTGTCACGCATTTAATTTGTAGTAAAGGAGAATTAATACATTTTGTTTAGAAGATGTCATCTGAATTAGAAAGATAGAAACATCACATAGGCAGTGTGAGGGGTTAGCTCGGTAGCTTTTAAGGATCCATGTCCACTCTTTAGGCAGATAGATCTGAGGGTAAGGGCGTTGGTGTGGAGGAAAGAATGTGCTGGGTTGGGGGAAGGAGAGCACAGGGGCTGTGTGCAAGGAGGGAGGACAAAGCTGGGAAAAACCAAACGGAAGAAAATGTTACTTTTGCTGACTAATTTCCACTCATACAGAGATGTCTGCTGTTTATTGCTTTCTAATAAATAATATTACCCCCCTAGAGTACAAAGTAGTAAGCACTCCAAGCAATCAGGATACAGGAAAAAAGATCTATGTCCCTCATATACAATGTTTTCAGTAGATAAATCTTGACAAAAGTGAAGACACTATGGCACTAAGGTACTAAAATTATATGCTTATGGCAGTATGCACTTCTTCGTTTGGTACATCTGTCCAGGGAGCACTAACTACCATCTTAAATGTGAAATGGGAATAGAGACTTCTGGATTAGATTACTGCTGGACAATAGATTGTTAGTTGGGGAGGATGTGAGTTCTAGTCAAATAATAAGCTCCAAAGTCCTTTAATGTCACATACATATTTCAAGTTATTGAAACCTGGGCTCAAACCACGCACAGGGCAGGCAGACCTAACGTAGAAAATATGCAAAGTATTTAGCAACACAAAAACTGAGAACAAGTCAAAACAAAATTGCTGCTTTTGTTTCTGCCCGTTTGGAATCGCCTGCTGCCAGCCTACTTCTTGCGGAACCCGCTCCGCGGGTCCCGCTGCGTGAGGAGTGTTGACCGCAGCGCCTTGAAGGGGACACCGAGGGAAGTACTTGCACGGGGCTGCGAGCGAGTGCGTGAGCTCCTTGGGACTGCATTTCCCAGGAGCACCCGCCAGCCCTGATCAGCTACACCTGGGCCGCTCTCCCCGACCCCTCCTACCCTTCCACCGAGCCCTTATCATCTGCTCTCGCTGAGACGGCGAGTGGGACGCCTTGCTGCTTTTGTTTCTGCCCGTTTGGAATCGCCTGCTGCCAGCCTACTTCTTGCGGAACCCGCTCCGCGGGTCCCGCTGCGTGAGGAGTGTTGACCGCAGCGCCTTGAAGGGGACACCGAGGGAAGTACTTGCACGGGGCTGCGAGCGAGTGCGTGAGCTCCTTGGGACTGCATTTCCCAGGAGCACCCGCCAGCCCTGATCAGCTACACCTGGGCCGCTCTCCCCGACCCCTCCTACCCTTCCACCGAGCCCTTATCATCTGCTCTCGCTGAGACGGCGAGTGGGACGCATTGCTGCTTTTGTTTCTGCCCGTTTGGAATCGCCTGCTGCCAGCCTACTTCTTGCGGAACCCGCTCCGCGGGTCCCGCTGCGTGAGGAGTGTTGACCGCAGCGCCTTGAAGGGGACACCGAGGGAAGTACTTTCACGGGGCTGCGAGCGAGTACGTGAGCTCCTTGGGACTGCATTTCCCAGGAGCACCCGCCAGCCCTGATCAGCTACACCTGGGCCGCTCTCCCCGACCCCTCCTACCCCTCCCACCTATTGTGTTCATACTCCTTATTAAGCCACAAGTACTCCCGCAGCGCGGGAGAGCGCGCGGGAGAAGCCCGGGACAAGGGCGGGACCGTCTGTGGCCGTCCGGGGCCGAAGGAGGCCGGGCTGGGCCACCCCCCTTACCAGTGACATATAGTATCACCTCCAGTAAGTGGCTTAGAAAAGTTGGATTTGTTTAGTGTTTAACATGGCAACGTTTACATCAACAAACTCTGTAAATAGCCATCAAATAACTCCTCCTGTAGAGTCTGGTCCACTGGCAATTGGCCCCTTAGATAAATTTTTCTTTAATCGTTCACTGGTAATAGACAAAGAGTTGACCTTGGCAGAGAAGCGCGCAGAGCGTAGGCTGTCAATCGAAATACTTAAGAATTCAACGGATAATTTTTCAAATCTAGCTTACCCCACCCTGGTAACTCCTCTGTCATCAGTGAACCTGCCAGTTGTAAACGACCATTTTGAGGTCCAGGCCCAAAAACCAAACAAGGATGTTGTGATAGAACTAAATAATCCTTGTGGCGGCAAAATCCTACCAGCACCGCTCACTGATTCTGGCGCCCAGGTTATATTGGCCCAACCCAAAATCGGGTCCAAACGGAAACGACCAGCATCTGTAAGAAAATGTAAAAGGGTGGTCAAACCCCCTCAAAAACTCAGGAAGTTACATAAACTCGTGAACACAGGAGAGGTAGCTACTAACGAAACTCAAAGCACAGAAAGTGTTACACCTACTAATCTTGTCTCCTTGAACAGCCAGGACGGAGATGACAATCCTTGTACCGACTCCACTGTACCATGTAAAGATAAGGAGCAATCACTTGTAATTGTTCTCCCTGAACTGGAAAAATTGTTTAGATCACTACTCACCCCCATTGAGGATAGAATTGCAAAGCTTGTAGATAGGCTAAACCATTTTGAACAGACTACCTTAGACAATTTTTATTCCACAAAATCACTGATTAAAGCGAATAGGGTGGAAGTAAGCACAAACTCTCAGGTCCTAAACAACCCTGTTATTCAGGATAAGGGAAGAAATCACCGAAATAGCTCTCCTTTACCTCCCAAACTGAGCAATCCTACAGTTAAAGCCATTACAAAATCCCCAGACAGAACAGAGAGAGCAAACGTTGGCCCTGATTTACCTCAGTCGACCATAATACACCCTACACAGCCCACAATCCCCCCGACACAAAATCCACCAATCGCAATGAGTGCTGAGGCTACAGTGCGTCACCAAGCGGGAATAGTACCAACAAACGCAAACGTAACTAATAGCACGCAGAAAGCTCAGAATATTCCGGTGGGAGGGAATAGGGCTAACACAGGTTCGTTGGTAGGTAAAACTTCAGTACCGTCCCAAATAAATAACAAACAACAGGCGCTGAAGCCTGTCCCCCAATATGTCCCCCAAGTTCCCAAATCTATCCCACCGCCCGTGGCAAAACAACCCTACAGAAAACCACCAATTAATCTCACCCCAGACTCCTTTCCCTATGTAGCAGTTCTTATAAACGTCCCACCATTACCCCCAGGACAGAGAGAAACTTTCCAGATGCTCAAAAACAAGATCATGCACTGGCTAAAGGAAAACCGTCCTCTGCCTGGTGACATCGACGGGCTAATCATAGGGGTAAGGAGAATAGATTGGATGGGATATACATCGAAAACCTTGGGTGGGGATTGCATAGTGGTCAATTTCCAAGACCCAAGGGTGGCGGGATGGATAACAAGGCAGGGATGGGGAACAAATAAGGGAGGTATCGGAATTGTAGACCTTACCTTTTTTTACCCCCGACCGACTAGTGTAACGACTAGTTTACTCAATGAACCCCTTATTCCCCCTACTGTATCATGGCCAGTCAATCCCTTACCACCTCCTCCTGTAGGTCATAATCATACCACTTACACATATTACAACCCTCATGTAGGATGGCAGGAGCTGGGATGGGGATATTTTCAAACCAGTACTGACAGTTTAGGAGGGAACACTAACGAGCCAGAAGGGCAATGTGATGTTCATGGTAATACAACTGTTACAAACTCATTGGTCAATTACATCGAGACGGGGGGTTTGGTCGAAGAAGGTGGTTTTAGACTGGGAACCCTAAATACAAATGCCAAGATAACATACCCAGCCAATACGACAGTGGATCCGACAGATGACCAAGAAAGGCAGACTAATTCTACTGAAAGCCCTATGTTAGCCCAAGTATTTCCATTGACTAACACCCGAGATGGGCTAGATGCTAGCATTGGTACGCTTTTATCTTGGAATGTCGCTGGGCTGGCAAGTAAATTGGATTCCCAATCCTGGGTGGATTTTATAAGTGGGTATGACATCTGTTGCTTCCAAGAAACCTGGGCTTGTGATCCCCTTTTCTGTCTTGGTTATTTGAACTATTGTATACCAGCGTCAAAAGGGGGAAGAGGGCGGCCCAAGGGAGGCTTAACTGTTTGGGTTAGACAGGACCTGCAGGTCAACATCAAAATGTTGGACCTGGGAAATTGTGATTTGCAATTATTAAGAATCTCCGTAGCAAAGGGTCAACTAATAGATTTGTACAATGTCTACGTGAGAGGTAGCAACGTAACCAATTTACCCACCATTGAGCTGTTGTCTACTGCCATTGAGACCAAGTCCCAGGAAAGTGTAACGATAATTGTAGGGGACCTCAACAGGACTTTTGAACCTCTGGACTGTACAAATGACCTCTTGGAGAGCGAAGAGGACAATCTCTGGGGAGTACCACCTCTATGCCTAAAACCTGTAAGGAGATGGACAAAAGAGATCTTATCACTGAATGGAATTTGTATGGAACATGGCTTAAGAGCACTGAATGGGAGGACACCTGGGGACAAGGAGGGCAGCTACACTTTTGACAATGGCATCAACAGGAGCCGAATCGATTACATTTTGTGCAGTCTCCAACTGTGGAAAGGGGTTGTTGACATGACAGTTAGGCCCCAGGTTGAAAGTGACCACAACCCCCTCTGTGTGACTCATAGGTGGTGGAATACTGGTGCGGGTAACCCTCTAGTGATATACGATGAAACCCCTGTTATGAGTAATGATGAACGCAGGTTAAAATGGCCCAAGGTACTGGCAAACGAGGCCACTATGACTTACATCAATAATGCTGTTGATTGTGCAATTTCGGCGATGGAAACAGCGGTTCCAGTGGTTCCAGGGGATAGTGGAATCACCGAAATCCACAATAAGTTATTCTCCCTCCTGAGACCATGCTTCTTCATTAAAAAAAGGAAAGGGAAGAAATCTAAAGAAGTGGGAAGGTGGTTTGATAGTCATTGTAGATCAGCACGATTAGCCCTGGGACAAGCCATAAGGAATAGGGACCGCGCCGCTGTGACAAAGAATAGGGAACTGTACAAGATGGCCATCTATCGTGCAAAAAAGAATTGGGATGAAGGCCACTGGGCCGAACTAAAAGAGGCCTCTGATAGTAAAGACTCCAGGGCATTCTGGAAAATCATCAAGTGGGGTAGTGGAGCCGGTCCTGCGAAGCCAGACAACAATGTAGCAGAGGAAGCTTGGGTTGATTACTTCAGACCTCAGTACGCGGAAGTTAACCATCCTGTGGCAGCTGATAGTATAACACCGGTTTATGCAACCGATGATTTGTTCTCCCTTAGAGAAGTGGAAATTGCCATTGGTTCCGCGAAATGTGGGAGGGCGCCAGGTCCAGATGGCATTCCACCTGATATTTTTAAACACGATATGACCAGATGGGCGAGATATATCCTCCTTGTAGCGAATGCCCTAGCCAAGGGGGAAGTGGTCCCAGACCTTTGGAAAGGCGCAACCATTATCCCCATCCACAAGAAGGGAGATCGATCACTGCCTGCAAACTATAGGCCCATAAGCTTAATAGCCACCATACAGAAAGTAGTTGGGAGAATGGTAACAAACCAGCTTATGGACTGGGTTGAAGTCAACAACGCCCTTTCTCCATACCAAGCGGGATTCAGGCGAGCAACCAGTACCATCGATCAGGTCTTCCGCTTTACCATATTAAGGTGGAAGACCGTTGTACTGGGAAGGGGCTGCCTGTACGTCGCGTTCGTCGACCTGCGGACGGCGTTCGACCTAGTCCCCCGGTTTAAGTTATGGTTGGTTTTGCAAAAGTTGGGGATCCCTGCTGATCTGCTAACATTAATTATGCGACTGCACGAATCCAACTTCGCTAGAGTCCAGTGGGGTGGAAGCGGAGAGACAACAGAGGATTTCCCAGTGGAAAGGGGTGTTCGACAGGGCTGTTCCATGGCCCCTTTACTTTTCTCGTTATTTATTAACGGAATCGTTGAGAGGATGCTGAAGGCTAGTGTTGATGCCCCATCGTTAGCGGACACCAGGGTTCCGATCCTGATGTTCGCTGACGACACTCTTATCTTGTCTAAGACCCCCATGGGGCTGCAACGTGCATTAAACATTTTTGATGCTTTTTGCACTGAGCATGGGCTAGAGGTAAATGTGGGAAAAACAAAACTAATGGCTTTTTCCCCCGGACGCAGGAACTACCCCAAGGTAACCTTAAACAGCAGTAGGTTAGACATTGTCAAAGAATTTATGTACCTGGGTGTACAGATCGCAGAGGGCATTGGCTGGACGCATCATGTAGATAAAGTGGTCTTAAAGCACCAGCAGCTTTCTGGTGCTTTAAGGGGGAACACCGCAAATCCAAAACAAAACCCATAAAACCCGCATTAATAGTGTATGACGCGAAGGTTTTGGGTGCCACATTATATGGCGCGGAGCTATGGGCCTGGGATGGTTTAGCGGCTCTTCAGACTTCAGAGAACAAGTTTATGCGAGGGATTACAAGACTCCCACAGAGTACCCCCTTAACCCCACTGTTTTTGGAGTTAGGTAGACGCACCATTGTAGATAGAGCCCGATTGCGCCCAGTCCTTTACTGGAGACGTCTCTGGACGACTCCAGAAATAAGACAATATGCGGAGGGTTTTCAATGGATTATCAAGGAAGATACCTTCCATAAGATAAAATGGCTAAAACATCTGAAGTCCATGTTAGTAAACTTAGGGTTTTCAAATCTTTGGAATAACCCTGAGGGAGAGATCTTCCCTAGCAAAGAAGCCCTTAAAGAACAATACTGGGATTGGGTTGGCGGTAAGATGCTGAATGACACCAGGGCCGACTCTATGACTGGTCGCTTCCTGGAGATAAAATTTTTTCCTGCCCTGGAAAATTACTGGGACAACATCACGGTACCAATGGACAGGAAACTTGTATTTCAGCTAAGATCAGGATCTATCCCCCTCAAGAAACTGACATCTGGCTGGCACAGACCCACCAATAACTTATGTCCAGCATGCGAAAATGCCGAGGAGAGCATAGGCCATTTTCTTTTCGTATGCCACGCTTATGTGAATCCGAGGAGAAAATGGCTCTCGCCGGTATGCAAAAACTTGGGGACACGAGACAGCACAGTGGCTCTAAGAATCCTACGTACAACAACTCAGGATTCGATAGTCATAGGGGTAGCTAAATACCTGGGTTGGGCATGGGCAATTAGAAGACGGTCCCTGGGGGGAAGCAGGTAACAAGGTATTCCTCTCAACAATGATTAATGTAATACTATTTGTAAATATGGTTTTTATATGCAAATGTTGTATGAGCTGTACTCTATGTTTAATGAATTTTTAATCCGTAATAATGTATTATTGTATAACTGTGTTGATTTTATGTGCTTTTATGAGAATTGTCTCGAATAAAGCTTAAAAAAAAAAAAAAAAAAAAAAAAAAAGAAATCCAACAACCTGAACAGTCGACTCCAATTCCCGCACCCCAAAGGACCCTACGATCAGCCCAGCTCTCCTACGCCATGGTCCCCCGCACCAGAAAAACCAGATCAGGAAGCCGCTCCTTCTCCTTCCTCGCGGCCAAAGCCTGGAACGCCCTTCCACTCCATCTCAGACAGACAACATTGCTTTCCATCTTCGCTAGAAACCTCAAAACCTGGCTCTTTGACAGACCCCTCGTTATTGAACTGGAACCTTCCCCCCCAGCGCCTTGAGACCCTTACAGATGAGTAGTCGCGCTTAGCAAACGCTTGAATGATTGATTGATTGATTGAACAACCAATTCCTAACAATTTAGAAAAACATTTGTAAGTAAAATGACATAAAAACAACATAAATCCAATAAGAAGGACCAGCGGTATGAATTTGAGTTTTGAAGGAAAAAAATGCTAAGAAATGTAAAGCACCAACCAAAAATCACTGTTCGTGGCTGATCTGGTCGTGGTGCAATTTCCGGTTGACCATGATGGAGCAGGTTGGATATCCAATATTTCCTCTTCTCTCTGTTTCACTACATTCCATACCATTGCTCTTTCCCCAAACCTACTGTTGCCCAGCATACTAATACCATGCAAGGTCACTAGGGGGTGCAGGGATCGCTCCTGTAGGATCTGAATTATTGGGTTAATGCAACTATGAAGTTACAGACCATGTCCACTCCCTTTCAAATGTGGGAAAGAGAAGGTTGGACACTGCCAATTTTGTATGTATTATTGGGCAGCCATGGAAAACCATCTCCATCAGCTCTCCTAAACTTGTGACAATTTTTTCGCTTTAGATATGTTAATTACAACCGTTCATTATTTTAAAATATTTTAATTTGCGAATTACCAAATCATATTCAATCATAATAAAAACTTTGGCAAGTTTCTATTAAATATTTGTGTCATTAGAGAATATGTGTAAATACATTGGGGCAGATTTACAAGACCCTTCCGCCACGTTTGTGACATTTTTCCCATGTTAAAAAGGACGCTAAAGTGTCGCAAGGGGCTTGCAAATCTGCCCCATTATTTGCATGCTATAGCTATACCATGAGGACATATGAGAAACCAGTAATTTCCACCAACCCACTTCTCTCTCCACGAAATGAGGTGTGTCTTAAAGCTGTATAGACATTTAGGTGCCGATTCCGATCCTGGAGAAACCGGGTACGAACCGTCGGTCGGAGGGTTTTCTCCGTCCGACTCGTACCCGGTAAAATAACCCTACAAACTTGCAAGTACGATTCGTACGGAAACACCATTTTCGTACGAGTCGGAAAAAACACCGACCGACTGTAAAAACACATACCAATGTGATCCGGGACAGCGCCGACGTGACGTCGGGACGCATGCAGGCTGCATTTCACGAACCAGGAAGTACGAATCGTACCAACACCAGTCCGGACGGCAATATTTTTACGGCACCCAAAAAGTGCCGGAAAAGCGAAGTACGGCGCGATGCGAGCGGAATTGGGGGCCTGGTACGTGCCGAACCCCCCCCAGACCCCGCGGATGTACGTGCCGTACCCCCACCCGTGTATGTACACCCGTGTATGTACGAGTCGAACCCCCACCCGTGTATGTACACCCGTGTACGTACAGTCGTACCCCCACCCGTGTATGTACACCCGTGTATGTACGAGTCGAACCCCCACCCGTGTATGTACGAGTTGAACCCCCACCCGTGTATGTACACCCGTGTACGTACGAGTCGTACCCCCATCGGTGTATGTACACCCGTGTACGTACGAGTCGTACCCCCATCTGTGTATGTACACCGGGTGTACATACAAGGGTGGGGGTACGACTCGTACGTACACGGGTGTACATACACAGATGGGGGTACGACTCGTACGTACATGGGTGTACATACACGGGGGTTCGGCGCATACTTACGGGGGCTGGGGGGGTTCGGCGCGTACTTACGGGGGCCGGGGGGGTTCGGCACGTATGCGGGCACATGTCTCCATGGTTGCTATGGGAGTTCGGTCCGTACGGTGCTTTTTCCATACGGTTGTAACATCGGACGCACGGGACGGATCGTACTTGCGCGCTCGGACTTCACTTTTCACATTTGTACGTAAAATCGGCCGGGGATGTGTCGGACACTTTTTCCGACCCGAGGACGTGTGGGGAAATTTTCCCAATGCGATTCGTATGGACTTTTTCCCATACGAATCGTACTTGGCAGTTTGTACGCTACTTGTACGATTCGTACGGTAAAAAGACCGGATACGAGTCGTACGGGGAAAATGTTTCCAGGATCCGAATTGGCACCTTGGTAGGCAGGGAATCTTAAATCATTTGACAGAATCAATGATGAGCTGAGCCTCTCTACAGCTGCATTTATAAATACTTTCATATCCGGGATTTTAGTCAACTCTCCCCAAGGCGTTTGTAGACTGTCTTATTTGTTTCCCTGCTACTCATTCTATCATCAGACGCGATTGGCAAAAACGAACTCTTGTAAAGAAAGAAGTAAAGAAAAGCACGATGGCCTGCTTACATGGCTGGAGAAATGAGGTAATTAGGCAGGGAGTCATAAAAAATTGGATTATATTGCTAGAGTTGTGTATCATGCAAGCAACATGTTTAACCCATCTTCTGGGATTATCGCACCATTTTCAGTTTTTGTGCAACTTCTGCCTGGATTACTAAATGGAGACTGTGAGAGTCTGGACTTTGGCCTACATGTTCACAACAGCAGGCAGGACACATATTTTTGTAACATGTCCAAACGCACAGAAGTTTTTGGATAAAATTCCATCTGTGATAAATCACATGACATGGAACTCGTATTATGTAAACTTAGAAATGATTGTGTTAGAAGATAATGAATCCCCCATCATATCTATGTAGAGCCATAGCCACGAATATAACCGCAAAAGAGTGGAAGAAAACGGGGGCATATTTACTAAGACATGCATTGTCCTTGCATGACGCAAGTCGTAGCAAGACAACGAGGGGCTTATTTACAAGCCCCTGGCGCCACTTTTGCGTCACTCTTCCCATATTAAAAGTCCCGCAAAAGTGGCGCAAGGGGGTGGTAAATCTGCCCCACACGTCCTTTACAAAGAAATGCAAGGTGCAATTTGCGCAACCTTGCTTGACTCTTTAAAGAAATGTAACACATTGAAGCGGCTTGCGCTGAATTGCGTCACAATTCTTTGTGGAAAGACTTCCACAGATGGAGCATTCCCATGCATCCACTCATGAAATTGACACAATCACAGATTTACTAAAGGCTGTAAACCTGGGTTTCTGCCAAAATGGTGCACCTACCACAGGTAGGTGTAACGAGAAGAAATATATGTTTTTATCTTCTTTATTTATTCTTCCATGTTTGCTGCATTCTGCAGCACACATGGAAGGAGGACTAAGCCTTGAAGGATTCTTTTTGTGCAAGAAGGTATTTCCTGTACAAAAACAATCCTACCCATAACCATGGTGCAAGAGGGCCAGCTTTGGTGATAGGAAACATACAATGTGCCAGCGCAAGGACAGGGCAGAAGTGCACCCAACAGGGGTGAGCTTCCATGAGTGCAGCAGGGGCAGTGTGTAGAGATGAGGTGGTCTAGTAGTTGCGTGGGCGGAGCAGAGTGGGTGGAGTAAGGGGAGGACTGACTGGACAGGAAGGGGCGGAGAAGGGGAACAGGTCGGCAGTTGAGGGTAGAGCCATGCTGGTGTGAGGACAAGAAATAAAGTGTCCCAAAGAGAACCCTCTGTGTCTGTCGTTATTGTTACTGTGAGGACACGACAGCTGGCGACGAGGGTGGGATAGAGCTGGATGCTCTCCCGGAACACCAGCACGCTGACAGAGCTGGCGAAGGGCTGGTCACAAAGAAACCAGCGAAAGCGCCGCCACTCGCGACACACCCCCGGAGCGTGTGAGAGCCCCGCAGCTGAAGGAGCGAGTGCCCTGCGGTGGGAAAGGGCCGACACCGTGACAGGCAAGAAGAGAAGCAGGCATCAGGATTATGGGAAGAAGGCGCCATTGAGAAGATGCTACCGATGCGGGTACGACTTCCCACACATCGGGGCGTGCCCGGCCCTGGGACAGAAATGCCACAAGTGTGGCCGCAACAATCATTTTGAGACCATGTGCGGGGACTACCGCCGGGAGAAAGAAAAAGCCTCCACGAGGTCACCAAGAGGCGAGACGCGCCGCCATCACGCGCGAGCGGTACGTGACCGCCGGAAGTCCTCCTCCAAGTCCTCCCAGTCCAGCAGGGAGTCACGGTCTTCAAGGTGGTCTAGAAGATCACCATCAAGAGACTCTGAATCACCATCCAGTGAACATGAGTATTCCGTAGAATATGCCAACATGATTGCCGATCCAGACCAGCTTAAAAAATACCCTCGGTTGGACATCAGCGTTGGCACGCATCCCACAAAGTTTGTGATGGACAGCGGGGCATCCCTCAACTACATCCCAGTGACAGAATATAAGAAGATGAACCCTCGGCCTCGGCTCAATCCCGCACACGTGCGTGTCTACACCTGGATGTCCAGGAAGCCGCTCCCATGCCTTGGGAAGTTCTCAACGACACTGAGGCATCAAACAACATCTATTCCGGCCGTGATTCACGTCATCGAGGGACCGGAAGCAGACTGTCTCCTCAGTCTACCAACTGCTGAACGGTTGAAGCTGGTGGAGATCCTGTACCGCGTCAACAGTGACAAGGACACCATACACAAGTTCCCAAAGCTGTTTTCCGGACTCGGCAAAATAAACAGAGGCCAGATCCGCCTCCACATAAATGACCAGGTCCGCCCGGTTGCCCAACACCCGCGGAAGGTACCGTTCCACCTCCAGCAAGCGGTGGAGGATGAGCTGCAAGACCTGCTGGACGCCGACATCATCGAACGGACAGAGGGCGCCACACCGTGGGTATCTCCAGTCGTGATAGTACCGAAGAAAGGAACACCAGGGAAAGTCCGACTCTGTGTGGACATGAGAATGCCCAACACCGCCATTGAGAGGGAGCGTCATCCAGGACCTCATTTAAGTGACATGATCGCCGCCCTCAATGGGGCGAGGGTGTTTTCTAAATTGGACCTAAACAAAGGCTACCATCAGTTGGAACTACACGAGAGCTCCCGCTACATCACGACATTTGCAACGCACCTAGGGTTGTTCAGATACAAGAGACTAAACTTCGGCATTTCATCAGCCGCAGAAATATTTCAAGAAGCCATCCGACAAACAATACATCACATCCCAAATACGCTGAACTACAGCGATGACATTCTAGTCTACGGGGCAACACTCCAAGTCCACGACACGGCCCTAGACAGGGTTTGCCATGCCCTCCTGGAAGCCAACCTCACGCTCAACAGAGAGAAGTGCGAATTTCACCAGTCGCAACTGAAATTCTTTGGCCACATCTTTTCAGGAGCCGGAATGCAACCAGACCCTGACAAAGTGAGTACTCTGAACAGCACCAAGAGTCCACTTGACGTCAGTGATGTGCGGTCCTTCCTAGGCATGGCGAGCTACTGTTCAAGATATATTAAGGACTATGCCACAATCAGTCACCCTCTTCGCACTCTCACCAAACAGGGACAGGTGTTTGAGTGGACATCCGAATGCGAGCAAGCATTCCGGGACATAAAGAGAGCCGTGGGCACGGTGGAAAGCCTGGCGTATTTCAGCCCGGATCGCAAGACCGAAATAACAGTGGACGCAAGCCCCGTCGGGCTGGGTGCCATCCTGGCTCAATATGACAAGGACACGGACCAACGTCACATTGTGGCGCACGCCAGCCGGAGCCTTTCCGACACGGAGAAGGCCTACTCCCAACCGGAAAAGGAGAGCCTTGCGGTGGTGTGGGCGTGTGAACACTTCCACGTGTTCATCTACGGGAAGCATTTCACCATGGTAACAGACCATCAGGCGCTCGTCACCATCTATGGCAACCCCCGGTCCAAAATGCCACCCCGCATCGAAAGGTGGGGACTCCGTCTGCAGGAATACACGTTCACAATCGTGCACAAGCCAGGGAAGGCTGCCAACCCGGCCGACTACATGTCGCGCCACCCGGAAGACTCGCAGCGTCACACACCGTCCATGGCAGACGAATATATCCATTTTGTGGTGGACCAAGCGCGGCCACCAGCGGTCCCCCTAGAGGCCATCCTGGACGCCACCCAGCAAGATACCATGCTGCAACAGGTGATCCGAAGAGTTCAAACGAACAGGTGGCGGCACGAAGAGTCGGAGGACGAGAGGGGTGACACCACAAAGCGCCAAGAGTGGCAAGCATTCCGGAATGTGTGTGAAGAACTATCTGTTACACCGGATGGCCTACTGTTGCGAGACAACCGAATCGTAATTCCCCAGCAACTGAGACAGGGAGTCGTCAACCTGGCACACGAAAGCCATCGAGGAGTAGTCACAACGAAAAGAGCACTTCGTGAACGTGTCTGGTTCCCTTTCCTGGACAAAATGGTAGAGCATACTCTGAAAGACTGTCTGCAGTGTCAAGTGGTAAGGCAAGGAGACCCGCCAGCTCCACTTCAGATGACGCCCCTACCACCAGGAGTATGGCAAGAACTAGCAATGGATTTCTACGGCCCCATGCCGTCGGGCAAGTACGTATTGGTCATAATAGATGAATACTCGCGATTTCCCATCGCCCGGTTCGTACCATCCACCAACGCAGCTGCCACGCTCACCATCCTGGATGAAGTCTTTGCAGCTTGGGGTATACCCACGGAGGCCGGGAATTCAGTGACTTCCTGACGCTCATGAACGTGCGGCACCGACGGATAACACCACTATGGCCGCAGGCCAACGGCACAGCAGAAAGATTCATGGCCACTCTCAAAAAGACATTCCAACAGGCCGCTCTGGATAAGAGAGACCCGCAAGCAGCCCTCAATGATGTACTCCGAGCATATCGGACGACACCGCATGCCACCACAGGCAAATGCCCGGCCACACTCATGCTGGGACGCCCAGTCAGGACCCGGATACCCACCTGGGAGGGAGCGCTGCGACCCATTTCCCCCAGCCGTGTTCATCGGGAAGTGGAAGCCACCGACAAAGCTCGCAAAGAAAGCATGAAGGCGTACGCGGATGGCAGAAGACGGGCTCGTTCTCTCTCGTTCCACGAAGGGGACTGCGTGGTCGTTAAGCAGGAGCAATCCAAGAAGACGGACAGCAGGTTCAGAGCGGAACCTCTGACGGTCACTCGACAGAAAGGCACCATGCTGACAGCGGAGTCGGACAACAGGCGCGTAACCCGAAATGTGTCCCACTTTCAGAAGTGCAGCCCAGTTCTACAAGAGACACTCGAGTTGCGAATGACACCTTCAAGAACTCGACAACTTGAAACACAGAGCGATGGTGACCGCCACCCGGGACAGATACCCGGCGCCGAAACCACTGCAGTACCTGAAGGCCGCACACTCCGACCACGACAAACGATCCGCCAACCCAAGCGGCTGAGTGAAGAGATGTAACTCTTGGTGACTCATTTCTTTGCTAACAAAGGGGGAGATGTAGAGATGAAGTGGTCTAGTAGTTGCGTGGGCGGAGCAGAGTGGGTGGAGTAAGGGGAGGACTGACTGGACAGGAAGGGGCGGAGAAGGGTACAGGTCGGCAGTTGAGGGTAGAGCCATGCTGGTGTGAGGACAAGAAATAAAGTGTCCCAAAGAGAACCCTCTGTGTCTGTCGTTATTGTTACTGTGAGGACACGACACAGTGGCACCAGGGACCAGAGGCCCGAGGGGTCTACTGAACCTGATTTATGCTGTATTTTATCATTAAAACAGCAGCCAGGGGGGGCGTTTTATTCCTTTGACTGTGGCCCATGCCTCACTGGATAGGCTACTGGTCTTAAATATGGAAAATTCCAAATTATCTGCTAGGAGACGGATGAACTATTATAAATGTCGTGGCAATAGATATACAGGCTAACCCATGTACTAAACCATAGTAACAGTGATCTGAATTCATATGGCCGTAGACTATGTCTATCAGGATTACGGACAAACTGAAAAGTCAATAGGAATTAGGTAACATTACTTGTGTCATTTGTCTCATTGTTGTCAATGTTGTGCAATTTATCAGTACATGTCTCATACATGCAGTTCAATAGACGTTCCGAAGCAGAGTATGTCTAAAAGTAGTAGCCTGCTTCCTTCATGCACAGAAAGTCATACTTTTACCTGGCCTCAGTGTGCAGGAACCATCAAAGTGCAGAAGCAGCCTCTTGTGACCATGTATGAAAAGATGTCTACACCGCACTCTTCACAGCAAGTCCTTATGGTAAGCCTCATGCATGATGCCGACTCAGCCTTAGATGCATGTATGACCTTGGTACTCCAGCTGTTTAAAACGTCTTGTGCTACTCTTGTTTACATTGATGAGAGTCATAGGTGCTCTTGCTCTACCAAAGACATGCTCTCTATGTCACTCAGTCATTCCCTCGAACTCACCTTTTCACTCATTGTAAGCCTGGCTGCCTTTTTTTTTAACTTATCGTTAACACACTTGCACTGTTAAACTTACCCTTTGCTCACTTGCTCTCCTTCACTTCCTAATCTGATCTGTTCCCACCCAACAAATTCTACCATACTTCCCCTTGTACAGTTGCTCCCTCTTAAATGCTTGAGAAATTAACATGCAAAAGTAGCACATACAGTCAGTGAAAACTGGTTAGTAAATTCGGAACCGATCCTCAAGAATAACTGAACATGCTAAATATTGCTTTTCAAATGATGAATTAATGAAAGATGTTCATGATTTGGTTGGTCAAAAAAGTACATTTTTTATTTTTTGTGTAGTTTTGTGCAGTCACAAGGTTCAACATTTAACTAGAGCTCATGAGTGCAAATATACATCACTGACTGAAATGAAGTGACAGTAAGATGAATAACAATATTCAAACATAATTTACCACAAATTACAGGTAAAAAATGTCAAGAGAATGCAAAGAAAAAATAAATGCAATATTTAGAAAATAGTTATGTTGGTAAGAGCATCTCTGAGTGGAATGATGGTAATGGATATGTTTATGTTGGAAAGTGGATTATCAGTAGTGATAAGTAGTGACTTACCACTAGTAGTAAGGCCAAAAACGCAATAAGAAGGTCAGTCAAGGTCTCAATAAATTATTTCCTTGATCAAACATTGGTAGCTGGCAATGAGCAGACTGATGTAATTTAGGAGACAGGTGTATAAAGCATTTAAAAACATCAATACATTAAATAAGTAAGACACAGCACCCAATAAAAATTCAACTTCAATTTATAACAATAGAATATATTGTATGAACAAATAGAGACCACAATGACAAAAATCCAAAGTAGGAAACCAGAGATATGAATTTGTAAAGAGCAAATACTTTCTACTACTTAAAAACCTATAGCGCCACTTTGGGACAGCTGGTCAAACTTGACCGGGACAAAGTCAAAGTTTGAAGTCGACTGGCGATGGAGCCCTGGCCAGATACACTAAGCAGAAGGCCTCCGTCAAACTGTAACCGTCAGACTCAGAAACCGTTCTGGAGGATTTTTCTCTCAACCTCGAGCAGTCCCTTGCAGTAGGCCGATTTCGATGCAACCTCATTGGATTCTATCTCCGAGAGGCCTCAGTAAAATCCTGGAAGTCTGGAGCTCTAGAGCTTTCAGCGGGACGAACCTGAAATCCATGCCGGGTCACAGTTGAAGGAGTCGGCTTGACTCTTGATGTCTAGTCAGTCACCTTATGGAGCGTTTTACATAAAGTTCCCAAACTTCACCAAACTTCTGAGACCTCATCCTGAAGTTCCTCTTAAGGGTTCAAAGTGTCAAAAACAAAAATCCATGGGTCATGAATCTCCTAGATGGTCCTTGGGATGTCTGGACTACAATTCCCACAAGGCACCTGCCAAATCCTTAAAAGTCTGAATGCACTCCAGGTTGTCTTGCAGTAAATCCACTCCTTAATCCTTCTTGAAGCAAGGCAAAGTCCTTAGGGCTGTAGTACCAGATTATGCAGCAGGTGTCGTCCTTCAGGGTGCAGTCCTTTAGGTGCAGATCCAGATAACCACTGGGCAATCCTTCTTCTCTTTGTAATTTCCAGCAGCTGTTCTAAGGCACTATACAGCTTCCCCATCTGTGATCAGTTTCTGGGCGTCAAGCAGGTGACACACCCCTGACCAATAATATGCAGGGTGCCAACCAGGTTCATGACCACCTCCTCCAAAGTGTGGCATGTTCTTGTCCCAGAAAGCACCATTCACTCAAAATCTAACATGGACAAAGTCTCTTCTTTGGGGTTATATGTGGCCAAGCCATCCCACTGGTTTTGGCTAAGTTTCACAAACACATCCCTTCCAATTCCCTAACTAATCTAGTTATTAAGGCTCTTGTGTGACTGGCAGTGCAGGATGTCAGAGTCAAGCCATGCTTGTCCCAAACTGTAATTTTCCCTTGTCTCAGAGCAGGCAAATTCACATCTCAGTATGACAGCTTGGCTCAGCCTGGAAAAGGCTAGCCAATAAGAAGAGAGCAGTTGGAAGGCTATATTTGGGCTTACAGAAAAGAAAGTTTAAACACTTCTTTTGTGTGTTAGTTATTTTAAATCTGATAGTGGCAAGTTGTTGGATTTATCATAACAAGCATCTTGATACCTTTATTTTGCGCGTGTCAATATTTATACTTAAATAAAATATTCCAATGTTAGCCTGTGGAGCTCATAATCTACAATCGAAAAAAGCTAATTTGGAAGTTTTCCCTCACCAGGGCTTATAAAACATCTTTTATAGCATCCATGCTTATGGTTGCATGGCACCCTAGGCCTGGGGCACCAAGGGGAGACCTTAGGGGTGACCTATATGTAAAAACAAGGCATATTACTACTTTGGAAGTACCTTTAATTCCAAAGTTCAATTTGCATATAATTACAATTTAAAGGCAAGCTGTAAGGCAGGGCTGGCTTTTCAAATAACAGCAGGAAACTCAGCAGTTCACACTCTAGTGCAGGAAATATACTTGGCCTCTAAACCCCCCTGCCCTATTATATACTAGGGATTTATAAGTAGTTTGAATCCCCCTTGTCCTATGATATACTAGGGACTTACAGGGGTCGGTCATTGCCAATTATAATCATACTTAACCATATACTTTTAATCTCCCTCCCCTTGATCACCGCCCTGTATGCACCCTGAATGCACCCCATAGTGTCACCGCTGACTGTACCAATCCCGTGTTTTCTTAAAAATAAAAATCTGTGTCTTGTCGCATGTTTTCTCTAATGTGTGGGATCCTTAGTGCCCATGGCTGTATCATGATTGGGCCAGGTTGTCTAGCACGTTGGGCATCAAGGACCGTCAGAACGGGGGAGTGATCCGAGATTCCTCGCGCCAAGCACGTAGAGTTAGTAAAATCATGTATGTCTTGGGCATGAGTGAACAGATAGTCAATCTGTGATTGACTGCCATGGACCCCTGATTGAAACGTAAAATGTGTGTTATGGGGGTGCGACCATCGCCATATGTCTACCATCCCTAATGCATTAGTAAAATCACGGAGTTGTGAGCTTTGTGACGGGTCACGCCTAGGTGGGGATCTGTCCAGTAGGCCGTCAATTGTCAAATTAAAGTCACCTCCCATTACCAATGATCCCACGGGCAAGTCCAACAATAGCGCCCCCCCATCCTTTAATATTAGGCGTTGTAAACCAGGCGGGGCATATACTGAGATAACATTAAGGACTCTGCCCTCCCACTTATCAGTACATGCTGCATACCTACCCTGTGGATCTGCCCAGGTGTTCTATATCCCGTATGGGCAGCCTTACGTAGGAGAACCCTCACCCCTCTTGATCCTGTAGTGAAGCCCGAAAGTGTTACCATGCGGTACCCCTTTCTATTCAGGGCCATGCACAAATTTCCTATCAGGTGAGTTTCTTGAAGCAGTACTATATCAATTGCCTGGCGATGGATATACTGCAAAACAATGCCTCTTTTGATTTTGCCCCCCAACCCATTGACGTTCCAGGTGGAAAGTTTAATTCCTCGACCCATTACCGTTAGCATGTAGCAATAGGACAATGTTCACCACAGATAGTCCGTCACATGCTGTTCCCCCGGAGGCACCCTCCGGAGTGACCCCCAGCCAGCCACCATGCATTACAATGCCTTGAAACATATTGTCTGTAGCTTGGATTTTGCTGCCAAATAAGATGTACATATACCATCCGTCATTTCTACCTGCTGCAAAAAAACAGAAACCCCAAACCCCCCAACAAATCAAACCCACACTAACCCATCCCCTTAGAGTCTCTCCCCCCTCCCTGTCTCCCTGCACAATGGGACTAGAACCGCCCGCCACCCCCAACATGCAGAGTGCCTGTCGCCCACCCATGAACAGCTGCAGGGAACGTGAGCTACCACACTCCCAATCCACATATAATTAAACATCCCGAGGTATCCCACTCGGCCCGACCCCCCCCCCCCCCCGAGGCAAAGCAGAACCCAGTGGTCCAGTGCGGCACCCAACTGCTATCTAGTTGTGTCTTAGAGCAATCACAGGTATGTCCGCGGCCCCATCAATATGAATAGCAACTGTAGAACAACTGAAATTGAAAAACAGCTTATAAGCCAGAACCATAAATGGCCCATTAAGGCACTGGGTCACTACCGTAAACTCCGGCTCAATGCCATACATATACATCGGGACACTCCCAAGCCCCATCAACCAAACCGTAAGGTAGTATGCCAGCACACAGGAGGAATAAACCTCGTGCAAGCACTTTAAGTCACTCTAGAGGGTGTCCAGAGTCCAGGAGCCATACGGCAAAGTCTTACCAAACTCCACAGTCAGTGCCCCCCTGCAGGTCCCTGGGAATCGGAGTCCGAGTGCGGAGGAGAACGCCTCTGCTGGCGCCAGTCCACAGCTTCATCAGCAGCCGAGGATCCTTTTTTCGACTTCCTTTCGACCGTGCGCCAGCCTTCCAACCAGTCCCAGGCTTCCTCCGGTCAAGTGAAAAACCACGATTTGCCATTAGCGTCCACCCTCAACTTGGCAGGGAACATCATAGCATATTTGACATCTTGGTCTAGGAGGGTCCTCTTTACCTCCAGGAAGCTGCAATATTGCTTCTGCACTCTCAGGGTGAAGTCCGGAAAGAGGATGTATGTCGTTACAACGCACACTTTTACAACGCATGCACTTACAACGCATTTTTTACAACGCACAATCCATTACAACGCATGACATTACAACGCATGACACACCAACGCATTTTTAAAAACTACCTTTACAACGCATTCCATTACAACGCATACTACCATTACAACGCATACCATTACAACGCATAATATTAAATTGCATTTAAGGTAAGTATTAGATAGTATAGGGGTAAAAATTACTTTTCTAACTCCAGGGGGTGCAACAGTAGGGTAAGTGTTGGATAGTATAGGGGTAAAAATTACTATTCTAACTCCAGGGGGTGCAACAGTAGGGAAAGTGTTGGATAGTATAGGGGTTAAAATTACTATTCTAACTCCAGGGGGTGCAACAGTAGGGTAAGTGTTGGATAGTATAGGGGTAAAAATTACTATTCTAACTCCAGGGGGTGCAACAGTAGGGAAAGTGTTGGATAGTATAGGGGTTAAATTTACTATTCTAACTCCAGGGGGTGCAACAGTAGGGTAAGTGTTGGATAGTATAGGGGTTAAAATTACTATTCTAACTCCAGGGGGTGCAACAGTAGGGTAAGTGTTGGATAGTATAGGGGTAAAAATTACTATTCTAACTCCAGGGGGTGCAACAGTAGGGAAAGTGTTGGATAGTATAGGGGTAAAAATTACTATTCTAACTCCAGGGGGTGCAACAGTAGGGTAAGTGTTGGATAGTATAGGGGTAAAAATTACTTTTCTAACTCCAGGGGTGCAACAGTAGGGTAAGTGTTGGATAGTACAGGGGTAAAAATTACTATTCTAACTCCAGGGGGTGCAACAGTAGGGTAAGTGTTGGATAGTACAGGGGTAAAAATTACTATTCTAACTCCAAGGGGTGCAACAGTAGGGAAAGTGTTGGATAGTGTAGTTTAATATTATGCGTTGTAATGGTATGCGTTGTAATGGTAGTATGCGTTGTAATGGAATGCGTTGTAAAGGTAGTTTTTAAAAATGCGTTGTAGTGTCATGCGTTGTAATGTCATGCGTTGTAATGGATTGTGCGTTGTAAAAAATGCGTTGTAAGTGTAGTGCGTTGTAAAAGTTGCGTTGTAAAGGTTGTTCCCCCCGGAAAGAACATGATCTTACAGTTCTCGAAGGTAAGTGGGGGGGCCGCTCTCGCCGTCTGGAGAATTACATCACGGTCTCGGAAATTGAACACCCGGGCCAGGAGCGGCCTCGGGGGCGCACCCACCTTCGGCCGGCCTCCCGGCACACGATGAGCCCTTTCGATCGAAAAACATTTGGAGTCCACGTGGTTGCAGATGTTTAAGAACAAGTTCCTCGATGAAAAGATCAGTGGCCTGCCCCTCTGGGCGTTTCGGCACACCCAGAATGCGGCCGTTGTTGTGCCACATTCTCCCTTCGTATTCATCCAGCTGCAGAGCCACTGCCTCATGGGAAGAGCGCAACTCGGTTACTTGACGCTTAAGAAGGGTGGTATCAGTGACAAGCTCCTTGGTGGTGCTCTCTACTGTCCCCATGCGCTCCGCCATTTTCTTAATATTTTCCCGGATCAGCACCACGCCTTTTGCCACTGTGTCGATCCTTACCTTGAGGGAGGTCCTTATCGCTGTGATTGCCTCAAGGATATCCTTGTTCGTAGGTTCCATTGCACCGCTCGGGCCGTCGTCTCCACTCGGTCCTCGCTCTGTTGCTTTTGCCATGCAAATGTTTCCAGTTTAGTTTGCGTCGTTGTCCGGTTGTTGCGGCCAGATGCCATGATGTATCCGTTTCGGTGGCACCACCCAAAGTCGGGGTGCGACTGATACTCCCCGCCGCCTGCAGTGGAGTCGTCACCTCGGCCTGTCGGTTTTTGTGTGGGGCACCCCGCTTGCAGGATTTTTAGTTGGACGCACTGCGTGCACACCATCTCAAGGGAAGCCGCACAGACCGGGCCTCTGGCTGGTAATCAAGTTTCAGCAGACGTCATCCCTCATAGTGCACCTCCTGTAGACTAGGCCTCTATGCAGGAAAATCAGGAAGCCGGGCAACCCCTCAGGGACACTCTCACTCCACCAAACCCTTTGGGAACAAAGGTGACCAAGTGCAGCTCTCCTTCCAGCAGCACGCAGGTGCTTCAGTAAACTATCCTGCCGGCTTCAGACGTTATCCAGATCAGGGGGTCCCACCAGGCCCCAGTACACCAGCAGGAATGAGTTGGTCAGTGGTGCCCACTCCGGGCACACCGGGCTGCAGCTGGGGCGGCTAATAGGTTACGATATGCACAGGACTTTTAGAGGGCCACCAATTATCACCACAAAGCCCAGGAAAGCACAGCAGTCGGTTGGGCAGCCGGTGGGATCCAAGTAAAGACGAGCGCTAAGGCAGTAGGACCACCCCCAATCCTGAGCACACCTGCTGTGTTGGAGCCGACACTCGTTATCACACCGGGGTCGTCCGGCCCAGCAACCCAGTCCCGCTCTCACCGTGCCCTCAGTGTTAGGCTTTTCAACGCTCGTCTGCTGTGCGGCAGGACACTTCCTCGCCGAAGGGCACTCACCGGCAATACTTCTCGACCCTCGTCAGGCAGGCCATGACCGCGGTCTGGCGTAGCGCACTGCCACCTCTCGGCTGCACTTCTGCCGGCAGGGTCCCCCGTCGTACTCTGGTGCATGGAACGCTCTTCGGAATTTACCACCGATCTTCCCCAAACTCGGTCCACACCTGGCCGTCTGCCGCGGCACACTCAGGAGCTCCTCGGGTCAAGGATCGGGCCAGCGGACCCCAAGTTACATGGATATTTTAGGAGTGGCGCTCTGGATCAAAGCTACCGAGCGGCCATTCCCTTCAGTGGTTAGCCACACCCCCTGCCACTTTCAAAAGGTTTAAGCAATTCTGTCCCTAGAACTCGATGGATGCTGTGATTTTACACCAAGCACCTTCAGATGCATCAAAATACACACAGAAAAACAGCCTCAGAGGAGGGAAGTATAGGAAAACACAGGGGTGCGTTGGTTCCTGAGTCCTGGGGGAGGCGATGCATCAATTCTACTTTGAGCAGGAGAAGCATTGTGTCTAATCTTGACTGTAAGGGGAAGTGATGCGTCAAAATCCAAAACAGATTAGGTCTGTGGGTGATGCTTTGGAAAAACCTGAGTGCACAGGTGTGACGCGTGGAAATCCAGATGCGCTAAAGATCAATGCATCGATTTCTTCAGCCGTGATCCAACGATGGATCAATTCTTTTAGCTGCACAGCAGGGCCTGTGTTGGAGTCAGTGGGGTTGTCTCGGACTTTGAAGGCATGGTGCACTGAACTAGGGCTGCAGCGGCTTCCTCGGCCGCAGGCAGGAGCTGCATCGATTTCTTAGGTTGGATGGTAGCGATTCGTGGAAACATTTCCCGCACTGTAGTGCTGAGTTACAAAAACAGTTACTAGTTGGGTGATGCATCACTTTTGATGGTTTCAAGCAGCAAAACAACCTCCAAGGGGCCAGAACTGCAACAGGCACTACAAGGGAGGTCAGGAGGTCAGGAGTCCCAGCAGTAGAGTTCAGTGATGCTACTGATTAAGCCGTTGATGGCCCTGAGTCGTCTTAACAGGAGGCAGGTACACACAAGCCCTTGGGGAAACTTCACAAGTAGGATACACAGCAAAGTTAAGTCCTTTTTCTTCTCCAAAGCAGAAGCAGCAACTGCAGGCCAACTCAACAAACCAAAGCAGCACACAGCAAAGGGACAGTACCCCACTGTAGTAATTCCGGTTGTTGAAATAGGAGTGGGCGATAAGAAACTCAATCTTCTTGTAGATTCTGGTGCTAGAATCACAATGATAACCCAGAAGCTATTTCATGAAACCTGGGGAAATAGAGATTTGTTTCCTCCTGATAGATCACCGGTTTTGGAAGAAGGACGGAAAATTGATCTCTTATGCTTCATTGAAGATTTTTTAATTTTCGAGGGAAGGAAAATAAGGGGGAAAATTTATGTGGCGGTTAAGGGCTTGAACATTTTAGGGTGGTTTCACCAAGGCCTTTTTGGCATGATTTTAAGACCAGGAACTACAAAACAAGTGATGTTAGTCACCTCTGATGGAGTGTGTACCAAGTGGAAAAATAAATTTCCTTCTGTCTTTAGCAACAAACTGGGTAAAATTTCAGGATTCAAACATAAAATCATTGTTAAAGATGGGGCTAGAGTGAATGCACAAATAGGCCCCCATCATTCTGATCCAGAATTTGATTCCACTGGCAGGCAGAGGCACAGGATGGTTAAACAAGAAAATGTCCACTTTCTAAAAGTGGCATTTGCAAACACACACTTTAAAAAACAACTTCACTAAAAGATGCATTTTAAAATTCGGAGCCCAGGGAGACCAAACTCCAAATCTTATCTCTCCCCAATTGAGCGGTACACTTGTAATATGTTACAAGACAGCTCGAATGGTAACCTATGGGAGAGACAGGCCTTGCAATAGTGATAAATGAAATTGGCAGTATTTCACTGTCAGGACATGTAAAACACACCAGGACATGTAAAACACACCAGGACATGTCCTACCCTGCACATACACAGCACCCTGTCCACGGGAAGACATTGGGCTTACCTTAGGGGTGCCTTACATGCAGGAAAAGGAAAAGTTAGGGCCTGGCAAGTGGGTGCACCTGCCATGTCAATATTGCAGTTTAAAACTGCACTCACAGATGCTGTAATGGCAGGCCTGAAACAAGTCTACAGGGCTTCTCATGTGGGTGGCACAAACAGCACTGCAGGCCCACTAGTAACATTTGATTTACAGGCCCTTGGCCCACACAGTACGCTTTATTAGGGACTTACTATTAGATCAAATATGCCAATCATGGATAAACAATTAGAATCCCAATTTACACAGGGAGCACTTGCACTTTAGCACTGATCAGTAGTGGTAAAGTGCCCAGAGTACATAAACCAGCAAAAAAAGCCCAGAGCACAGTAAAAAAATACAGGTGGTAGAGGAAATAAGACAGGGAAACCACACCAAGGATGACAGGTTTAACAGACACATATCTCACTCCTATCCCACTGCAAAACAGGCCAACAGACCTGCTTCGCTCCTAATCAACCCTTTCCATGCATGAGGACGGTCGGGAGCTCTCCTGTGCCATGGTGCTCATGTGCGCATGACAGCTCATGGCCGTCCTCGCACATGGCATTTGAAATCCCTCTAGTGCGGGCACCAGAGGGATTTCCTTTGACCCCCATCAGCCTCAGGGGGGCAGAAAGCCAAGCCCACTAGATGCCAGGGATATTTTTTTCAAGAAATTTAGGGGTGAGGGCTGCCCAAGATGGGCATGCGAATGCCACTCCCCCCCAAAAACAATTACAGTCTTTCTGCCTCCCACGGGGGGGCAGAGAGCCCACTAGATGCCAGGGACTTTTTGTCATGGAATTTAGGGGTGGGGGCTGCCCAAGAGGAGCATTCCAATGCCCCCCCCCCACAAAATTACAGTCTTTCTGCCCCACCTGGGAGGCAGATGGGGCAGTAGCCCCCGATCTGTCCCCCCGGGGGAGAAGAAAAACCCCTAGAAGCCAGGGATTATTTTATTTTATTGTTTTTAGGTGTGGGGGCTGCTCAAAATGAGCATGCCAATGCCCCCAACCCCCAAAACCAATTCTGCAGTCTTTCTGCCCCCTGGAGGCAGATGGGGTCAATAGTCCCTGTTCCGTCCCCCAGGGGGCAGAAAGCACACTAGGCACCAGGGATTTTTTTTATATGTAGGGGTGGGGGCTACCTAAAATGGGCATTCCAATGCACCCACACCCAAAAAACAAACAATCACAAAGGCTTTTTGCCCCCCCCAGGAGGTAGGTGGGGGCAATAGTCCCTAATCTGCCCCTGGGTTGTAGAAAGTCCACTAGGCACCAGGGTTTTTATTGTTTCTTTTTATACATAGCGGTGGGGGTTGCCGAGAATGGGCATGCTGATGCCCCCACCACCAAAAATGTTTTTTTGCCCCCCCGGAAGGCAGATCCGAGCAATAGCCCCTTATCTGCCCCCTGCTGGGGGGCAGAATGCCCACTAGGCACCTTTTGGCTGTTTCAGTGATATTTTTATTCTCATCTGCACCCAAGCGGATGCAAAAAACAACTAAAAACCAGGGAGAGTTTGTGTGTGTAAACTGCAGGTTGGGTGATGGTCTGCTTGCACTGACCTTTAGCTGGCCTTATGCTGGACCTGCACTTGGCTGATGGTGTGGGTGGTCTTGCGCTTGATGACGGTGTGTGTAGATTGGTGCTTGCCTGGTGGTGTGCGTGGCGTGGTGCTTGACTGGTGGTGTACGTGGACTGGTGCTTGGCTAGCTGTATGCATGCAGGGACGGACTGGCCATATCTAGCACCGGGCATTTCCCCAGTGGGCCGTTTTTCTGGTCGTGGGGTGCAGTTTTGTCACTGGGGGCCGGTTTTGCAGCAATGCTGCAATATCGTGCCCCAGTAACAAAAGCAGGAGCAGTGCATTTTACTAGCATGCCCCCTGCTTCCCACCCTCCCCCAGAGCCGGTCGAGCAGCAATATGTCAGGGTTGGTTGCTGTTCCCACTCCGGTCCTGCTTGGCTGGCGGTGAGCGGGAATGGTGCTTGGATGGTGGAATGCGTGGGTGATGCTTGGCTGGCAGTGTGAATTGATAGCATTTGGCTGGCGGTGTACTTGGATAGCATTTGGCTGTCAGTGTACTTGGATGTGATTGGCTGATGGTGTGCATGGATGGCGCTTGGCTGGTGGTGGGCGTGGATTGCACTTGACTGGTGCTGTGCATGGATGGTGGCGTGTGTGTACTGACTCTTGTCTGGCGGTGTGGCTTGCATGGATCCGCCAGCGTTTTCTTACCCAGAATTCCCCATAAACCTCAAATTTACTTACAAAGGTACACATTTCCTACTACCTAGCATTCCCCTTGGTCTCCCAAGAAAAATGATATCTCACTTTTGTGGGTGCCCAAAGTAGCATCAGCCTAAAAAATATAAACAAACTCCCCTTTTGGCCCTTCCATATCATAGGCACTTGGCCCATCCACACAAGTAAGGCATCATTGTTATCAGGAGACTGAGGGGAACGCTGAGTTGAAGGAAATGTGTGCAGTGCGGTGATCCCACAACTTTCCCACACAGATATTAGAGAAAATGTCTGGGTTTTTTAGGTTGCCTTCGATGCCTCCAAACCCGGGACGAAAAAATAGGTGCCCAGCTATCTATCACAAAACTACCGGGTTTTTCAAGAGGGTCACCTTCATTTTTGGTTGCTAGGCTCAGCGGCCATTGATGGACCCCTACCCAACCCATATATTTCTGAAAACTAGACACCCCCTGGGGAGTCCAGGGAGGTATGGGTTGCATGGATCCCCCAAAGATTTCCTACCCAAAATCCACTGCAAACCTAAAATTTAGCTGAAAAAAAATATTTTTTTCCACATTTCTATGTGGGAAAGTTGTAGGATCACCAGGCTGACACAAATTTAACACCACCTAGGGGCCGATTCCGATCCGGGTCGGAAGGGCACCGAACGCGATCCGGACGGAAAAACTACGAGCCGTACGCGTGTTTTCTGGCCGACTCGTACAGCAGTACGAGCGAGCAAGTACGATGCTTGCTACATGAAATTCACCGACCGAGTCGTTACCGGGTCCGAACCGCTCCATACGTCTCGGTCGTAAGCTAACCGTGGCGTGCAATGGATGCGATTCACGACCGAGCCAGTACGATGCACGCATCGGACAGCCTGTGCGAGCCGGAGTGTCCGGCTTGCAAATTGTCCGGGTGATTGCCTTTGGGGGTCCGCGTCGGACCCCCTGTCACCTGCAGCCCTATGACTTGGACTCAGAGGGAGACATATGCGTCTCCCCAACACAGGCATGTACGGTGCGGATGGCACCGACGCATACCCACTGTAGGGGGTGAACTTGTCCGCAACGTACTCATTCAGTCAATGGGAGCCCATGTACGCGTCGTATGACCGGCTCCAATTGACTTCTATGGGAGTCCGACCGAACCGAGTCAGGCAGCATACGGCCGCGTACTCGCTCGGTTGGACTGCAGGACTCCGGCCCGGTCGGAGTGCTTTCCGACCCAGATCGGAATCGGCCCCCCAGTGTTCTCCCAGGTCTCCCTATGAAAATGAAACCTCACTCGTGGTGGTGGGCCAAGTACCCACAACAGGCAAGGGCCCAAAACGTATTGTGGAGACGTCGACAAACCTATCGCAAAATGACCAGATTTTGCAAGGTGAGTCACCTGGGTCTTTTGTCCCGGGTTTGGCGGCCATCTAGGGAAACCTACCACACCTACACATTTCTGAAAAAAATACACTCAGAGTACAGAGAGTTATGCTTGCATGGACCCACAAAAGTTTTCCTACCCAAAATCCCCTGCAAACCTCAATTTAGCGGAAAAAACTCAGATTCTTCTCAAATTTCTCTGTGTGAAAGTTGTGGGATCACTGGGCCCATACAAATCTACTACCACCCAGTGTTCCCCCAGGTCTCCCTATAAAAATGGTACCTCACTTTTGTGGGTGGCCCAATGTACCCGCGACAGGCAAGGGCCCAAAACGTATTGAGGAAACATCAAAATGACCTATCACAAAATGGTTCACTGATAGAATAGCGATGCTAAAAAGATTGAGAAAAAAATAGGTAATGCAAAAATATCGACTCCCTATACTTAAACAGGTGAGTACAAAAATATCGAAACAAAAATATTGAAGTTAAAAATATAGACGTAAAACATATTGATTAAAAAATATAAATGAAAAAAATATTATATAGTGAATATATAAAATATTAATATTATCTCTAACTAAATTAATTACATTTAGGGGTCGATTCCGATCCTGTAAAAAGGCCCTACGAATCATCGTACAGAGCGTTTTCTCCGTACGACTTGCACACGGTAAACTGTCCCTACAACCTAGGAAGTACGATTCGTACAGAAAGCCTATTTCCGTACGAATCGTACAAAAGACCGTACGTGGAAAAAATACCTACGATTCTGATCCGGAACAGCTTGTACGCGATGTCCAGACGTATTCAGGCAGCGGTTTCCGGCCCAGCAAGTACGATTCGTCCCTACGTCACTCCTTACGGCCTTTTTTTTATGGGAGTCAAACACAGCCGGAAAAGCAGAGTTTGACACGAACCGCTATGCAACGGAGCCCCGGTACGCGACGTACACGCCATGAACCCCATCGTACGTGTCATCCCGGTCCTCTTGGCCTACGTCCTGGTGCACCGCACCCGACGCACAAGCCGCAGAAGGTGAGAACAATACCCAGTGGACGGGGGGGTGAGGGGCAGGAAGCATACCCCATACACAAACCCAAACTTATAATATGGAGGCCATACATTACCACCAGGCTCTGGTCACTTGGGGGGGCTTGTCCAGCAACACCTGCATACCGCAACAACAGAAGTGGACATGTACGGTGCATACCACCCGTACCCCTACGGCACCATGACAACTCAGGTACGGACCGTACCCACGCATGAATGCATGGGTACGGTGCGTACCCCACGCACCCCTACGGCACCATGACAACTCAGGTACGGACCGTACCCACGCATGAATGCATTGGTACGGTGCGTACCACACGTACCCCTACGGCACCATGACAACTCAGGTACGGACCGCACCCACGCATGAATGCGTGGTTATGGTGTGTACCACACGTACCCCTACGGCACCATTACAACAGTGGTACGGACCGTACCCACGCATGAATGCGTGGGTCAGTGCGTACCACACGTACCCCTATGGCACCATGACAATGGTGGTACGGACCGTACACACGCATGAATGCGTGGGTACGGTGCATACCACACGTACCCCTATGGCACCATTACAACAGTGGTACAGACCGTACCCACGCATTCATGCGTGGGTACGGTGCGTACCACACGTACACCTATGGCACCATGAAAACTCAGGTACGGACCGTACCCACGCATTCATGCATGGGTACAGTGCGTACCACACGTACCCCTACGGCATCAGTACATTTTGATACGAGGCGTGCACACACCATGAATGTGGGCTTAGAGGACTGGCCCAGCATGTTAACATCATATTGGTGTGTGTGTAGGCCCAGGCCAGCAGTGTACAGCTCCAAGGGCGTGCGTGAGTGGGTGCATATGACTCCCAGCAGTGGACAGAGATATGAGGGGTGGGTGCATATGACTCCCAGCAGTGTCCAGACATATGGGGGTGGGTGCATATCACTACCAGCAGTGTCCAGACATATGGGGGTGGGTGCAGAGGACTCCCAGCAGTGGACAGAGATATGAGGGATGTGTGCATATCACTACCAGCAGTGGACAGAGATATGAGGGGTGGGTGCATATGACTCCCAGCAGTGTCCAGACATATGGGGGTGGGTGCATATCACTACCAGCAGTGGACAGAGATATGGGGGTGGGTGCATATCACTACCAGCAGTGGACAAACATATGGGGGTGGGTGCATATGACTCCCAGCAGTGGACAGAGATATGAGGGGTGGGTGCATATGACTCCCAGCAGTGTCCAGACATATGGGGGTGGGTGTATATCACTACCAGCAGTAGACAGAGATATGGGGGTGGGTGCATATCGCTACCAGCAGTTTCCAGACAGATGAGGGGTGGGTGCTTATCACTACCAGCAGTGGACAGAGATATGAGGGGTGGGTGCATATGACTCCCAGCAGTGTCCAGACATATGGGGTGGGTGCATATCACTACCAGCAGTGGACAGAGATATGAGGGGTGGGTGCATATCACTACCAGCAGTGTCCAGAGTCCAGCCATATGGGGTGGGTGCATATAACTCCCAGCAGTGTCCAGACATATGGGTGTGGGTGCATATCACTTCCAGCAGTGTCCAGACAGATGAGGGGTGGGTGCTTATCACTACCAGCAGTGGACAGAGATATGAGGGGTGGGTGCATATGACTCCCAGCAGTGTCCAGACATATGGGGGTGGGTGCATATCACTACCAGCAGTAGACAGACATATGAGGGGTGGGTGCATATCACTACCAGCAGTGTCCAGACATATGGGGGTGGGTGCATATCACTACCAGCAGAGGACAGAGATATGAGGGGTGGGTGCATATCACTACCAGTAGTGTCCAGGCATATGGGGGTGGGTGCATATCACTACCATCAGTGGACAGAGATATGAGGGGTGGGTGCATTTGACTCCCAGCAGTGTCCAGACATATGGGGGTGGGTGCAGAGGACTCCCAGCAGTGGACAGAGATATGAGGGTTGGGTGCATATCACAACCAGCAGTGTACAGAGATATGAGGTGTGGGTGCATATGACTCCAGCAGTGTCACACTCCCAGGAGGATGGATGTCTTCAACACACTGCATGACACACCACATGTGCGTGTGAGGACATATAACACATGCATACCCACCCATGGTGGATGCAGCACAATACACACCCTGATTCCATGCCAACAGAATGTATAGTCATGTAACTGCATACAAAACTAAGATAGTCAAAGGGAACACACACTGTCACGCACATCCCAGGACTGATAGGAATGTCCAGGTGCTGGTCCAGCCACCAAGATGTTGTCTGTCATGGAAGGAATAGGGTTCAATGCCACTAGATACATTGCCCACAATTGTGAGTCAGGTGCCAATATACCCTGCATAACACGTACCATTGGTGTGTTAGGCCGTGATTACACACATGCATAGTGCTGAAAAGGGACAATTTGTCCCTAATGCCATTCCTACATACCCAAAACACAGTGACTAGCAAGGATGGCACAGACGATTCAGCAGGCGACATCGGTGAGCAGGCATGGCCATTGTTGAAGGGATCCCTCACCAACAAAGGAAATGTGGACACAGGTCAGCCCAACAATTGTGAAACTGTTTACAGGGACGATGTCAGTTGCCACAGAGGAAGGAACACTCCTTGGGACAATGTCTCCAATTAACACACACTACCAATGATTATTTGCACAGACACTGTGATGGCACACAGATACCATGGTCCACCTCATGACCATCATTCAAAAACATATCTCAGAACCCTAACAAATTACCAGAACACCAACTTCATGAGCCTCGTCACCAACATCAAGTACCTGAAATGTAATAGTGTTGAAAGGAAAAGAAAAGGCTTTATTCAGCACAGAAAAATAATAAATTAATAAGACTATGTACAAAGGCCAATGGCCAGTCCATTTCACGAGTCCAAGGGTGGACGTAGGGGACCGCATCCACCCCTACCTTGCCTGCACAAACAAACCTCAAGGTTTGTCGACCGGGGGGGGCATCATCAGTGGCAGGACCAGGCACCGCAGGCACAGGAGGGGGTTGGGTAGGTGTGGTGGGTGCAGGGGTGGACGTCTCCACCACAGGGGGTGGGGCAGCGCCAAAGGTGGAGGTTAACATGGCGCTGCACACTTCAGCTAGGGCCTCCATCCTACCCCTGCACCGGAAGATACCCCAGGGCCAACGGAGGGTGTGGTGGCCGAGGGATGGGGTGCAGCGCTCTTTGGGGAGGGGGTTGACATGGGGGATTCAACTCCCCTGCCCGGGGACTTCCTCGCATGCTTGTGGGGTGGTGTCACAGTGGGGCTGAGGGCCAGACCAGCCATGTAGCTGTTCTTGGGTGACAGTTTGGCAGGGGAGCTAAGGGGAGTGGTTTTGGAGGAACTGGGTTGAGAGGACTGCGGACTATGACTGTGGCTGCGTGTCTGTCGTCTTCCCCCAGACCCTGTGGGTGTGCCTACATCCCCCTGAGTGTGCATGCCAGGATGTGTGCGCTGTGCCTTACTTGTGGGTGTGCTGGATGTGTCTGTTGAGGTGCGTGCCCGTGACTGTCTGGGTGTGCATTGGGCAGGCATGGGAGAGGGCAGTGTGGATGAGTCCGGGGCAGGGCAGTAACTGCTTCCATCAGTGAAGAGTCCATGGACCGCAGAATCTTGCATTGGTCAGACATCGTTGCTGACATGCCCTCCATGAACGACACCACCTGTGTGAGCAGTCTTGTGTGGTCATGGAGGACATTCAGCATCGATGCCTGCCCAACCTGCAACTCCCGCAGTATGTCCACAGACTCTTCACTGAGGGCAGCAGGGGTGACAGGGGCAGGGGGTGCGGTGCCTGGCATGAAGGAGACGCTGTGGGATGCTGCACGGACAGGAGGGACAGGAGCAACTGGGGATGCTGCCAGTTGGTGTTGCAGCCTCCGCCTCCTCAGGGAGTTCAGCCTCGGACCCGTTGGTGTCATAGCTGCTCTCGCCTCCAGACAGGTCCTCCAACTGACTCCCCTCGCCCTCCGTGACCCTGGCTCCTGCTGACTCCACAGCACTGGTGGCACTGTCGCTGCGTCCCTCCTCCAGGTCCATGCAGGTGTCTCCCTCGTTTTCGGTTGATGATGCTGTGGGCAAGGAGAAGAAACCAAAATGCATCAGTCACCTGTATACATCTGACACATGAGCAAAAAACAATTGGTCACAGCGCATATCCGGCAATGCATCATGAGTAACAGCTACATTACTCCGCACATATGGATGCCCTGTACTGCCCAGTTGGTAGACCCTCTATGCCACTTGGACACCATGAAAAAAAGAACACACCAAGCCACAACTTGAATGAGAAATACACTGAGAAGCTAGTGTCTGTGAACCGGTGGGCACAGCAATACAATGAAGTCATGCCACCTCTTGTTTACCCTGAAAGAAAAAGTAGTGGTGCAACCAAGGTAAACTAACACACCTCAATACTCAAGGTGTCACCACACTCAGAGACCTGTAAGTACTTTCGAACACAAAACAAAAAAATGTGGTTACCTTGGGACTCACAATACTTTACACAATCGACATGTTTTGAATGTAGAAATTCGCCATCTCGTGAAAAGAACACTCATGTGCCTGGATGAAATATGCCGCACAAGGCAGTGCACATAAAAGTACATTTACCATGTCATTGAAGAAGCTGACACCTTTTCTAAGAAGCCACAGTTATAAATAAATGGTGTTGCAGAAAGTACATATACATGTGCCCACGGAGGTCCTGATGTCTTGGCACTCGTTAGTTCATATCACCAACAACAAAGGAGTCTCACAAAATCCAGACCACAGTGGGAACATGTATATGGAGAATCTGCAACACCAATTTATTCTAACAGTGGCCTCTTTGAAAAGGTGCCAGTGTGTTCAATGAAAGTGGAAATGCCGTTTGGTGTGCACTTCCTTGGGAGATATCTTTCATGCAGGCACATCATTGTTCTTAACACAAATCATCAAATTACCACACTTAATACATGAAGAACTGTTGGCAAGTGCTGTGAGTGCCAAGGTACAATTTATTTAGAGTGACAACTTGAATTATGTCATTTGTCACATGGCTATCCGTCACCTGATTACACAGTTGGCTACACATATGACCTACTGCCTGTCATCTGGAGTGGCACACATGTCCACACCCAGGACAATGCATAAGCTAATGGGCCTGCAATTGGTTTGAAAAGAAGCCTAGCTGTACTGTGGGGACACCCTCATGGCAAGCCAGAATGTACACACAGATGTCAGCACACAAAGTCAAAACTGCGTTGCATCTGAACCACACACAGGTGCCAAAAATGTATGAGCACGGTACATGTTTGTAAAAAACTGACACAGGCTGCAAAGCACGAATATTCACGGTTACAATAACTGTGCTTGAAAACTTGCTTCATTGACACAACATCACCTCGTGGAGCTGGCAACACATATCTGTGACAAACAACCATCAACAGATTGTTGTGAATAGCCACACAGGCACTGCCCAGTGTGAGTATGCACAAGCAAAATGGTGTATCCCTGTCCAGTGGACACATGTAGCACACATTTGAAAAATACAAACTAGGCCAGGTAACAATGCCACAGAGGCAGACCTATGCTGAACACACAGTGAATGTGCACAGTGTTGGATGACACACATGATTAGGAGGCCAGGGTGTCTCAGGGGCCTGTAGTGGGCACACTGCTCCGTGGTCCTGGAATGAGCTGACTGTACCATGTTCAACCGTCATGGCACTATGCATATCTCCCACTCATGCACATCATGTCTGAGGCCACTACATTGGTCATGCATGCTGCAATGGGGTTCAGTTGAAAGCTCACACTCCTATGTTGAGAATCATCAGTGACAACAAATATGGACCCTCAACATAGTGAACAGGTCATGGCACAGGCAAGGTACCAACACAAGTCACAGACCACCCTCCAACATGATGCAGAAAGCTATGTGCACTTAGATTCACTGGCACCCTAGATGACCATGTGCAAATGTGATTACACACAGACCAGGGGACACATGTCAAGGAGGGGAAGGGATGAAAAAGAGCCCCAGGTAATAATGGGGAACAGAAAAAGCACTGCACATATCAACTATGGGAGTGTACTAATGCGAAAGACCACTTTCAAAAGCAGGCGACACATGACACGACCAAAAGCCATGTACCTACCCCCTCCTTGCTGCAGTCTCTCCTGTAACTGCCTATCGAGGTCAGGGAAGACCACCGCCAGGACACGTTTCATGTGGGGGGTCAGGCGTCGGCGGCCGCCATGGGGGCGAGGACTGTCCATCCCCAGCTGGACCCGGGCGATCCGCCGGGTCCAGCACCGGATGTCCTGCCACCTCTTGCGCACCTGGGGCAGCTACCGACTACGCTCCCCCGCAGATCTCACGGCCCTGACGACGTTGTTCCAGGTCACCCCCTTCTCTTTGGCAGTTACCTGTCAGGATGACTAAGTGACACTACATCAATACACCTGCTCCATGTCCCAGAGACACACATTAGAACATCTTTGAAATGTTGAACAGGATGCTGACATGAATTGCTTCATTCACAACAAGAAATAGCCCTGTGTGCAAGCGCCAATGCACTACATGGCAATGAAAGTCAACAGGTGGCATGAGGGGTGCAACACACTCACTGATCATGCCACACACTGTGCAGCACATGCAACAGCAGGCTGATGGCCAGCACGTGCCAAGCAGTCACATGTCCCACTCCACTGACGCACCCTCAGCAGACTAGACAGACACACCCAGGCACAGATCACTCGCCTGTCATTGACAACAGTGGATACAACCCTCACTCTACACATGTGGCATTTGCCAGTGGGGAGTCACAGGTGTCGTGCTAGCTCTGCAAGTCAGACACAAAGCATGGCTTACTTGTCACATCAGATGGGTAGATCTGTTGCCTCCACCATGCAGAAGTGGTGCAACACTTCACATAGACACTCGCCCACATGACAAGGAACATTCACACACATCAATGTCCATGAGGCCGTACACATCATGTGGACACTTTCACCACAGGTCCACTCAACTCATACACATGTGTGGGTACAGTCACCTGTCACACCGGGAGGACCACTGAATCACCTCAGGACAACAGGAAAAAAAGCCACCAAGGATTTGCCAGGCTGAATGTGTCATGCATTATGCAGTGAAAGTCACTGTAAGCACTATGCAAGTGAGGAGTGCGCACAGGAACTACATCATGCTCTGCATGTGAGCCATAAGCATGACCCCCCCGGCACACACTCTAAACAACATTGCAAGTGTGTCCCACCTGGACACTATATTGACTGTCACACAACAGGTGCATAGGCAAAGGTATTGGAGTCAGCACTCACCTGCTCCCCTGGTCTCCCATACAGGCTGGTGTACTGTGGGAGGAGGACGTCCAGCAAGGCTTCATTCTCCTCCTGGGTGAATGGCTGGGCCCTCTCCACAGTACGTGACATGGCCAGAGGTAGCAGAGACAACAGCAGTGTTGTTGACTCTTGAGTTGTGCAAGCAAGTGCCCTCTCATGGGTGCTGGCTGCCTTATATCTGTCTTGCTGAGGGGCATTCATTTTGAGGAGTACATAGTGATTGGTCTGAATCATTCGCATCGTACGTTTACTCCAACCCCTTTAAACATACACCAGTGACAGCATTAGCATCGTTCAAATTTTGAGCATCATGTCAAGTCAACAACCACTTTGCAACATTGTATTTTGTGGCCAACTGACTTTTCCAGGACACCTGATGGACAAATTTCAAATGAAAACTCGGTATCCATGACAACCAGCATGCATTTATGTCCCTTATGTGTCCCCTATGTAATTTTGAAATCCACACACAGGTACTGTGCGTTTCACACGCACCCCTACGGCACCTGTTGTACAGTGCGTTTGACATGTACGTGTACGCACTAGTGGTACACGTACGTGTACTACTAGTGTGATCCCCTTACGGGTACGCACTAGTAGTACACGTACGTGTACTACTATTGCGATCCCCTTACGTGTACGCACTAGTAGTACACTTAAGTGTACTACTAGTGCGTACCCATAAGGGGATCACAATAGTAGTACACGTAAGTGTACGCACTAGTAGTACACGTACGTGTACTACTACTGCGATCCCCTTACGGGAACGCACTAGTAGTACACGTATGTGTACTACTATTGCGATCCCCTTATGGGTACTACTAGTGCGTACACGTACGTGTACTACTATTGCGATCCCCTTACGTGTACGCACTAGTAGTACATGTACGTGTACTACTAGTGCGTACCCATAAGGGGATCGCAATAGTAGTACACGTATGTGTACGCACTAGTTGTACACGTACGTGTACTTCTATTGCGATCCCCTTATGGGTACTACTAGTGCGTACATGTACGTGTACTACTATTGCGATCCCCTTACGTGTACGCACTAGTAGTACACGTAAGTGTACTACTAGTGCGTACACGTAAGGGGATCGCAATAGTAGTACACGTACGTGTATGCACTAGTAGTACACATACGTGTACTACTAGTGCGTACCCGTAAGCAGATCACAATAGTAGTACACGTACGTGTACGCACTAGTAGTACACGTACATGTACTACTATTGCGATCCCCTTACGGGTACTACTAGTGCGTACACGTACGTGTACTACTATTGCGATCCCCTTACGTGTACGCACTAGTAGTACACGTACGTGTACTACTATTGCGATCTCCTTACGGGTACGCACTAGTAGTACATGTACGTGTACGCACTAGTAGTACACGTATGTGTACTACTATTGCGATCCTCTTACAGGTAGTACTAGTGCGCACACGTACGTGTACTACTAGTGCGATCCCCTTATGGGTACGCACTAGTAGTACACGTACGTGACCTACTATTGCGATCCCCTTACGTGTACGCACTAGTAGTACATGTACGTGTACTACTAGTGCGTACCCGTAAGGGGATTGCAATAGTAGTACACGTTCGTGTACTACTAGTGCATGCCCGTAAGGGGATCGCAATAGTAGTACACGTACGTGTACGCACTAGTAGTACACGTACGTGTACTACTAGTGCAATCCCCTTATGGGCACGCACTAGTAGTACATGTACGTGTATGCACTAGTAGTACATGAATGTGTACAACTATTGTGATCCCCTTACGGGTACTAATAGTGCATACACGTACGTGTACTACTAGTGCGATCCCCTTATGGGTACGCACTCGCAGTACACGTACGTGTACTACTAGTGCGTACCCGTAAGGGGATCGCAATAGTAGTACACATACGTGTACTACCAGTGCGTACCGGTAAAGGGATCGCACTTGTAGTACACGTACGTGTACGCACTAGTAGTACACGTACGTGTACTACTAGCGCGATCCCCTTACGGGTACGCACTAGTAGTACACGTACGTGTACTACTATTGCGATCCCCTTACGGGTACTACTAGTGCGTTCACGTAAGTGTACTACTAATGTGATTCCCTTATGGGTACGCATTAGTAGTATACATACGTGTACTACTATTGCGATCCCCTTACGTGTACGCACTAGTAGTACACGTACGTGTACTACTAGTGCGTACCCGTAAGGTCAGCCCGTAAGGCCAGCAGTGTACAGCTCCAAGGGCGTGCGTGAGTGGGTGCATATGACTCCCAGCAGTGGACAGAGATATGAGGGGTGGGTGCATATGACTCCCAGCAGTGTCCAGACATATGGGGGTGGGTGCATATCACTACCAGCAGTGTCCAGACATATGGGGGTGGGTGCAGAGGACTCCCAGCAGTGGACAGAGATATGAGGGATGTGTGCATATCACTACCAGCAGTGGACAGAGATACGAGGGGTGGGTGCATATGACTCCCAGCAGTGTCCAGACATATGGGGGTGGGTGCATATCACTACCAGCAGTGGACAGAGATATGGGGGTGGGTGCATATCGCTACCAGCAGTTTCCAGACAGATGAGGGGTGGGTGCTTATCACTACCAGCAGTGGATAGAGATATGAGGGGTGGGTGCATATGACTCCCAGCAGTGTCCAGACATATGGGGGTGGGTGCATATCACTACCAGCAGTGGATAGAGATATGAGGGGTGGGTGCATATCACTACCAGCAGTGTCTAGAGTCCAGCCATATGGGGTGGGTGCATATAACTCCCAGCAGTGTCCAGACATATGGGTGTGGGTGCATATCACTTCCAGCAGTGTCCAGACAGATGAGGGGTGGGTGCTTATCACTACCAGCAGTGGACAGAGATATGAGGGGTGGGTGCATATGACTCCCAGCAGTGTCCAGACATATGGGGGTGGGTGCATATCACTACCAGCAGTAGACAGACATATGAGGGGTGGGTGCATATCACTACCAGCAGTGTCCAGACATATGGGGGTGGGTGCATATCACTACCAGCAGGGGACAGAGATATGAGGGGTGGGTGCATATCACTACCAGTAGTGTCCAGGCATATGGGGGTGGGTGCATATCACTACCATCAGTGGACAGACATATGAGGGGTGGGTGCATTTGACTCCCAGCAGTGTCCAGACATATGGGGGTGGGTGCAGAGGACTCCCAGCAGTGGACAGAGATATGAGGGTTGGGTGCATATCACAACCAGCAGTGTACAGAGATATGAGGTGTGGGTGCATATGACTCCAGCAGTGTCACACTCCCAGGAGGATGGATGTCTTTCACACACTGCATGACACACCACATGTGCGTGTGAGGACATATAACACATGCATACCCACCCATGGCGGATGCAGCACAATACACACCCTGATTCCATGCCAACAGAATGTATAGTCATGTAACTGCATACAAAACTAAGATAGTCAAAGGGAACACACACTGTCACGCACATCCCAGGACTGATAGGAATGTCCAGGTGCTGGTCCAGCCACCAAGATTTTGTCTCTCATGGAAGGAATAGGGTTCAATGCCACTAGATACATTGCCCACAATTGTGAGTCAGGTGCCAATATACCCTGCATAACACGTACCATTGGTGTGTTAGGCCGTGATTACACACATGCATAGTGCTGAAAAGGGACAATTTGTCCCTAATGCCATTCCTACATACCCAAAACACAGTGACTAGCAAGGATGGCACAGACGATTCAGCAGGCGACATCGGTGAGCAGGCATGGCCATTGTTGAAGGGATCCCTCACCAACAAAGGAAATGTGGACACAGGTCAGCCCAACAATTGTGAAACTGTTTACAGGGACGATGTCAGTTGCCACAGAGGAAGGAACACTCCTTGGGACAATGTCTCCAATGAACACACACTACCAATGATTATTTGCACAGACATTGTGATGGCACACAGATACCATGGTCCACCTCATGACCATCATTCAAAAACATATCTCAGAACCCTAACAAATTACCAGAACACCAACTTCATGAGCCTCGTCACCAACATCAAGTACCTGAAATGTAATAGTGTTGAAAGGAAAAGAAAAGGCTTTATTCAGCACAGAAAAATAATAAATTAATAAGACTATGTACAAAGGCCAATGGCCAGTCCATTTCACGAGTCCAAGGGTGGACGTAGGGGACCGCATCCACCCCTACCTTGCCTGCACAAACAAACCTCAAGGTTTGTCGACCGGGGGGGGCATCATCAGTGGCAGGACCAGGCACCGCAGGGACAGGAGGGGGTTGGGTAGGTGTGGTGGGTGCAGGGGTGGACGTCTCCACCACAGGGGGTGGGGCAGCGCCAAAGGTGGAGGTTAACATGGCGCTGCACACTTCAGCTAGGGCCTCCATCCTAACCCCTGCACCGGAAGATACCCCAGGGCCAACGGAGGGTGTGGTGGCCGAGGGATGGGGTGCAGCGCTCTTTTGGGAGGGGGTTGACATGGGGGATTCAACTCCCCTGCCCGGGGACTTCCTCGCATGCTTGTGGGGTGGTGTCACAGAGGGGCTGAGGGCCAGACCAGCCATGTAGCTGTTCTTGGGTGACAGTTTGGCAGGGGAGCTAAGGGGAGTGGTTTTGGAGGAACTGGGTTGAGAGGACTGCGGACTATGACTGTGGCTGCGTGTCTGTCGTCTTCCCCCAGACCCTGTGGGTGTGCCTACATCCCCCTGAGTGTGCATGCCAGGATGTGTGCGCTGTGCCTTACTTGTGGGTGTGCTGGATGTGTCTGTTGAGGTGCGTGCCCGTGACTGTCTGGGTGTGCATTGGGCAGGCATGGGAGAGGGCAGTGTGAATGAGTCCGGGGCAGGGCAGTAACTGCTTCCATCAGTGAAGAGTCCATGGACCGCAGAATCTTGCATTGGTCAGACATCGTTGCTGACATGCCCTCCATGAACGACACCACCTGTGTGAGCAGTCTTGTGTGGTCATGGAGGACATTCAGCATCGATGCCTGCCCAACCTGCAACTCCCGCAGTATGTCCACAGACTCTTCACTGAGGGCAGCAGGGGTGACAGGGGCAGGGGGTGCGGTGCCTGGCATGAAGGAGACGCGGTGGGACGCTGCACGGACAGGAGGGACAGGAGCAACTGGGGATGCTGCCAGTTGGTGTTGCAGCCTCCGCCTCCTCAGGGTGTTCAGCCTCGGACCCGTTGGCGTCATAGCTGCTCTCGCCTCCAGACAGGTTCTCCAACTGACTCCCCTCGCCCTCCGTGATCCTGGCTCCTGCTGACTCCACAGCACTGGTGGCACTGTCGCTGCGTCCCTCCTCCAGGTCCATGCAGGTGTCTCCCTCGTTTTCGGTTGATGATGCTGTGGGCAAGGAGAAGAAACCAAAATGCATCAGTCACCTGTATACATCTGACACATGAGCAAAAAACAATTGGTCACAGTGCATATCCGGCAATGCATCATGAGTAACAGCTACATTACTCCGCACATATGTATGCCCTGTACTGCCCAGTTGGTAGACCCTCTATGCCACTTGGACACCATGAAAAAAAGAACACACCAAGCCACAACTTGAATGAGAAATACACTGAGAAGCTAGTGTCTGTGAACCGGTGAGCACAGCAATACAATGAAGTCATGCCACCTCTTGTTTACCCTGAAAGAAAAAGTAGTGGTGCAACCAAGGTAAACTAACACACCTCAATACTCAAGGTGTCACCACACTCAGAGACCTGTAAGTACTTTGGAACACAAAACAAAAAAATGTGGTTACCTTGGGACTCACAATACTTTACACAATCGACATGTTTTGAATGTAGAAATTCGCCATCTCGTGAAAAGAACACTCATGTGCCTGGATGAAATATGCCGCACAAGGCAGTGCACATAAAATTACATTTACCATGTCATTGAAGAAGCTGACACCTTTTCTAAGAAGCCACAGTTATAAATAAATGGTGTTGCAGAAAGTACATATACATGTGCCCACGGAGGTCCTGATGTCTTGGCACTCGTTAGTTCATATCACCAACAACAAAGGAGTCTCACAAAATCCAGACCACAGTGGGAACATGTATATGGAGAATCTGCAACACCAATTTATTCTAACAGTGGCCTCTTTGAGAAGGTGCCAGTGTGTTCAATGAAAGTGGAAATGCCGTTTGGTGTGCACTTCCTTGGGAGATATCTTTCATGCAGGCACATCATTGTTCTTAACACAAATCATCAAATTACCACACTTAATACATGAAGAACTGTTGGCAAGTGCTGTGAGTGCCAAGGTACAATTTATTTAGAGTGACAACTTGAATTATGTCATTTGTCACATGGCTATCCGTCACCTGATTACACAGTTGGCTACACATCTGACCTACTGCCTGTCATCTGGAGTGGCACACATGTCCACACCCAGGACAATGCATAAGCTAATGGGCCTGCAATTGGTTTGAAAAGAAGCCTAGCTGTACTGTGGGGACACCCTCATGGCAAGCCAGAATGTACACACAGATGTCAGCACACAAAGTCAAAACTGCGTTGCATCTGAACCACACACAGGTGCCAAAAATGTATGAGCACGGTACATGTTTGTAAAAAACTGACACAGGCTGCAAAGCACGAACATTCAGGGTTACAATAACTGTGCTTGAAAACTTGCTTCATTGACACAACATCACCTCGTGAGGCTGGCAACACATATCTGTGACAAACAACCATCAACAGATTGTTGTGAATAGCCACACAGGCACTGCCCAGTGTGAGTATGCACAAGCAAAATGGTGTATCCCTGTCCAGTGGACACATGTAGCACACATTTGAAAAATACAAACTAGGCCAGGTAACAATGCCACAGAGGCAGACCTATGCTGAACCCACAGTGAATGTGCACAGTGTTGGATGACACACATGATTAGGAGGCCAGGGTGTCTCAGGGGCCTGTAGTGGGCACACTGCTCCGTGGTCCTGGAATGAGCTGACTGTACCATGTTCAACCGTCATGGCACTATGCATATCTCCCACTCATGCACATCATGTCTGAGGCCACTACATTGGTCATGCATGCTGCAAGGGGGTTCAGTTGAAAGCTCACACTCCTATGTTGAGAATCATCATCAGTGACAACAAATATGGACCCTCAACATAGTGAACAGGTCATGGCACAGGCAAGGTACCAACACAAGTCACAGACCACCCTCCAACATGATGCAGAAAGCTATGTGCACTTAGATTCACTGGCACCCTAGATGACCATGTGCAAATGTGATTACACACAGACCAGGGGACACATGTCAAGGAGGGGAAGGGATGAAAAAGAGCCCCAGGTGACAATGGGGAACAGAAAAAGCACTGCACATATCAACTATGGGAGTGTACTAATGTGAAAGACCACTTTCAAAAGCAGGCGACACATGACACGACCAAAAGCCATGTACCTACCCCCTCCTTGCTGCAGTCTCTCCTGTAACTGCCTATCGAGGTCAGGGAAGACCACCGCCAGGACACGTTTCATGTGGGGGGTCAGGCGTCGGCGGCCGCCATGGGGGCGAGGACTGTCCATCCCCAGCTGGACCCGGGCGATCCGCCGGGTCCAGCACCGGATGTCCTGCCACCTCTTGCGCACCTGGGGCAGCTACCGACTATGCTCCCCCGCAGATCTCACGGCCCTGACGACGTTGTTCCAGATCACCCCCTTCTCGTTGGCAGTTACCTGTCAGGATGACTAAGTGACACTACATCAATACACCTGCTCCATGTCCCAGAGACACACATTAGAACATCTTTGAAATGTTGAACAGGATGCTGACATGAATTGCTTCATTCACAACAAGAAATAGCCCTGTGTGCAAGCGCCAATGCACTACATAGCAATGAAAGTCAACAGGTGGCATGAGGGGTGCAACACACTCACTGATCATGCCACACACTGTGCAGCACATGCAACAGCAGGCTGATGGCCAGCACGTGCCAAGCAGTCACATGTCCCACTCCACTGACGCACCCTCAGCAGACTAGACAGACACACCCAGGCACAGATCACTCGCCTGTCATTGACAACAGTGGATACAACCCTCACTCTACACATGTGGCATTTGCCAGTGGGGAGTCACAGGTGTCGTGCTAGCTCTGCAAGTCAGACACAAAGCATGGCTTACTTGTCACATCAGATGGGTAGATCTGTTGCCTCCACCATGCAGCTGTGGTGCAACACTTCACATAGACACTCGCCCACATGACAAGGAACATTCACACACATCAATGTCCATGAGGCCGTACACATCATGTGGACACTTTCACCACAGGTCCACTCAACTCATACACATGTGTGGGTACAGTCACCTGTCACACCGGGAGGACCACTGAATTACCTCAGGACAACAGGAAAAAAAGCCACCAAGGATTTGCCAGGCTGAATGTGTCATGCATTATGCCGTGAAAGTCACTGTAAGCACTATGCAAGTGAGGAGTGCGCACAGGAACTACATCATGCTCTGCATGTGAGCCATAAGCATGACCCCCCCGGCACACACTCTAAACAACATTGCAAGTGTGTCCCACCTGGACACTATATTGACTGTCACACAACAGGTGCATAGGCAAAGGTATTGGAGTCAGCACTCACCTGCTCCCCTGGTCTCCCATACAGGCTGGTGTACTGTGGGAGGAGGACGTCCAGCAAGGCTTCATTCTCCTCCTGGGTGAATGGCTGGGCCCTCTCCACAGTACGTGACATGGCCAGAGGTAGCAGAGACAACAGCAGTGTTGTTGACTCTTGAGTTGTGCAAGCAAGTGCCCTCTCATGGGTGCTGGCTGCCTTATATCTGTCTTGCTGAGGGGCATTCATTTTGAGGAGTACATAGTGATTGGTCTGAATCATTCGCATCGTACGTTTACTCCAACCCCTTTAAACATACACCAGTGACAGCATTAGCATCGTTCAAATTTTGAGCATCATGTCAAGTCAACAACCACTTTGCAACATTGTATTTTGTGGCCAACTGACTTTTCCAGGACACCTGATGGACAAATTTCAAATGAAAACTCGGTATCCATGACAACCAGCATGCATTTATGTCCCTTATGTGTCCCCTATGTAATTTTGAAATCCACACTCAGTTACTGTGCGTTTCACACGCACCCCTACGGCACCTGTTGTACAGTGCGTTTGACATGTACGTGTACGCACTAGTGGTACACGTACGTGTACTACTAGTGTGATCCCCTTACGGGTATGCACTAGTAGTACACGTACGTGTACTACTATTGCGATCACCTTACGTGTACGCACTAGTAGTACACTTAAGTGTACTACTAGTGCATACCCATAAGGGGATCACAATAGTAGTACACGTAAGTGTACGCACTAGTAGTACACGTACGTGTACTACTACTGCGATCCCCTTACGGGAACGCACTAGAAGTACACGTATGTGTACTACTATTGCGATCCCCTTATGGGTACTACTAGTGCGTACACGTACGTGTACTACTATTGCGATCCCCTTACGTGTACGCACTAGTAGTACATGTACGTCTACTACTAGTGCGTACCCGTAAGGGGATCGCAATAGTAGTACACGTACGTGTATGCACTAGTAGTACACATACGTGTACTACTAGTGCGTACCCGTAAGCAGATCACAATAGTAGTACACGTACGTGTACGCACTAGTAGTACATGTACGTGTACTACTATTGCGATCCCCTTACGGGTACTACTAGTGCGTACACGTACGTGTACTACTAGTGTGATCCCCTTAGGAGTACGCATTAGTAGTACACATACGTGTACTACTATTGCGATCCCCTTACGTGTACGCACTAGTAGTACACGTACGTGTACTACTAGTGCGTAACCATAAGGGGATCGCAATAGTAGTACACGTATGTGTTCGCACTAGTAGTACACGTATGTGTACTACTAGTGCGATCCCCTTACAGGGACGCACTAGTAGTACACGTATGTGTACGCACTAGTAGTACACATACGTGTACTACTATTGCAATCCCCTTACGGGTACTACTAGTGCATACAGGTACATGTACTACTAGTGCGATCCCCTTACGGGTACGCACTAGTAGTACACATACATGTACTACTAGTGCATTCCCGTAAGGGGATCGCACTAGTAGTACACGTACGTGTACTACTAGTGCGTTCCCGTAAGGGGATCGCACTAGTAATACACGTACGTGTACTACTAGTGCGTTCCCGTAAGGGGATCGCACTAGTAGTACACATACGTGTACGCACTAGTAGTACACATACGTGTACTACTTGTGCCATCCCCTTACGGGTACGCACTAGTAGTACACGTACGTGTACTACTAGTGCATATCCATAAGGGGATGGCACTAGTAGTACACGTACGTGTACTACTAGTGCGTACACGTACGGGTACGCATTTCACACACTTACAATGGTAATACAGGCGTACACATACCAGGAATGGAGGGCTACCAGTTGCACAAGGATGTCCATCAAGTACCTGTCATTGCATACTTTCATGTGCAGGCCCTAGGTGTTTTAGCCAGTGATATTGCACAGGTCATCTCATCTAGTTGCACAATTGATGTGTGATGACCTGTGAGGTTCCGTGCGAGACGGAACAACACTTTTTGAGTGTTGTCGAATGTGGATGAGGTTGGTGTCTACGAACCGCAAATGACGAGTTTAGTGGGTGTACGCGTTTTCGCTACGCAACCATGTATGGTTCGTCTCATTTTTGGGTTTGTCCGTCCGAACCCTCGGGTTCCATTTTAGATGCGGCATCCATCTTGTCTCTTGCCCTCAAGTAGCCAGCGAACGGACTTTGTCCGCTCTGTGACCCTGGGATTCCCAAGCTTACATGAAGGACACGAGTTTCCTTGAGGGTGACTTTTATGATAGGGAAATGACACGGCAAAGGCAGATGGCCCCGCTCGAGGCTCATCTTACCGTGCTGGTCTATTGTTTCAGTCGTGCATGCATTGGGCACGAGGTCTTTGATCCTGTAATCAAGTTCCTGTTATTACTCCCAACACTCTTTTTCAATCTGTCGTGCATCCTTGTTTTTTCTTTGCATCTGTTTCTGTCCCTTCTCTTAATGTGTTTATAGTCAGAATGGAATGTGTTTAACTGTGGGGATGATATGTTTCTACAGTTGGGAACCGGCAATGCTGCTGTAATTATGTTCCGGCCTTCTGAAACATGAACGCGACTCTTTTGAAGTTTATTGTGGGAACTGAGTTGTAACCTTTGTTTGCTGTGTTGTGCAATGGCAAAAACGTGTATAAAAGGAGCGATCCACTTTTGCAATTCGAAGCAGTCTCCGAGAACCTACACGTTGTGTACTTCTTGCGATTTCTGTATCCCTGCAGTAAATAAACGCTGATCTTTGACGTCGCTGGAAGTGTCCCGTGTCCCTGTGTTTTGTACGCCAGAACAGGTAACCCACGAAGGTTTCAGGTGTTGTCCCCTGGCACCGCTGGGTCTTAGAATAACCCAGTCCTTCAGTTGGCGCCCAACGTGGGGCGACATCAGCGGTACCGGTCCAAAGCCCGACGATCGTGAGGAACTTCGTGTGAAATCTCCGAGGGAAGGTGCACCCCGCTTCATCGATCCAGTTGTCGAAATAAGTGGCCCGAAGTCTTTTCCCGCGAAGATTCCCGCTTCCAGACGGCTGCGACGGACTGATGCCCTGACTGACGACCTGTTTTGGCGCCTGGCGTAGTCCTTTGTACGGCGAGACGATAGACGGGCCTTCCTGGTGACGCCATTGCTCTTTCAGTTAAGTATTTGTGGGTCGCTCCCAGAGTTACTTTGTTGTTTGCATGGTTCCATTGCATTTGTGGTTCTTAGTCGTTGGTTCTTAGTTGTTGGGTTTTATTTGACGATTGCAATTGCCAAAAACCGAGGGTCTTGCATTTGATAGCCCTCGAAGTTTGTAAACTCGGTTAGTGTGCACGATGCCTGGCCGTAGTACTTTGTTTGGTTTCCCGGCTGGAGGATTCATGTCCGATACCTCCGGTTGGAACTCCAATTTATGAGCTCTATAGTCGCCATGGTGTAGGTCCTATCGTATATAATGAATATTGGGTTTGTTACACTAAAAATGATGGTGTTCTTAGTTGGCCATCACATGGTAGTTTCGAAACTGCCGTCTTAGATAATCTTGAAGCTAAATTGTTTAAAAGGAAGGCTAGGCCGGCCATGTTTGATTCCTTCCGGTTATGGCGCAAAGAGGCCAAGCAGAAAGAAATCAAACAGATTAAGAAAAATAAGAGAGAAGGTGTTATTACTAGGGGTGGGCGGAATTTGCGAAATCCACTTTCGCAAATTATCGCGAAAATGTTAAAAATTATCGCAAACACGCGGAAATATCGCGAAGATGTGGAAGCTTTTTTCCCGCATGTTCGCAAGATTTTCTGCATGGTTGCGGCTCGCCAACTTACCCATGTGGTTGCTCGCGGGCGCGGCCATCTTGTTTTCAGTTGTCTCGCGGTGCATGATCGTGAGAAGAAAGACGTGATCGCGCAACGCATGACGTCACTGCGGGCGCGAACTGTCGCGAGACAGCGCAAATGGCTAAAAACAATACAACATCTCATGGAGAACGCGACCGGATCAAGAAAACTTGTCGGCGAACGCAGGGATTCAGGTAAGGCGATCGCGCGCGCTCAAGAATGTATTAATTTACAGCGCGAGCAAGAACCAAATTATCGCTAAGCTGCGGAATGCGGAAATTTTGACATTTTTGCGCTTTCCGCGGAACGTGAAAATGTCAAATTATCGCAATTTCCGCGAACGAAACAAAATTTTCGCCCAGGCCTAGTTATTACGGTGATGCGAAATGCAGAACAATATCAGCGAGACACAGATGAGAAGGAGCAGGAAGTCAGTGCTCGACTTCATCACATGGCGGTGGATAAGTGTTATCCGGCGTTACCGTCTAATTCTGATAAGACGGGAGAGGAGGCGATAGAAGATTCGTTATTGTCTTATCTATTGAAATCACCACCTCCCTATGCTCCAGATACTGTGGGTCCTATGATTCTTCCTATTCCTCAACCTGCTGTTCTGGCGGCTGCTGGTCAGCCAGTCGTTCCTCTTGTTCTCCCGAATCCTCTTGTACCGCAGATTGTTCATCATCCTTTACCAGCTCTTCTTCCTACTGCTCCTCTGCCAGTCCCTTATCAGCCTATTGTTACCACTACTCCTGTTACCCCATCCACTGCTACCGTCTCTACTCCTACTGTTGTTGCTCCTGTACCTTCTTCTTCTTCTCCTTCTGTTCGTAGTCGTCTCTTTAACGCTGTTGCTACTCTCTATTCTCCGCTTTTTGGGCCAATACTCGGATCGACTCTTTCTGATGTTGCTCAGAGGCGCAGTCAGATTCCTGATGGTAGGGAACGTGAGTCGTTGGTAAAAACGGCGCGTAGATGGATTCGCCATCCTGCGAAGTACACTTCGCGTATAGTGTTTGAGACATTTTCCCAGTTTAATGCGCCCACGCAAAGACTCGTGTTCGAAGAAATGTGTAAAGCTTTGAGAGAAGAGTGGGATAATGATGCGGTTGATAATGTACCGCCCGAGGTCTCTGAGCTCCAGAATCAATTTTCGACTGGTGTGATTGTAGGTGATAATGTTCGATGTGCTCTGGAGCGTCTGTTATCTTTTCGATGTACAGTGCAACCTCGAGCATTGTTTAAGGACGAGACTGAAGAGTGGATGGCAAAACCTGGTCAGTATCCTATGCGGGAAGTTCCCCCAGTATGGATGCCAGGTGATCCTAATGCTAATCCCGCTATTCCAGCACGTTTTCAGAGAGTTTGGATACACCTTCCTTGGAAGCGATCGGAAGTTTTGCAGGTAAAGCAAACCTTGCCCGATCCCCGTAAAAATCCTGCAGGTTATTATAAGGAGTTGTCCCAACTAGTGGATGCTACCGTTATGAACCTTGCCGATATTGACATGTTGTTTGGCAATGTAGTGCCTCAGCCGATTTGGGCGAAAATCCGTCATGAGAATCACGCGGCCGAGTTAGGCGGTGATTGGGCTGCTCTTGCGGCGGCAGACGCCCAGCAAGTTGGTGGGGCTAAACCTGAACAGCTTATTGCGGATTTGCCCCAGAGGATAATTACCCTTATGAAAACACTTATGCCAGCAATGCGCGTTAATTGGGACAAGTTGTCTGCGTGCAAACAAAAGAGGGATGAGAGTGTCTCCGATTTCTTTACGAGATTTGAGGAGGCATTTATTGATCATAGTGGTCAGGACATGAGCTCTGAGGGTGGTCAGCGGTTGTTCGTTGATAAATTCGTATCGAATTTGTTGCCTGAACTCAGCAACAAGCTGAAGAATTCTGAAAGTTCGTGGGCTGTTTCAACCACTGCTCAGATATTAGCTACGGCCCAGTACTATGAAAACAGAGAGAAGGAAGAAAGCGAACGCGCAGACAAGAAAACGAAGGATCTTAAAACTAAGGTCTTATTGCAGCAAGCGTATCCTCCGCGCTCAAATTACAATGACTCGCAACAGCCAAATCGATCGCAATCGCAGTTTTCTAGATCACAGTTGCGTAATGACTCTTCTGCACCTCGCTTTGTGTTGGGGTATAATCAATGTGCGTATTGTCGGGGTGAGGGCCATTTGAAGTTTAGTTGTCCAGTTTTACGTGACAGGAACAATGGTGTTTCGGTTCGAGGAGGTCGTAGTGGTCCTCAACAAGCTTCACGTGGTAGAGGTCGCGGTGTTAGTCAGAATCAGACCGAGCGTCTTGCCACTTCCTCAGACTCGCAAAATTGTTTCGATCGACGCGATCTCTCATCTGGTAGATCTGCACAGTATCACGTGGATGACTATTATGTTGAGCATGATGTTGACGCGGATGGTATCTACTAGGCCAGCCGTAGACAGAGGAAGGGAGAAGTATCAGTTCCGGTTGATCAGAGAGGGCCTTATGTCGCAGTTGCCACATTGGGCGTAGTTGAGCCTTTTCTGTTGGACACTGGTGCAGCGAAAAGTTCCATCATGCATTCGAAACTCACTGGCACGCCTTTGTCTGGCTTAACGAATGTTTCCGTTGGATTCTCTGGCGCCCCCGTTAGCAATCCAGTTTCTAGCCCTTTGCCCCTTACAATTGGGTCTTCTGAGTTAGAAGCTCCGTTGATTTTGACTACTGGTTGTGGTGAGAATCTTTTGGGCTTGGATCTGTTGAAACGGTTACATGCGACTTTGTATTGCTCTCTCGCGGGAGTGGAGCTTACATTGGGTCAGAGAGTGATCTCCCCTATGTATTTGTCGATTGATAAGCTCCCACCGGAATTGAGTTCTCTTCCGGCTTCTTTGTGGGCGACAGGTCCTAATGATGTGGGCCTGCTGGATATACCCCCTTATGTTGTTCAATTGAAATTCAACGCGCGATTGCCGCGCATACCCCAGTATCGTATCTCCCTTGATGGTGAACGAGCACTATTAGCGATCATTTACGATTTGATCGATAAAGATGTCATTGAGGAAACACGAGGTAACGTGTGTAATAGTCCTGTGTTGCCTATTTTGAAGCAAACTGATCCCTCCAAGCCTCCTGTGTACCGTCTAGTTATTGATTTGAGGGAGGTAAATAAAATTGTTGTTCCACAGTTTCCCGTGGTACCTGACATTACAGCTTTGCTGACTCTGATTCCAGCCTCTGCATCATGGTTCTCGGTAATCGATCTGAAGAATGCGTTCTTTAGCATTCCGATTGCTAAGGAAAGCAGAGATTTATTCGGTTTCTCATTAGGTGGTCGTTTCTTCAGGTTCAAACGTGCACCTCAGGGCTACTGTGAAAGTCCATCGATCTACAGCCAAGCCCTAAAGAGTCAACTTGATGCGTTCGTGCTGCCAACTGGTGCGTCCTTGATTCAGTACGTTGACGATCTGTTGGTAGCTGCAGACACTGAACAGATTTGCAAGACTGCTACAGTGTCACTGTTACAGCATCTTTGTGCCTTACATCACAAAGTGTCACCTTCTAAACTGCAATATTGTTGTCAAGAAGTAACCTACCTAGGTCACTTATTGTCAAAGGCGGGAAGAAGGTTGACCCCCGAAAGAATTGCAGCAATTGCTCGAATGACTGTGCCAACAACTCAGAGAGATGTGCGTGCCTTTCTAGGTATCACGTCATACTGCAAACAGTGGATTCCAAATTTTTCACTGTTAGCGAAGCCATTGATAGCGCTCACGTGCAAGGATGTTTCGACTCCTCTGCCATGGACGGAAGACTGTCAGAAAAGTTTTTCTGAATTGCGTGATGCGTTGTGTTCGGCTCCTGTGTTAGGTACTCCTGATTACAGTAAGCCATTTACACTATATGTCCACGAGAGGGAAGGTTGTGCGTTGAGCGTTTTGACGCAACAATTTGGTGGCAAGCAGCGTCCGTGTGCATATTTTTCCTCGACCTTAGACCCGGTAGCTAGAGCGTTGCCGAGTTGCTTGAGGGCGACGGCGGCAGCTGCAGCGTCTATTCGACAATCCGCAGGTTTGGTCATGGATAATATGCTCATAGTGATGGTTCCGCATGCAGTTGACACTCTTCTGAATCGGACAAAAACTCAACATCTGACGAGTGCAAGGTTGTCTGGGTATGAGTTGACCCTTTTGGCAAGTCATATACAGATCAATAGTTGTAATGTATTGAATCCGGCGACATTATTGCCGACTAATATGGAATCAGATGATGTACCACCACATGATTGTTATTTACGAACTGAGGAAGAAACAAAGGGTCGTGTGGACCTGAAAAACACTCCATTGACAGATCCCGATGGCACTTTGTATGTTGATGGTTCCTGTTTTAAATTGCCGAATGGCGATGTGACGACTGCGTATGCTGTAGTGACGTTGAGCACGGTTGTGGAGACCGCGAGATTGAATCAGAATTCAGCGCAAGCGGCAGAGTTGATTGCATTGACAAGAGCATGTGTTTTGTCTAAAGGAAAGCGAGTGAATGTGTTTACCGACAGTCACTATGCATTCGGCGTTGCGCACAGTTTTGGACGATTGTGGAGAGAAAGAGGATTTATGACATCGCATGGCACGAAGATCCAACACGGGCAGCTCGTGAATGATCTTTTGGATGCACTTACATTGCCTAAACAGGTGGCGATCGTTAAATGTAGTGCACATCGGAAAGTGACGGATGATGTTGGTCGTGGTAATGCATTTGCGGACGAGATTGCTAAGGAAACGGCTAAGAATCTTGAAACCCGAATGTATGTGACAAGTCCAGCGAGATGGTCGACGGAAACTGGTATGTGTGAAGACACTGTTGAGAGTGTGAAAGCCATTCAGAACGAGGCCACTGAAGCTGAAAAGACCAAGTGGAAAGAAAGTACGGGAAAGTTGGATATGCATGGATGTTGGGTTGACTTGTCGGAACGTCAGAGGTGGATGTTACCGGATGCGTATGTATTAGCTGTCGTGACGATGGCTCATGGGTTATCACATATTAGTGCGAAAGGGATATGCAAGTTTTTGTCCCCTGTATGGAAGAATGATGGTATTGCTAAATGTGCTGAGAGAGTGGTTAAGAATTGCATGGTGTGTTTGATGCATAATCCTGGCAAGGGCACCCCACTCCACATTTTGCTCCCCCTGTTTGTCCCTTTGAGGTTATCCAACTGGACTTCATCCATATGGAGAGATGCAATAATCTAAAATATGTTTTGGTTGTGGTTTGTGCATTCTCCAGATGGATTGAGGCTTATCCCCTTAAGGATAACACTGCCCTGTCCACAGCGAAAGTCCTACTGAAGGAATACTTTCCTCGGTATGGAATGCCACGGATCGTGTGGTCAGATAATGGAAGTGAGTTTGTGGGAAGTGTGATGCAGAGTGTATGTAAGGGCCTTGGAATTCGTCAGAAATTCCATAGCGCTAATCATCCTCAGGCAGCGGGTTTAGTTGAAGGGTACAATGGTACCCTGAAGCTGAAACTTGCAAAGATACAAGCTATGACTGGTCTATCATGGCCTGATGCCTTGCCTCTGGCTCTCCTGTCAACCAGAGCGACTGTACACTCTCGAGTAGGGCTTAGCCCATATGAGATTGTGTTCGGCCGCCCTGCGAACATTTGGGGAGTCCCGAGACCTAAGGCCTTTGATAGTCTTGAGTATCCAATGCTAATTGATTATCTTCATGATTTGACCACTAAATTGAGGTTAATTCACCAACAGGTCTTTGAAGCTCTACCAGCACAGACAGAGGGTCCTGGACATCAGCTCCGGCCAGGCGATTGGGTCGTTACCCGAAATTTTGGCCGAAAACGTAACTTGGAGCCGAGATTTGTGGGACCCTTTCAAGTCTTATTAACAACGAGGACTGCAGTTCGGTTGGAAGGCAGAAAGAACTGGGTTCACGCCAGCCACACGAAAAAAGTACCAATCCCCTCACCAACAGATGGTTGGGTGAGAACTGGGATTGCGGCAACGGAAACTGAGACCCCTTTATGCTTTGTGCCGTTTAGTGATGCTCAACCTGTAGAAGACAATTCGTCGCTGCCAGACACACCTGTGGAGTCATCAGTCGTAGAGAACTCAAGGTCTGAATCGTCGTCCACTCCACCAAACACTGTTTTGCCAGCTGAACAATTGTTTGTAGAGCAGACTCAACCTGGAAGAAATCGATACTTTCTTCGTCCACGTAGCAAGGACTAATAAAATTTTGTTTTATTTTTTTCTGGTGCTACGAACATTATGAACAATTCCATCCTTTCTTTTTGAGTTTCTTTTTATGTGCTTTTCACTGCTAAGAGATTTGTATTAAAGCAGAGTGTTTAAGAAAACCTATCATCCGGGTTAACCGTAGGGCCGTGCGGGTACTCCTTTCTGTTTAGCAGGTTTCTGACACTAGGTCGGTTACTTTTGTCGACTCCTGGGAACTCCTGGGAATTGATAATCGCTACTCAGAACGAAGTGCGTCAAGTACGTCACGGACGGTTTTAGAGGATGGCATTCTCTAAGCTGTTGGAAGTAGAAAGGATGTCGGCGCAAAGATCGAAATTGCATAAGATTGTACAGACAAAATGTTTTCTGTTTCAGGTATTCCTATTGTTTCTGACTGTGTCTATGCTATTGGTGGGTGGAGTGTATTTTGGAATACAGTCGTTATTACCTTCTGTTTCACCTACTCTTTCTCCTAAACTAAGCTCTATTACCACTGTTTCCCCACATTCTTTTCATCCCCTGCCTCAACACGAACAGGTTAGACGTGCGGAATTTATGAATAACTCCTTCGTTCAACTCCTACATCAGCATCAGCTGGTGATGAATACTACCAACTGTTGGGTGTGTGGGTTAATGCCACATACCATGGATAGGGGTATTCCGTATCTGGTTCTTCCTTATAGCTCCCAAGGGTCAGCTCGAGCATTCCAAACTATGTTCCATAGTGCACTAGATTCCTACCCCAGTCGAGAGCCACGCTCTGCAAGCTTTGGTCCTGGTCCGTACCACAAGCCTTTGGCGATAGCGATTGCTGATCTAGATAGAGATGTCTTTGATGCATCGCTTATTCCAGATGAAGAGGTGCAAGCCTATAAGGATCTGAGTGAGGCCGAGTATAGTACGTCAGTGGGTGGTAGACAGCTCAAGAGTTCGTCCCCAATATGGATCGTACCCCACCTCGGTAATTTCTGCTTGAAGGGTTTGGGTCGAAATCCGAGAGCACAACTTGGGAACAGTGCTTGTACTGACACGTATGTCCTACCGATGCTCTCTTCCCCTGTTTTTCTGACTGCTAAGGGCACTTATTTCGTATGTTATGAACGTGCATATACATGGTTACCCCGTGACTTCTCGGGTACCTGTTATATTGCGAATCTTTTACCACCGACTTTTACAGTTGCCTCAGACTATCACAAGACTAGAATTGTGAGAGGTGTTATTAGCAAAGAGGACACTGCCGGTCAAGAAGCAGGAGACTTCTTTAAGTGTTTCTTGCCATTTTGTGGACCTATGGTTAATAGTAGGAACCTAAGACAGTTGACCCGTGTAGTTGAGTCGACTGCTAATATAACTGCGAGTGCCCTTGGTAATTTAACAGCTGAACTTCAGGCGGATAGACTCATGACGTTGCAGAACCGTATGGTTCTAGACGTTGTTCTCGCAGATAGAGGTGGTGTGTGTAAAGTTATCCATTCGAGCTGTTGCATTTTTATTCCTGACAATGCTCCAACTGTTTACCAAGCCATCTCGAAGTTGCACAAGATTTCCGAGTCCATACACGTGGACGAAGGCAATTGGACACTTCTAGGATGGTTTTGGGGTTTGATATCCACTTGGGGTTGGAAGATTCTGATGATCGTAGGGGTTGTTGTAACGTTTCTATTCACGTGTTGTCTTTGTGTACAGTGTGGTCCTGCCTTATGTGGCCTTTGTGCTACGACGTGTATAAGACGGCCATCTGTTACCAAGGAGACATTGATGGATAGAATGATGTTTCAGCAACAGTTGAATGATCTGATGAATATCGAAATTGATTCCGATTTTGACTAGTGCTTGCCTACATGAGGGCAAAAGGAGCGTCTGAGGTTCCGTGCGAGACGGAACGACACTTATTGAGTGTTGTCGAATGTGGATGAGTTTGGTGTCTACGAACCGCAAATGACGAGTTTAGTGGGTGTACGCGTTTTCGCTACGCAACCATGTATGGTTCGTCTCATTTTTGGGTTTGTCCGTCCGAACCCTCGGGTTCCATTTTAGATGCGGCATCCATCTTGTCTCTTGCCCTCAAGTAGCCAGCGAACGGACTTTGTCCGCTCTGTGACCCTGGGATTCCCAAGCTTACACGAAGGACACGAGTTTCCTTGAGGGTGACTTTTATGATAGGGAAATGACACGGCAAAGGCAGATGGCCCCGCTCGAGGCTCATCTTACCGTGCTGGTCTATTGTTTCAGTCGTGCATGCATTGGGCACGAGGTCTTTGATCCTGTAATTAAGTTCCCGTTATTACTCCCAACACTCTTTTTCAATCTGTCGTGCATCCTTGTTTTTTCTTTGCATCTGTTCCTGTCCCTTCTCTTAATGTGTTTATAGTCAGAATGGAATGTGTTTAACTGTGGGGATGATATGTTTTTACAGTTGGGAACCGGCAATGCTGCTGTAATTATGTTCCGGCCTTCTGAAACATGAACGCGACTCTTTTGAAGTTTATTGTGGGAACTGAGTTGTAACCTTTGTTTGCTGTGTTGTGCAATGGCAAAAACGTGTATAAAAGGAGCGATCCACGTTTGCAATTCGAAGCAGTCTCCGAGAACCTACACGTTGTGTACTTCTTGCGATTTCTGTATCCCTGCAATAAATAAACGCTGATCTTTGACGTCGCTGGAAGTGTCCCGTGTCTCTGTGTTTTGTACGCCAGAACAGGTAACCCACGAAGGTTTCAGGTGTTGTCCCCTGGCACCGCTGGGTCTTAGAATAACCCAGTCCTTCACCTGTAGACACATGTCATGTGTGATGGGGCACTATGTGGCACACATCACCTTGACACTTGCCACATGTGTGTCTGTAGTCCAACTGTGTCATGCACAGCAGCAGTGGGATGGCACAGTCATCAACACCCGCACCTGTCTCCTGATGCCAGGGACAGGGACACTCTATCAACTGACATGTCACGATCAGCGTGCCCCTTTGGGACTATGTCAGGTGTGTGTCATGTGTTCCCATGAGCTTGATGTCAGTGTCCCGTCAACTGCATCTGCTGTTGGGGCATCCAACAGGGATCTGTGTGGAGATGGGCATGGAACACATCTACGCACACCATGCCACATGTGGATTCCCACGGGTGTAGGGTCTGTGTGCATCGGACATCATATTTTCCCAGTCATTCATGTGTGCGTTGTCTCAATGGCTGTGTCTTTGTGTTGTCAGATGTACCCCCTTCATCGCACTGTGTTTGATATGTACATTTGACATTCCATGTGACCTGTGCGTGTGCCTTTCAGTCAGCTGTCTGGATGAGATGACATCCTTCTAATGCAGCTAAGTGGTTGTATGTCACTCCGGTGATATCTGTGGCTCTTCACTCAGACTGGCCCCCAAATCATTTCAGGGCATGTCATGTTGACTTGACAATCAACAAGTGTATCTGGCTTTTTGTAGGAGTGCCAGCAAGCTGGCATATGTGTCCTGTATGTATTGCACACTAAGCCTGGGCAAAGCACTACGCTACGCTCGCGTAGTTTGCGAAGTTCGCGCTACTTCGCACTACGCGAACTGCACATAGCACAGTGCGAACACGTGTAGCGTAGTGTTGCGTAGTGCTGCGGTCATTTTTTGCTTGCTCGCGGTCCTCAACGTCAAGTTGGCGACCACGAGCAAGCAAAATGACATCTCGGCGAGACTTTTTCCTTGTTCGCAATCAGCAACTTCAAGTTGGCGATCGCGAGCATGGAAAATAAACCTCCCGGCGAGATTCCCAACGCGAGGAGGTCAGGTTTCTCATTGCGAGTGGTCGCGTATGCTCGCGACCGCCGCGATGAGAAACCACCAGTTTGCGTTGAGAAAGCTGAAGCTCAAGTAAAAATCTACTCGAGCAGCAGAAAACTACAGCTTGCACTGTGCAAGATGCCATTTTCAATGATTGCACAGTGCCAGTTGCTTGTCCGCACTGTGCAATCAGTGAAAACAACATCTGGCACAGTGCGAACAAGGTACTACGCAGTTCGCAAAGTGCTACGCGTAGCTCGCGTAGCTCGCGTAGTGCGAACTTGACTTTGCGTAGCTTTGCGAAGTGCTACTTCGCGAACTACGCCCAGGCCTATTGCACACACCCGACTCCATAGTTACCTGATGTGTATTAGCAGTGTAGCATGTGCTATGTTCATTGACATTGATATTGGCAGACTCTCAATCTTCATTCTTACAACCAATGTCTTGCAGGGCACCGCCTGTCCCAAGACCAATGCCAGACTTGGGTGCCATGAGGGAACGTGCCTGCATCCGACGTTATAGACTCACTCATCAGTTGATTGAGGACTTGACCGACAGGCTGGCACCACACCTCCAACCGCGACACAGGTATCCTACTGTGCTGACCCCAAAGATGAAGGTGATGGCAACCCTAAATTTTTTTGCCACAGATACGTTTCAATTCACCATAGTTGATGTTGGTGGCATGTCACAGACAATGTTCAGCCGTGTCCTGCGTGATGTTTTCGCAGCCATGTTGGAGCACCTTGATGAATTCATCACATTTCCTACTCCTGAGGAGTTGACAGATGTCAAGGGTGATTTCTATGCCCTGGGAGGGATGCCCCATGGCATTGGGTCCATTGATGGTACACATGTGGCTTTGGTACCACCACAGGTACAGGAACAAGTCTATCGCAATAGAAAACATTACCACTCGATAAATGCCCTTGTGGTGTGTCTTGCTAACATGCTGATTTCCCATGTCTGTGCACATTTTCCAGGAGCAGCACACGATGCCTACATCATGAGGCATAGCAGGGTGCCACAAATGATGCTGCGGCTGCACAACGAACGAGCATGTCTTGTTGGTGGGTATACTCTGTTTGTCCTGTGTGTGGCGGTATCTTTGGCTCTTACGGCATCTCCTGACCCACTTTTTTACATGATGTTTCCATGTAGGGGACTCTGGATATCCCAACATGCCATGGCTAATGACACCTCTCCGCAACCCAAAAACAGCTGCAGATCACAGGTACAACAATGCACACGGACAGACCAGGCGAGTGATTGAGAGGACGTTTGGCCTCCTGAAGAGCCGATTCCGGTGCCTGGACAAGACAGGAGGGTCCCTCCCTTATGCCCCGGAGAAGGTCTGCTGAATCTTCCTCGTGTGCTGCATGCTGCACAACATGGCAGTTGAGAAGGCAGTGCCACTCATCCTAGATCCGGATGAGCAGGAACATCCACCCATGGAGGATCAAGGGCTTGCTCACGAGGCTAGTGACGAGGAGGAGGAGGAGGTTGATATCCGGAGTCAGCTCATACGCAACTTCTTCTCATAATGGTGAGTCACTGGGTATGAGTGTAAAAGCTTGTAGCATTGAGTGGCATGTGTTGCAATGTGTGTGTCCAGCTGACTGAATGAAAAGTGACTTGGATGTGTGTCCTGATGTGTCACTCGAGTGATGATGTCATGCCACACAGTTTTGCGGAGAGACTTTCTTTGCAATTTACATGTGTCAAACATGGTTCATGTTTGGTAAATGTCCATGTGTGCGGTGATAATTGATTTAGGTGACTTCTTGTGTGTCTGTCATTCTAAGGTATTTTGCGCCTGCTGTCTGCTCGTGTCATCGTTGTACTCCTGCTATTCCTCATGAGGATTGCAACGTGTGTTGAATCAGCGTTCCATGCACGGACATGTGGAAAGATCAGTCTTGGTGAGGTTTGGAGCAAGGATTTTTTGTGGTGGTACGGGTTTGGAATGTGTGGGGACTGCTTCTGTGCATGTTGTGGTACCATGCATACATGTCTTCTCACCATGGAGCATATCACATGTAGCATCACTCCCTTGACATGATAGTCACCCTTCTTGACAGTCATCTGTAGTGGAGTGTGGCGTCTGATGAAGGCATCAATGTGTGTAAACCTTGCCTCTGAAACATTGCAGATGCTACGGGTGGACATAGTGGGGGACATCACAACAACAGGCTCCATGGGGAATTGCAGCCTCTCCGTGTGCAGCAGGATGTGTTAGGCTCATCCCCTTGACTTGTGTGCCAGTTCATTGGGATTGACATCATCCGTGTTGTGAAGGGGGTGTCCAGCATATGTCCCACATATTCTGTCAACTGACCTGTGAGTCTGTTAATATGGATGCATATCCCTTTGTGTGTGTATGTGGAATAAAGGTGTTCAGCACAATCCAAAGTGCCTCATCTCTGTCACTGCAGCTCTCTTGACAGTTTGCATGCGTCATCTATGGCATAATTGTCAAAGACTGAGCATCTGTGTGTATGTGTACTTTGGCAACATGCATGCAGTGCTTTATGGCTAATGGTCTCTATTGTGCATGAAGTACCTGGTTGTGTATGTATTTGTGCAGGTTGCTTGCCACAACGGGACGTGAACGCCTGCTGATGGTGTGTGTCCTTTGCGCATCTCCGCATTTTGTTGCCTGATCCAGTGGCTGTAACTTATGGTGATTGTTCATACATTTTCTCGTAGTGACCCATGAGTAACCTGACACTCCTTCCTTTACATACACCTGTTGCACTGTGCATTTCAGACCTTGTCTTTCTGTGCTAATTTTAGCCTAATTTCTAAACCCTTCTGCCTGCTGCTGCCACACCTGTGGCACCGCCCCACCGAGTGCCCTGATTCTGCAACCCCCACGCCTGTGCTGACCCCAAAGATGAAGGTGATGGCAACCCTAAATTTTTTTGCCACAGATACGTTTCAATTCACCATAGTTGATGTTGGTGGCATGTCACAGACAATGTTCAGCCGTGTCCTGCGTGATGTTTTCGCAGCCATGTTGGAGCACCTTGATGAATTCATCACATTTCCTACTCCTGAGGAGTTGACAGATGTCAAGGGTGATTTCTATGCCCTGGGAGGGATGCCCCATGGCATTGGGTCCATTGATGGTACACATGTGGCTTTGGTACCACCACAGGTACAGGAACAAGTCTATCGCAATAGAAAACATTACCACTCGATAAATGCCCTTGTGGTGTGTCTTGCTAACATGCTGATTTCCCATGTCTGTGCACATTTTCCAGGAGCAGCACACGATGCCTACATCATGAGGCATAGCAGGGTGCCACAAATGATGCTGCGGCTGCACAACGAACGAGCATGTCTTGTTGGTGGGTATACTCTGTTTGTCCTGTGTGTGGCGGTATCTTTGGCTCTTACGGCATCTCCTGACCCACTTTTTTACATGATGTTTCCATGTAGGGGACTCTGGATATCCCAACATGCCATGGCTAATGACACCTCTCCGCAACCCAAAAACAGCTGCAGATCACAGGTACAACAATGCACACGGACAGACCAGGCGAGTGATTGAGAGGACGTTTGGCCTCCTGAAGAGCCGATTCCGGTGCCTGGACAAGACAGGAGGGTCCCTCCCTTATGCCCCGGAGAAGGTCTGCTGAATCTTCCTCGTGTGCTGCATGCTGCACAACATGGCAGTTGAGAAGGCAGTGCCACTCATCCTAGATCCGGATGAGCAGGAACATCCACCCATGGAGGATCAAGGGCTTGCTCATGAGGCTAGTGACAAGGAGGAGGAGGAGGTTGATATCCGGAGTCAGCTCATACGCAACTTCTTCTCATAATGGTGAGTCACTGGGTATGAGTGTAAAAGCTTGTAGCATTGAGTGGCATGTGTTGCAATGTGTGTGTCCAGCTGACTGAATGAAAAGTGACTTGGATGTGTGTCCTGATGTGTCACTCGAGTGATGATGTCATGCCACACAGTTTTGCGGAGAGACTTTCTTTGCAATTTACATGTGTCAAACATGGTTCATGTTTGGTAAATGTCCATGTGTGCGGTGATAATTGATTTAGGTGACTTCTTGTGTGTCTGTCATTCTAAGGTATTTTGCGCCTGCTGTCTGCTCGTGTCATCGTTGTACTCCTGCTATTCCTCATGAGGATTGCAACGTGTGTTGAATCAGCGTTCCATGCACGGACATGTGGAAAGATCAGTCTTGGTGAGGTTTGGAGCAAGGATTTTTTGTGGTGGTACGGGTTTGGAATGTGTGGGGACTGCTTCTGTGCATGTTGTGGTACCATGCATACATGTCTTCTCACCATGGAGCATATCACATGTAGCATCACTCCCTTGACATGATAGTCACCCTTCTTGACAGTCATCTGTAGTGGAGTGTGGCGTCTGATGAAGGCATCAATGTGTGTAAACCTTGCCTCTGAAACATTGCAGATGCTACGGGTGGACATAGTGGGGGACATCACAACAACAGGCTCCATGGGGAATTGCAGCCTCTCCGTGTGCAGCAGGATGTGTTAGGCTCATCCCCTTGACTTGTGTGCCAGTTCATTGGGATTGACATCATCCGTGTTGTGAAGGGGGTGTCCAGCATATGTCCCACATATTCTGTCAACTGACCTGTGAGTCTGTTAATATGGATGCATATCCCTTTGTGTGTGTATGTGGAATAAAGGTGTTCAGCACAATCCAAAGTGCCTCATCTCTGTCACTGCAGCTCTCTTGACAGTTTGCATGCGTCATCTATGGCATAATTGTCAAAGACTGAGCATCTGTGTGTATGTGTACTTTGGCAACATGCATGCAGTGCTTTATGGCTAATGGTCTCTATTGTGCATGAAGTACCTGGTTGTGTATGTATTTGTGCAGGTTGCTTGCCACAACGGGACGTGAACGCCTGCTGATGGTGTGTGTCCTTTGCGCATCTCCGCATTTTGTTGCCTGATCCAGTGGCTGTAACTTATGGTGATTGTTCATACATTTTCTCGTAGTGACCCATGAGTAACCTGACACTCCTTCCTTTACATACACCTGTTGCACTGTGCATTTCAGACCTTGTCTTTCTGTGCTAATTTTAGCCTAATTTCTAAACCCTTCTGCCTGCTGCTGCCACACCTGTGGCACCGCCCCACCGAGTGCCCTGATTCTGCAACCCCCACGCCTCAAAAATGCTCTGCCCTTCCCCCTCCACCCATTCGAAATGCAGGCAGCAGCTTTTCTGTGCCACTGTAGCCCCAGCGCCGTGCCAAAGGCAGGAACGTCTGCGCCTGCAACATGCACAGTGCACGACCTTCTAGTCTTTGCATGACCCACGTCACACAACAGGCTCATGCTGCAGCCACTCTCCAAGCAATGTCATCGTGACAATCATCCTCCTGCTATCAGGCAACCCCTAAGCACACACACAACACCTTTGCATGCTGAGTGTGCTACTCCAACTGCCTACACAGCGCTGCCCAACCTACAAGACCCTGTCAGAACAACCAGGTAATGTGCCTCCTACTCCACACCCGCTCTGTCCTCCAGCACGCCATTGGACTCTGTTACCTCCTCAACACAACAGCCCCACACATCACCTTCATGACTGTAACCTGGACAAAAGCATCCTCAGCACATGACGTCTTCCTTGCCATCTCAGACGGATACAAGATCCCCCGCAGGGACGGCAACACCAATCCCGGGGGATGAATTGCTATTTATTCACAAGTACACCCTCAGAGTCACAAATCCGGGTTTGCAGCAACTCCATGGCAGCCCTCAGTGTAACACTCCTCTACAGATCTGCAGGCCTACATCCACTATTCCGCTAAGCCATTAACACGTACATCTGCACGCACGCCCTCACCTCCACGGGCTACATGTGGCTGGGGACCAGTCACTTCTTGCTGGAGGGGAACCGCCCCACCATCCATCATTGGTCCATCAACATTTGAATCCACGTCTCCGACAAGCAACACACTGCCCCACACCCCGCTACCGATCCCCCAAAGATGCTTGATCTAAGTCACCACAGACAAGTTGTGTGGGACACTCAAAACAACACCCCCGCCACACCCTGCAACCTCATGCACTGAATCAGCAACTGATCCAGCAATCTTGCCACATTGACAGACTTTCCTGTGAAGCACAACAACAGTTAAGGCACCTGGGACAAGGCAGACCTACTGGACTCCTACAGACTTAGCCAGACTCTTGTGCAAACCTTGCAACACAAAGAGCCATCATTTGCCTTACAGCCCTGGTAAACACCACACACAGCCATCACCATATCATCAGCAAGGACAAGTGGAGATCCTTCAGATAGTGCCGAGACACCCAAACACACGACATCAAGGAGCTCATCAGCATTGTGTGTGAACTGACAGCAGATCTCCATCCAAGACACCCCACCCTTGCAAGGCAGATCACATCCCTTGCAACTTTGTACCACTGCAAGCTCATGGGCATACACAACAGCCTTGGCACCCAGAGAAAGACAGCACTATTTTGGAAAGCTGCATTTAAAACCTTCTTGGTTGACCCCCTGAGGAAGTCCATTATATTAGAATGATCTTGCAAGAAATCTTTGGGGCTGCCACAATTCCTTTTGGAGCACAGCAGCTCATTATTAGGTATGTTCTATTTCCAGTCCAGGTGATGAAAACCTTTTTCATGTTGTATACTGTTCACTGCTGTTGACTTTCTAAAAAGGGAAGTTGTGATAATGTTGTCCATAATAGGCAACGTAAAGTCTAGAAAACAATTTTTTAACCACTAGGGGTGTCAGCGAAGCTCAAATTCAAATTGTTAACGTTCACAGCATCAACAGACTAAAATTGCTCCATCCTCCTCCATATAAGGATAGCATTGCCAATATACCTTAGACATAGGATCATATTATTTGTAATTTCTCATAATAGACATTGTCAAGCACCTGATTTTCCCACCAGCCCATATGTAAATTTTCATAGACAGAAGCAAAACCAATAGTCATCGGAGTTCATTTGAGTTGTTGATACAATATATTGTCAAATAAAAACATATTCTCAGTTAATCATAGTACAATCATTCTTATAAACATTGGAGTATTACAAGATTTGAAACACTAGCTTAGACTGATACCACTGAGTTTTGCTTCTAGTTATCAGTTAGCACAAATATGTTTTCCTCTGCTAATAAATTGCCTTTTCTCCTTCTCTTCTTAATGAATATCTCCCTATGGTACGCTCACCTCTCACCTCTACAGACATATGCAGTTCTATCTTTACCCACTGTAACCCTCTTCCCATTACCTCTCATCTGCTTCCCCTGAAGTGTTGTTCTCTTAACCTCTATGCAGCATTTTAGTAGGCTATTCTCCCAAGATGATGGTTTCTTCTCTGTCTCTTTTTTCTCGTTCCTAAGCCTTACGTTGTTTCTTGTTTCCACCACTTGAATCCACCCTCTCTTTCTACATCACTGTCTTTCCATTCCTGATTATCTATCTATCTATCTATCTATCTATCTATCTATCTATCTATCTATCTATCTATCTATCTATCTATCTATCTATCTATCTATCTATCTATCTATCTATCTATCTATCTATCTATCTATCTATCTATCTATCTATCTATCTATCCATCTATCCATCTATTAATCTTTGGTATTTGATGGCCCCGGTCTCTCTTTCGCCCAGTTCTCTTCTTCATTACTCACTTTTCTCTTTTACTGTATGTCTCCCTCACTCTTCAATTTTATAAGTAGGCTGGCAGTGCTCAATACCCATGTCAAATAGACGTAACATAGAGTCAATGAAGAGAAGCATTTATTGAGTCTTACACCACCATCAGGTTCAAGTCAGCTGTGGAACCTTCGTCAAACAACTGAAGGAACATTCCAAAGAGAAAGGGGGGAAGGGTAGGGGAATAAACCAAGGTAGATTACAACAAACCACTATTGTCCTGTGTCTAATTTTGTGACTTTTAATTGGGTGGATATAGGGTCCAGTGGCGCTGATTCTGTTTAATGGTGGGCATCCTTCCTGACGTAGTAACTACTATGCCTGTTAAGATGACTGTGCCTCTTGGGATTACTATACCTGTGCTTGAAGGCATTGCTTTATTGGTTGACTGTTGCCATGTGGCCATGAATGTGACTCATTTTCTGACAGAGCCTTATGGGCTGGCAGTGCCTTGTGGGAATGGCTCTGCGTTTTGAATATTACTATATATATATCTATATTTCATAGAGTGATAGTGACTTCATCTAGACTTTGCCTGAAAGAATCCACTAAACCTATGGCTAATAGTGCATATTCTGATGACCATTCCAAATAGGTTGGATGCGTTTGATAGGATGAAGGTCCCCAATAATCCAGATGACACACTTGTGCCCTTTCAATTTATTGCATCTAATGGATGAAATGAGCCTTTTTTTAGTCTTACTGGGGGGCGTTGACTTTGACTGTTGGGAAAATGTGTATCCTGGAAGTGATTGGCTCTTATTGTGGTGACTATAGTTTCACTGGTGGATTACTGTGCCTGAGAAGAGTAGCTATATTATGGAGATTGCTTCTGCCGGGATGACTCTATTTGATTGATTTGAATAAGACAGATGGGGTTGATTGATGTGCATACCTCCAGTTAATGGAGTGAATGTTGGTGGTATGTGAAAATGGCATAAGTTGGGATCATTTTGCATGAGATAAGTGTTTGGCCAAGAACAGGATGGGAAGGTCTGCCAGGGGTGGGGTGTGAATAATAGGTGTGATTGTGACCATAGGTATGATGGAGTTTGATGGAGGTGAATTCACAATTTAATCATAAATGTGGCTGATCTGTAATTAATATGTTTGACCAGCTGTGACTGCACTTGAAGAAGAGTGATTGAATCTGATTGGGTGAATATACCTGGCAGGGTGCCAATATATTATGAGGGTAGCTTCTTATCTGGGGTAACTTTTATTGACTCTAGGTGTACCCGTTGGGAGGGAGTTCACTTGAGAATGTCTATCTGATTGGAGTGATGGCATAGGTGAGTCTGACTAATCTGTGGTGACTCATCTGCATCCTGGGTGGTTATATCTGCTGGGATGACAGTTCCTAATAAATGGTGACTTTCCTTAAGGGATCTGCTTGTACCTGAAAGAGTGACCCTCTGACCTGGGATGACTAACACAGCTTTGCTGTGATTATGAGAGGTCTGGCATTATTTTTTAAATGCTGCTGTCGGGTAGGGATTCAGATGGTGGGTGCTTGTACCTCATGGACGTGACAGCAGCTGATAAGTAAAACTCATCTAACAACTAACCAGTTTCAGCCTATCTGGGCACCTTCAGTAGGGTGAAGCTTGGCTCCAGTAGCACATTGACCACACACCTGTCGCACCTAGGGTTTTAACACCCTAATTGGCCAACGGTATGCCAAGATGTAGGACCCTTGGTCCATGTCCTAAAGGATTTAAGCTATACTGATGAGGCCAACCATGCCGAAACCTGTACTGGATTGCTTGTGTTACCTTGTGGAGGGGCCTTGCCATGCAGTTTGAGATGGACTGGTTCCATGATGAGCAGGATCCGTACAGATATACATAAGGTGGGTCTCTGTCTAGAGTGTGCAAGTTGTGAAATATAATGGCTTGGAATGCTACTCAGTGTGATTGCCAGTGGTATAGACTATTTGTAAGCATTATTCCTATCACCCTATGCATCTGTAATGTGCCTGTCAAGCATGATTACAAGATGTTAGTCTGTGACTGTCTAATATTTTTGAAAGAAGCCCCTTTGCGATTGTCGGACATCTTTGCAAGATGCCAGTCTGCCATTGTTAAACATGTACAAAGTCAAATAAGTGATGTTCACAAACCGCCCAATGCACTTCTAGAGCCATCACTTCCTTTGGAGAGGTAAGGCACCCTTTGGGCCTCACCTAGTGGTGGCACAAATAATCAATAAAGGTCCAAAATAATTGTCTTTTTCAGTGTATGTGGAGCATGTCAGCAGACACAACTGCAGAAAAACATTCCACCAGTCCTACACATTCCTCAGTAATACCTCTCAATCAAATACAACAAAGCTCACACAATGCAAGATCATATTCATATAGCTCGCAGGGTGATATCTCACTGTGGTAAACAACTTGGGGGCATATCAGCAACAACCGGCGATAATTATCGCTATGCGCACTTAGCGCTAGTATAATTATCGCCGGCTATCGCTTTTTTTTATCGCGGAGATAGCGCGCTATCAGCGACGCTTATCTCCAGAGCGATAAAAACAACAGAGTTAGCTGCCAAATGTGCAATTATCGCTGGGATTCCAGCGATAATCACACAACGTTTGGCGCTATGTTGCTGATAGGGCTACACATACATAGACATGATATCCACCTTCCATGGGATATCATGGCTAAGTCAGTTTAAAAGCAGGCGTAAGGAAAGTAGCGCTAACCGATGTTTGCACTACTTTTCTTATTGCTCTGCAGTTTAGGGTAAGGCTTGATAATAGGAGAAATGTCGCTTAGCGACATTTCTCCTGTTATTCTGGGGAGGAACGCCCACATTGCATCTCATTAGAGATGCAAAGGTCGGCGTAGGGAAAAAGGGTGCTAACATGCGAATATGCATGTTAGCACCCTCTTGTTGATAGGGCAATGGTTTTATCTCCACTTTTCTGGCTTTTAAAGCCAAAAAATGGAGATAAATCCCTTGCTGATATGCCCCTTAGTCCTACAGCTAACTTTATCAGTCACAAAGCACCCACATTAATATTCTCCACAGAAACATTTAGACAATAGGGCGACAGTAGTATACTCAATTAAAAGTTAAGGAAGAAACACAAGCACTACTGAAAAGAAAACATTGTTGAGAACCAACAAAGTCCAAAATGTTTCAAAAAGGCACCCTGATGGCCATGGGATCTCCTGGTTCATACAAGTGGTGAAATAGTTTTATGTAAATGCGGAGCAAAATAAAATATATTGCTCATTGTGTGGACGAGCCTGGCGGGGTAACTGTTATTGAAACAGGTAATTATGATTGATGAGGTCAGTACATAATATGAGATTGACTGAGCCAGCTGCGGTGACAACATGATTAGACAAAGGCGTTTGATTGGGAAATTATATGGGCATGATTCGCTGCACCCAATGGAGGTCATTGTTCCTGATTGAGATCAGCATGTCTCATCAGTGGTGGGGATTCTTCCTGGCAATAAGAGTGTTTGAGAAAGGTAGGTGTACCTAATGGAGATTATTTTTCCTGATGGATTCCTGTGTGTCTGATGAAGTTGCTTGTATCTGCTGAAGGTGTAAGCATGTATTTATATATGTATGCATGTTCATGGTATATGTAGACCATGAACCTATACAAAAGACCGTGAAATGTTGTACAGGGACAATGACAACCATCAGATCAACGAGTGATTGGAGAGCTTGCTGGGTTGTGGATGGCTAATGTATTGTTTTGTAGCGTCCTTAAAGAGGTGAGTCTTCAACTACTTCCTAATCTGATGTGGGTCTGATAAAAATTTGGATTTTGTTTCAGATCCTCGGTGCATAGATGGAAAATGCCTACTGCCTTGTTTCTTCTTTTTTATACTTCTTAGGCCCGCACCCTGTGGCAGGCATCTTAAGATGCCTGCCACAGGGTGCAGGGATCAACAGGGGGGCACCATAGGTTCCCCATATGCTGCCATTCGGCAGCCTTACTCCCATGGGGGCTCTGCTGGGGGTCCCCAAAGACAGATTCCCAGTGCCTTTCTGTGTCGGAAAGGCTGGCACATATAGGCAGTGCGAAGATGCCATCATAATCCCTCGACCGGAAAGAGCCGGCCGAGGGATTACTGCAGGCCCATCAGAGGCCATTTGAAAAACCGATTCGTATTCCCTTACGACCGACCCCATCAAAATGGGTAGGTCAGGAAGGAATCCGAATGGGCAATTCCGATGCAGTCGGAACAGCTCTGACCATCGGTTGGAGTCGCTCCCAGCCACATCGGAATCGGGCCCCAAGTCTGCATTTTGATGGTGTCCTGGCCTCATGTGTTCTGAGAGGCACCAAAATTGGTGAGTTTGTCTGCAAAATAAGTGGTAGTGCTGGTTGTGATGGCTTTGTAAATGATATAGCTGGGTTTGAAGAAAGTGTTGGCTGGAAAAAGGAAGCAATGGAATTCTTGGCAAATACCACAAATTCTCTCATGGTTGTGTTAAGCTTCAGATAGGCTCCGGACATCCAGGTTTGGATGATGTGCAGAATTTGTTTGAGGAGTGTGATGTCTAAAGCAGAGAAGACTTTTTAAGTAGAGTTGTGTGTCACCAGAGTACTGGTGAATCTTGATGTTAACTGTAAGTAAATCACCAAGCTCCTCCATGTAGAGAATGAAGATGACAGGAGACAGTAAGGAACCATGAGGCACTTCGAAGATTATAGTGATCTTTTGGGTCCTGGAGGTTTCCAGGTAAACAAGCATTGATGTGCCGGAAAAGGCTAGCACTGCCTCATGGCGGTGATTCTTCCAGATGGGCATCAGTGTGTCTAAATAGGTGGGCTATGCCTGACAGAGGTGATTCTTTATGACTGGCATCAGTGTGTCTGAAGAGTTTGTCCATCTCAAAGTGGGCTGACCATCATCAATGTTTCTAAAGAGGTTGGCTGTCTCTCATGACAGTAATTCTCCCTAAATGGGATGAGTGTGTCGGAAGAGGTTGAAGGCGCCTGATGGCAGTGATTCTTTCTGATTGAGTAAATGGGTGTTTGCAAAGGCTAACTGTACCTAATGGAGGTGATTGTGCCTCATGAGAGAGATTGTTTCTCAAAACTGCAAGGCAGTGGTTTACACTCTTGTAAACTGCAGACATAGGGCCAGATTTACTAAGAAGCCATGACATTTGAAGCACTGTGCTGCATTGCATGAAAAGGAGACAGTAAAACTGCAATATATCTATGGTTTGGCGCTATTCTCTCTCTCTGCACTGGCAGCGAAGCACCAATGGAGGCACCCTTGCTCCATAGTCCAAGGGTGTGTGTGTCATATAAAGCATAGGTTTTGTACTGGAAGGGTCAGTTTATGGCTGTTCCCACTTTGTGTGTGTGCTGTACAATGCAGCAGACGTGAAGTAGGACAAACAAAACAAAGCAAAATGAAACCAGGAAGATAACAGACATCAACCAAAAACTCGGTAGAGGAAATACAAGTTCACTTAACTAACCCACGGACAAAAACGGGTATTCCAAAGGCAGGGGCACAGTCATTTAACCCTTGATATGATGGGGAATGTAGGATTGCCAAATCCCGGCTTATTAATGCCCTCAAAAATAAAAATCCATTCGAGATTAGAGTAGAAAGAACAAGATACAAGAAAACTCAAAAGATAGACCAAAGAAATTGGGAAGATAGTATTTGGGAAGGGCTTATATTAGCTGCAAATAATGGGGATCAAGTCATATTTTGGAAATTAATGACCCATGGAACAAAACATGACAAGACGGCCTCTGACCATTACTTAGATCCCACCACCTGGCAGAGGCATTTCACAAACCTATATGATATTGCTGTTAATTCGGACCCAGTTAACCATTCTGAAACCAATTCATGGGTTCCTTTGACTACAAGCCAAATACCACCTTTAAAGTTCAGTATGGAGGATACGGCGCTTGCTGTAGCTGCTATTGAACCATAAAAGGCACCAGGCCCTGCTAAAATAACAGGGGATTTGTTCAAACACAGCCAGGAAGTGTGGGTACCATACATAAATGAACTAACAAACGCAATAGCTAGGGGACAGCCGGTGCCAGCATCCTGGAAGGGAGCGGAGATAGTCCCCATTTATAAGAAGGGAAGAAGGGAAGAGCCTGCAAACTATAGGCCTATAAGCCTGATAGACGTTCTACAGAAGGTCTATGCCAACAAATTTTAACTAGGCTTACTGATTGGATCCCAGCAAAGAATATACTATCATCATGCCAGGCAGGCTTTAGGCAGAAAACAAACACAATAGACTTAGGGGTCCATTAGGATAACACGCTGATCGCCACCGCCCGTATGGTGGTGGAGATCCGCCCGCCAAAAACCACCGCACGCTTATGATTTCCCAGAAGACCGTCCACCGGTTTTCCGCCTGTAGGCAATTCGCCTGATTGCCTGACGGGCGGAAAAGCATTTTATATGGTGGCGGTGTCTGGTAGACACCGCCATCCATATTATTATGCAGGCAGGCGGTTTTTGCCATTGGGGCCCATAGCGGGCCCCCAGGGATCCTGGGGGGTGTGGGTGCACATGGGGGTACCTACGGTACCCCCCTGCAGCTCCATGCACAACATGGCAGGCACCGTGCGGTGCATGGAAGTGCACAACATGCCTTCTTGGCATTGTGGGAGGTGGTGCTTTCTGCACCGCCCGCCGCAATGTTAACAGTGCGGGATGCGCCCGCCAGTGTGGCGGACGCCTCCTAATTGTATCTGCGGGACAGCCGCATGCATTGTGGGTGGTCCCATTTCCCGGGGCTCTGGCGGGCGGACAAAGTCCGCCCGCCATGCTAATGGTGCCCTAAGTGTTTAGACTCCTGATTTTAGGCTGGAAATATACTAGATTTAGATCTAGCCATTTATACGTCACCTTTATTTATTTAAAGGAGGCATTTGATTCCATCCCAAGGGCCTAGCTGTGGGAAAATCCACACCAGCAGGGTTTACCTGATGAGATCCTAATTCAAATCATTAGGCTACATCAAGACAACTATGCTAGGGTATGGATGGGCTAAAAGTGGCAAGCTTACTGGTGAAATCCCATTCAAGAGGGGAGTGCGCCAGGGCTGTGTCCAGGCACTGACTCTGTTCCTCCTGCATGTAAATGATCTGGTTGAGCACCTCCAAAATTGTATGTCCATGATTCGCCAAAACTAGGGGGTAATTACATCTGTGTATTAACATTTGCAGATGATACTATTCTGCTGTCCCAAACACCTAGTGGCCTGCAGAACTTGCTCCACAGCCTTAATAAATATTGCAAAGCAGAAGGCCTAGAGGTGAATCCAACAAAAACAAAATACATGACGATAAGGTCACACAGAAGTTTTAAGAACAAAATATACTTGAATGGCACAGAACTGGAACGTGTATCAAATTTTGTATATTTAGGAGTCACTTTAGACTCTAAACTTTCCTGGGTTACACAGATAGAGAAGTAGAAGGCCATTTTAATGCAAAATTCTATTCCTATTGTAAATAAACTAGCTGCAACATCCTCAAAAGCCATCACCCCCGCTTTGGAAGTGTACAAGGCTAGAGCCCAAACCACTGCTCTGTACGGTGCGGAGATTTGGGAAAGTGGCAACCTCAAATCTCTAAGCATCACTGAAAATAAAATCCTGAGGAGGCTTGTCGCCCTTCCTCAATATACTCCATTGATCTCCCTGATCTTTGCCTTGGGCATTAAACGTTTGGAGTGCTTAGCAGTTTTGAGAACCCTGTAATTTTGGATTAGAACTTGGACAACACCGGAATTAGCAGGATATAGAGAATCACTCACTGAATTGTTGGCACTTGACACCCAAGTTTCCTTTCCTTAGTCAATCCATATTAGAAGATGGCTCTTTGATCTAGGTCTGAGCAGATACTGGTTGAATCCAGGTCTGCTGACTCCTAGATCAAAATGTGAGATCAAGCTGTTATTTTGGGACTTTATCAGAGATAGGGTAACCTTAAGTAGCACATAGGGCAGGCTGACCGGTAAACTTGTTTTGAGCTATTCCTTGATGATCTAGAACCACAACTTGCAAAGTGTTTATACCTGAAATTCAGATACGGTATATATTGCAAATAAATAGTTTTGGTGGCAAATGGTCAATCCCGCAACTTAAGAATGGGGAGTCCCACTGTACTTTATGCAAGATGGGGGTTAATGAAGACATTCCATATGTTCTGTTCTTCTGCCAAGCATATAAATCTGCGAGAAGGAAGTGGATAAAACCGATAGGTAGGTCCTTAGTGTCAGGAGAATAAATGATATGCTAAGAATAATAAAAACTGACAACTCTCGCCTAATAGTATTTGGAGTCAGCCGATTCCTATTAGCTATTAACTTTATAAGGAAAAAGAGACAAAAATTGTATCTTTGTAGTCAGGTCGCCATTTCGAAGTGTCTATCTAGCATTAATGGTGCATTCTTCGATAAGAGTAATCATGTCTAAAATCCAAGGGGATCGGTACCTTAACCGCCCATCGTATTGACACTGAATTGTTATCTAGTAAAAATAAAATGTTGATCCTTGAAAAATGCTGACCTGACAGGCTCTGAAGGTGGTGCTCCAATTAATGGAGTGGGCTAGATGTGAGGGGAACAAGATTATTTGCCAAGACTATATGGTATCGAAAGTAAAATCGTTATTATTCTGCGCAAATACTGAAGTACTATTAAATAGACATGTATTTTTAAAGCTTTTATCTTTTTTGCAATTGTTTGATGGTTTTATGAATTGACAGTTCCAGCTTTACGTAGGTCCCTCGTTGAACTTCCTTTAGAAATATTTTATTTCTATTAGTCCTTGTACCATTCCGGACATAAATTGATTCATGCCGATGTTTAAGCATAATGGTATATTTTAATAATTGGATATTGCACACTGACCGCACATGCACTTTTTCAATATATTGTAATAACTGCGATATTGCACATTGACCGTACATGCAGTTTTCTAGAAATCAATATTGACACAGAACAAATAGTATTTTGCTGTTAATACATTGCACAGGCACTTTATAGATGAACAAGATACTAGGGCAACCTCTAAATTGTCAAGACCAACTCGTGGGATTCTTCCAACCTCGCAAACAGATGTATATGGATGCGATGAAGTGAGCAATGGATGAGTGTATTTTAAAAGAACTGTTAATATATGTATTGAATTTTACTGTGTTCTTACTTTTATGGCCTTATAGGCCGCAATAAAGTATTTTGATGATGAAATAAAAAAAACATTTCTCATTGTGCTTGCTTCGAGAAGGCATGGGATTTTGGCACAAATTCCTGTTTTTACGATTCTTTGTAATTATATGCATCAAACCCCATGAGTGGTTGCAGTGGAACGCTCATGCACCACCCAGAGGAACACCCCCTGACACATAGTAGTGCAAGGCAACGCATTCCACAATTTTGTGATACTTTGGGATATTATCCAGCTCCAAATCCAGATTTGTGTCGGATAATAAGTCCCACCTTAACACTTTGCATTGGATTTACCTTACGTTTCCTGATGTAAGGTGTTTGTAAATGTGGGTCACAGTGTGCTTGGAAGCAGATCCAGGACAGTGGGCCAATGGGATGATGCCTAGGTTTTCGCTCACATTTATTTCAATTCACTGCTTTATGTAAGTGTCTGCACTCGTTTGCCCCATATGAAGCACTGGGGTATTGGAGAAGACGTTGATTTCCAAAATATGAGAATTGAGGTCAAATGAGAGGAAGGAGGGTCCAATAGGTATGTCTGAACATTTCTAGTGAAAAATAATTTTTATCTATGACTTTGCTAATCATGAAGCTAAAAAAATAAGGGCCTAATTACGAGTTCCTCATAATATTATTTATGATCCAGGTGTAAACTCAAGTTTGCACATTGGTCGGAATTACTAGAAGGTTTTATTTAATGCAGCAGATAATTATCATTAGTGGATGTTTTAAATAAATCAACATTCGCTATATTTCAGCAGATCAAACCTGTCGAAATTTAAGAGGGGAAAACATATGGGGCCAGATTTACCACTTAATCACGCAACGCAGTGCAGCAGCCACAAGCGCTGGTCTGCGTGAAAAGGAGAAAGCAGGAGAGCGCCATATTTAGAGAAATATTGCAGTCTCCTCCCCTTTTCCCAGCACCGCCACTAAAGTCAACTGCCGTGCGCCATAATGCAAGGGTGTCTCCGTGAGTCTAGCATAGGTTTTGCACTGGAATGGTACCCTTCCAGTGAAAAATACTATGCATAGATTGACTTTAACCCGTTCTCATCTTTGTACATGTGCTGTAAAGTGCAGCATTATGTACAAAGTCAGAAAAAGAAGGAGAAATTGAAGCATTTTTCTGTTATTGCGCCTAGTTCAAAAGGGCACCATTGTCTGACACTAAACCATGTCTACTTTATTTAGTAAATAGGGATTAGCGTCAGAAACCTTGGGCGGTTGCATGGTGACGCCCATGTTCCACCCATGGTACACCCCCTTGGTGGTAAGGAAGGCAAAGCAGCGAATGCGTTACTTTTGCGTTATTTCCAACACTAAGCAAGTTTAGTGCTGGAAAGTAAATCAGAAAAAAAATGTTGCGCCTATTTGCATCACAACACCATGTAAAATCTTAGATAATCTCCCCCACTGTATTTACCCTATGATGCAGATTTTACTGTGTTAAACACCAACATCCGCATGTTATTCCTCATGAATTCATAATAGATGTTATTTATTGCACCCCATTATTAAGTACCTTGTGGTATCATTATTTATAAGGGGTGACAAATAACAATTTAACTCGTAATCAGGCCCTATGTCTTTGCAGAAAACGAAAGATTAAAAAAGACTCTTTGCCGCTGGAAAATGTTTTATGTGCTGTTGCTGCCATCAAGTGGAAAGATGATGTATTGCTTTTACAAATGTGGCTTTAAAAGTAAATTTTGGCCTAGTTTATAAGAAACAACTTATTTATGTTTGTGTATGACTGTAGGAGTGCCACGTATCAAAAGAGAGGATGCCGCCAGGTTAAATCAACACAAGGGAACCACAAATACAAGTGGTGACTGATGTGTTGTGCTTTTGGTCCTGCATTTGAGGAGTGTCTTCTTTTATGGATGCAAACATTCAATGTCACTTCAAAAGAGCTAAAAAAATATGTTACCTGGTAGAATGGGGTGAAGTCCGAATTTATTATTCACTTAGCCATCTGCTCTTACACAGCAAAACTTTCACTACCAGTACCTACCTGTAGTGTCATGCTGGACACGTTCTAGTGTTTCTGAAATGAACTGTCACCAGCCGCTCCCTGAGGGTTGTCTTCCACATTCACCCCACACCCATCCATCACAGGCCTCACCAGTCAGGTGACCCTTCCAATAAAAGGGGCCGGGAGCACATGCCCTAGACCAGTTCCATGCACATTAGCTATGGGGAATGTTTACAAAGGAGTTACCGCTACAAGAACCTCACTTTTTCCTACGTTCTGGTTGCGTTAAGTCCTTAGCTTTATTTACAAGGCGATATTAAGCCACTAAACTTAACACCGCCTTGTAAATATTGCCCTTATTCACGCAACAATTAGCATGAAAGGGGCGGGCAAGGGGTGTTGCAGTGGGCATTGCGGCCCAACACCCATTGCTTTTTGACACTGCCCCATATTAACAAGGTATGAGGCAGAGTTAAAAATATTGACGGGGAATACCTGATCTTAAGCAGGTGATATGAATAGAAATGTTTCATTTCTCCTCATATTTTGCAATGCAGCACACGTAGAAACAGCAAATCGCCTGTAAAGATTGTTTATGTGCAGGAAGGTGTTCCTTACTGCACATAAACAATCGCTCCTGCAGCGCAGGCACCCTTGCAATATGGTGCAAGGGTCCCTGTGCTGGCGCTAGGCAGCTTCTTTAGCGCCAGAGCTAGTGGAAATGCAGGGATGAGCCACATTCTTGTGAATGCAGTGCATCCCTGCAATTTGAAACTGACCGAGTGCAGCGTTTCCAATTTTAGCATAACACCACACTCTGGCAGTTTCTAATAAATATGCCCCTATGTTTCTGCATGGTCCTTCATGCTGCATGTGGGCCAGGGCCCAAAACCTTACACTATCAACATAAAAGACAGCTTATTTTGTATGTTCGGGCTGAAATCTAGCTCACATTTGCACTCTTTTGAATATCATTTTGCTTACTAAATGCACCATTTCAAAGTAACAAATCGCCTACCTCCTTCAAACATTCTGCAAGAACACTATCACTATGTAAAAGGTATTTTATTAAAGGACGTTGGTTTAGTAATGTAAAAAATTGAATTTTCAGTGATATACAGGGTCTCCTCCAAAGGACGTAAACTGCCAACTCTGCAGTAATGAGCTAATATATCCCATGGAAGCACATTTTCACTGCAATAATGGATTTTAGTTTGAAAATTATTCTGTTTCGTCAGAGGATGATGCATAAACCTGAAACTGATAAAGTCCCAGCCTGTGTGTAGTCTACCTGGTGTGTCATACAAATAAATACAGCAAAACCAAAGGAAATGATGGACGGAGTGTTGAACATTGCAGGCACTCACCCCCAGTCAACTGATCTGGGTTTAATCCATCACCGTTCTTTAGCCCACTCTGCCACCCCAGTTCAGACATGGCCATATGCAAATCAGTCTGACCCTGTGCCTCATGGGAACAGTCCAGCCCGAACTGCCAAGCCATGTCTTCCCTGGACCGGAAACAAGCTTCCTAGGACCGGTTTCTGGCATTTCAGCCGTCTTCAGTCAGGCTTGCTTGAATCCAGTGGCAAAGTGAGCAAGGGACTCACGTCTGAGCATACCCTGCCAACTTATGGCAAACAAAGCAAAACCAAAGGAAATGATGGACGGAGTGTTAAACATTGCAAGCACTCACCCCCAGTCAACTGATCTGGGTTTAATCCATCACCGTTCTTTAGCCCACTCTGCCACCCCAGTTCAGACATGGCCATATGCAAATCAGTCTGACCCTGTGCCTCATGGGAACAGTCCAGCCCGAACTGCCAAGCCATGTCTTCCCTGGACCGGAAACAAGCTTCCTAGGACCGGTTTCTGGCATTTCAGCCGTCTTCAGCCAGGCTTGCTTGAATCCAGTGGCACAGTGAGCAAGGGACTCACGTCTGAGCATACCCTGCCAATTTATGGCGAGCAATGCAAAACCAATACTCCTGTGACAACAACGAAGTTGCACTGTGGATCCCTGTTCCAAGTAAATTCTGTAGTTTTACTTGGCTAGGGACAGAAAAGGTTACAATTTATTCATGCACACTTTGAAAAGGTCCATAAATTGTGGGAAATTAAAATCAGTGTAAGCAACCTACATGTGTACAGGCCCAATGACAACTTAGGGGGATACATGTGCCAATATTCCAAGTAGCAGGTTTTCGGTTACCGCCTGTTATTTTACACACATGTATCTGTCTATTATAAGTTGAAACCTAGGAATAACTTTACAAACCCATCAAACCCATAATTACCCGGTAGAATTCCACATGGAATTCCCAGTTCCTTAGGGTTTCATGCAGGCATTTACCACCTGCTATTATTGGCACTTGCTAAATGCCTGGTGCATCGTGAAGTGTGGGAGGACGATGGGGAGGAACATGATATGCTCTACCAGGTCTTGGAGAGGGTCAGACAATTTCCCGGAACCAGGGCTGAGCTGCACTGCAGCACATTCTCTATGATTTTACAAGATGGATTTTCCACATGGTAAAATTAGTGGCAGTGTTCCCGCACTGAGAAAATCTGGGTATCATCAGACCACTTTGAATTGTGCAGAGTGGAATTCCACCTGAATATGTTGCCCCATTTAACTTACAATCCAGACCACAGTGTACACAGTCAGGTGTAAACTACACACACAGTTTTGCACTTTGCCCCAGATTTACTAACACTTTTTGCTGAGTTTGTAACTTAATCCTGCCCAAACTGTAAAATTGGGATTAACTTTCCAGCACAAATCTTGTTTTGTACAGAAAGTAGCCCTCAAGTAACACAAATTATCTTAACTTTGCACCCATTGGGGTTTTATGCAAAATCCTATCTACTAAAAAGGTAGATAGGGCCTTGCATCAAATATTTGTCTTTTCAAGGCAGTTGCAATATTGGAGAGAAGTTTTCAGCCCAGTTTTACTAACACTTTTACCTGATTTACATCAAAAAAGTGATGGAAAGTTGTGGAAAGTTATATACTGGGATTTATTTTCCAGTTTTTGCTCAAAAAAGTATCCCTAAAGTAACGCAAAGTAGTGCTATGTGCTACTTTGTACTAATTTACTTCAATGGACATACCATGTGTGGTACTTGGGCATTCCACGCAACCACCAATGGATTTGGAGTCAAGGCTTTGTGTTAAACATCCACACCTCTTCAAATCAGACATGACATTAGAGAAACGTTTTCTTGTATCCATATTTTTCGAACTTTGCATGTGTGATTTAATATGCTAGACATTCATTCAATAAGGTGTAGGGGCAGCCTAAAGTGTGACAGCATAGGAGAGAGAATCAGCACCATATATTAGAGGATATGGTGCTGTTTTGCTAGCAGCCTTTGACTCAGCTCAGTGCAACAACGTTAGTTGTTGTGCTGTTCTCGTCTGCACCAAAGGCAAATATATTTGGTGTTTTGTTTATGAAACCAGACTTGTAGTCAAAGGCTTGCATTAATTACAATGTGTTAATTTTGGAATGTAACATGTAATACCTGTTCAGAGTGGCACATTGATTGTTCCCAGGGAAATGGGAAATTATATTTGGAATCAGAGATGCTGCACCTAATTCCTTGAAAATTTAAGAGGGTGATATTCCTGTATCTACTACAATTCCTAATTCAGCTGGAAAATCCAGGGCAGATTTACTTAGATTTCATGTAACAGAAAGCAACTTGCTGTGCTGAATTGCACGAAAAGGGTACAACAGAAATATGCTACCCACTCTGCAAATTGATTGATGTGAGGGCAACCACTCCGCAGAAGCTTGCTTCACAACAGACATCCCCGCTAGACAGGTGAGTATTTGTTGCTAGAGTTTGTGGTCCTGCACCAGGGAATGGAGACCATCCCTCTGCTGAACTGATGAGACGGTGTGCCACTGACCAAGGGTTTACCAAGGCTCATCATTTATTAAAAATATCCATATAATCAGAAAACATTTGAATGCTCAATAACCAAACAAAATTAAACAATAACCTCATTTCACATGCCTAGATTTAGGTCAAGGTTCATCCACTCGTACAATAGCCATAATATATCTTTCTAGCAAGAAAGCAACTTGAATAAATAATATTTGTTAGACTTGTCAGCCTTAGTGTGGCCTTCCCCAAACCTTTTGACTTACTCCTCTATATATTTTTGTTGGTCTTAGGACTCGGTGCTCTTTACCACTGCTAACCATTGCTAAAGTGTGTGTGCTCATTTCTCAAAACATGGTAACATAGGCCTATCCCCAATATGCATAGTTAATTTACTACAACTACCCTTGGCCTGTAAATGAAATGCTACTAGTTGGCCTGCAACACTTATTATGCCACCCACCTAAGTAGCCTTACAAACCTGCCTCGGGTCTGCCATTGCAGCCTGTGCATGTAGATTTAAACTGCCATTTCGACTTGGCAAAATCAACCTTTTGCCAGACCTAAACGTTGCTTATTAATGCATATATGTAACTCCTAGAATAGGCCCTAAGCAGCCCACAGGGCAGGGTACAGTGTATTTAAAAAATAGAACCGGTACCTTCAAGTCTTACACGTCCTAATATACTCCTAAACTTTTTTTCACTATTGTAAGGCCTACCTCTCCCATAGGATAACATTGTGGTTACCTTGTTACGTTTAATAACGATAACTTCCAAACGGGAACTGGTAACCAGTTTATGTGTGGTGGCTTTGGAATAGTAATGAAAAAAACTCTTTTGTGGTAAAGTCTGATTTTTAATTACAATTTTGAAAATGGCACTTTCAGAAAGTTAAAAAAGCAAACTATTACACGATCCTCAAAACTACTGACAATGCTCAATCTCCCAATTCAACTCTTAATACACCCTTGCTTAAACCAACTGCTTCATATCCCTTCATTTTCAAACTCATCATAAATACCTCGTGCGAGTCGCCGCCAGCAGCCTGACCTCCTCATGCTCATCTCTCCTTCCTAGTAACGTTGTTAATTCTCATTAACAGTCAGTCGTTAAATATAAAGCAGAAACCTCCGCCACGTGTATTCAATCAAATGTAGATCCTCTCAAACCCAACCTCGTGACCCATAACCCCTGAGATTGTCCTCAACAATTCAAAGAACCTAACGTAAACAAAAATCCCAAAATGCATTCCCCGGTGTTGTGGTAAAACCAGAACGAACCTCAATTGACCAAAACCCACCCTAAATGTTTACTAAACCAAAATATCTTTCACAATAAACAATAAATAATATTACATTAATAAAGAAATGCATGCAAAAAATCACTTCCTCTGATGACCACAGTACTTTGAAAGAAAAAGAAAGGGAAAAAAGCAATATCTGAACCACAGTTCAACAGTCCAATGAATCCGCTGCTGTGATGCACTTTTGATAAGTGTCGTCACTTCATGAAATCCACTTTCCACTTCACCGCTGTCTCTTTAGTGATTAAAGTTCTCTTTCACTAAAGTTCCTCAGAATCCCGCGTTTATCAATGGGTTGCAAACCAAATTGGGACGGTACGTTTCGTAGAAAAAAATGCTTTGTAGGAATGCACTCCTTCCCTTGTCGTGGTCTATGGCTGCTTAATTCAAATAGATTGCATCTGTAAATGTGTGCGAACAGTTACTGTGAACCGCCCCGGTCACAGTTCATGCAAAAGCAAAAAACTTGGTCACAAACTGGTGCACTCTTCTGTCACACAGCTATGTGGGAAACTTCCCTCATGTTAAACACTCGTTGTAGAATTATCCATTTTCGACATTTTAGTATCTAAAATTATACAGTTCCTAATTCCATCATTCTTCAAAACTTTCTTCAAAACTTTATACATCACTGCAGAGATCGCGAAGTTCCATTCTGTTCCTTTATTTAATTTTTTATATGTCCACTGAGTGCTCATAAGGCATTTCGCAGTAGCACATTAAACTAAAGGTCAAGATAAAAACTTGCAGCAAAGATGACTCATTACATCTGCCCAATGCATTTTGAGCCTAACTGGCTCTTCATCAGGGGTCTCTGTAACAAAATGAAATACACATCTCAGCTATCAATTCACTGCTGACCTTAACAATACATAACAAAACATACCACTCTCCTTAGGCAAACCCTCATTATCCAACACCTTCTGCTTCTAATGCATTGAAACTCATGTCATCCAAAAATTAAACAAATCCCTATCCCTCCCACACCTCAAGCCCCTTCACCCTCTCATGATTACAACTCTCGCTGCTAAAATTAAATCTGGACCTTTATTTTAACGTGCTACTGCAAAATGCCTTATGAGCACTCAGTGGACGTATGAAAAAATTAAATAAAGAAACAGGATGGAACTTCGCTGTCTCTGCAGTGATTTATAAAGTTTTGAAGAACGATGGAATAAAGAACTGTATAATTTTAGGTACTAAAATGGCAAACATTGATAATTCTACAAAGAGTGTTTAACATGAGGGAAGTTTCCCACATAGCAGTGCGACAAAAGGGTGCGCCAGTTTGTGCCTGAGTTTTTTGCTTTTGCATGAACTGTGACCGGGGCGGTTCACAGTAACTGTTCGCACGCATTTACAGCAGTGGCGGTGCGTCCATTGGGGACATTGGGGCGTAGCCCCCCCGCCCGTAGGTCCCTCGGCGTTTCTAAACTTAAGAAAACTGAATCAGTTTACTTAAGTTCAAAGACGCCGAGGGATAACCAACTGACAATCATGTCAGTCAGCATGACGTCGGACCGCCCACCCCCTTCAGAGTCTGAAGGGGGTGGGCTGTCTGGCGTCATGTTGACTGACATGATTGTTAGACCAGGGGCAACAGGCAGCAGCACAAGTGCGCATGAGTGGGGAAGGTGAGCGAATTTTCACCCGTGCCCAGTCACGCGCACTTGTGTTTGCACTGGCTTGCGCATGCCCATTAGGAGCCCCTCGGTCTCCAAATGGGCAGGCGGCGGGCGTAGCGTAGCATTGGCAGGCCCCTCCAGTGCCGTTTGTGAAGGCACCCAGGGGAGCAGAGGTCTGAGAGGTGGCGTGGACCGGCTGTGAGGTAAGTTTTTGTTTAATATATTTCATTCCCCCCTGTGCGCGACCCCCCTCGCGAGCCGCGACTGATTGCAAATTATGGCCATATGCATCAAAGTACAATACATAGGAAAGGCCGTTGTAGGCCAAAGGCATAACAGGTTATTCAGGTATATGCCTTAAAAATCAGACGGTGACAAGAAGCGAATCTAGGAGCTTTAAGTTACCCTTTGTGGTAAGTGATGCATTGGTTTAAAGTATGTGCTTCAGATGCGTGTGCCACTCCGTTTTAATGAAACCACTATTCAGAATCCTTGTGTGATGTGATTTGTTCGCATTCATCAGGCGAGCTATTCAAATCCGTTTACACACATCATGTTATACAATGTTTGTGATTTACATGCGAGTGCCAGGAGGGTTTTATTCACATGGCGTTTCACGGGGGGTGTGCTTCAGATACATACGCCACAGCTGCTTCACGTGCCCCGGCAGGAGGGTTTTATTTACATGATGGGGCAACAAAGGGATTCTGTGCGGGCCCTGGTCCACTGCAGGGCTTTCAAAATGTTAATGAAGATCCCTTTGTTCCCCAGCTGGCACCCGACTCTCGCTACAGAGGATGCACTGTGTCTGAGCAGGGCTTTCTGCTAGGGGCCTGCCAGGCCATGGCTGCCGGGCATGTGCCTGTGTGCTAGGAACTGAACCTGCCTGTTCTGCTCCCAGGTTATGACGCGCGAACACTGCAAGCGCTTTCCAAATCCCTGGGGTCTGGTTTTCACTTTGTTTTCATGCGAGTGATTTGTAATGTTGTATTTTCCTTATATGTGGTTAAAAGTACAATTCTCGTCGAGTTTGCTGGTCCTCGGCGTTTCTCTAACACTTTCGGAAAGGGCAGAGGGATGTCCATTCGAATGCTGGTCAGCAGAGGGTTGCAGCGACATTGCAGTGTATGTTGTTATGTTACAGTGATTTGAGGTTCTTCCCAATCGTCCCCTCTTCCTCCACTGTTATGATTCAGAACACGAACACGTCCCCATCCCCAAAACATTTTTCCTTTTTAAAAGAATCACTGGGCTTACGTTTTATATTCCCAGTTTCAGCTATAAAATATTTTTGCGGAAAGGATTACAATCAAAAGTAAAATAGCTCTTGTCCCTTAATAGACAAGGGGGCGAATAATTCTGAAGCGGGCTGTAGGGTGACTGAAAAGTCAGGACGTAAACAGCGTCATTTATGATGGGACCAGCATATTATTATGGTTACCCTTATTAATGTAGTGGGTCAGCAGTCTTACTTTACGGCGTGTTGGCCGGATGAGGATCATCCACGGGTCAGGTAATGCCTGCAGGGTGCATAATAAATGGGGAGGAACCGCACGAGGTTCAGCTCCCAACACACTATCACAGCGTGTGTGCATGTCATTCTTTGTCCCTTGTGTTTTGTGTGGCCTGTTGCATACAGCGACCAAGCAGCAGGCCGCGATATCACAGTTAATGCGGCAGACTGTGTATACACATTTTAGTGCTTGGAGGGGGTCTTTTAACAGCCGTGTACTTTGCCAAAGGCAAGTGTGACGTGGTTTCTACTTCAACAGGGGGCGCCTCAAGCACCGGCCTTCCTTGCTGTGAGCTGCGGACTCCATAGGTATGCCTTCCGTGGACAGGGTGTCAAACGGTGTACCACAGACCGAAAATAACGATGTTGTCCATATGTTTTTTTGTTGTTGCTAATGTACTACAGCAACTCCGGTTTTATTTCAGTGGCGGTGCGTCCATTTGTGTCCTCTGTTTTTCTGAAGTCACAACAAGTTGTCTCTGTGTATTTTCGTCGTTGCCCCGTAACATGTGTGTGCCTCTCTGATTTACTTTTTTATAAAGTCATAGAAATGTTTGTCTAGGTCTGATTCATTCGGGCAGATGTGAAAATGAGATGTTTAGGTACATGTTTTCATGCACCAAAAAACCAGGAAGAGTTTTACATATTTGTGATTTCCTCTGCTAACAGTATAAAATGTTGTGTATTTATGCTGTCCACGTATTTGCTTTTCTCAGATGGTGCAGAGAGATGTCTTTAAGGGTATGCTGTGCTGTTATTTCACAGTGTGAATTCGATTCTGTGACTTGAATTCACAGTGCGTTGTTTATGCTGTTCTGCTATGATTTTACTGCTGGTTGTTTCTGTACATTTTTGTGGTGCTTGCACACTGACATGGTATCTTTTTGTGCCGTGGGGTCACAGTGAGATATTTCTGTTGGTTTTCTAAGTTCTATGTCTCAGTTGAATCATGTTTCTGTAGGTTCACTCATACCTATGGAGTTTTTACATAAGGCTGGACACGAGGAACAGTAGAAGTGTAGGGCATTCCTTGGCGCTTCTGGCAAAGATTGTCCTCAATAGGTCATAAAAATTGACAATTTCTTAAATGATAATTAAATCGTATTGCTTTATTAACCTTCCTTCTTTCTCAAATTTGCTTGAAAATGCACCATTTGTCCACTCTTTTTTCAAAATTTTCTCCCCCCAGCCCCTGTCGGTTGTTCGGGCACGCTTGCTACACTCGCTCACAGTGCGGAACGGCAATAATTTGACGCTCACCACTTTCAAATGTCACCAGCCGCCACTGATTTACAGATGCAATCTATTTGAATTAAGCAGCCAAAGAACACGACAAGGGAAGGAGTGCATTCCTACAAAGCATTTTTTTCTACTTTCAGAAAGTTGTCATTTTCCTACCTTAGCCATTTAGTGCCTGCAGGCTGTCTCTTGGGCCACATGACTGGATGTAGATGGCAGTTGGTCTTTGTGCATTCCTTCCAGACAGCCACACACAATAGAGAGCTTAGGCGTGCCTGGATGGGCCATCATTGACAGGAGGGCGTGGGCAGAGCTGGGGCACAGCCCCACTTACACCTGAATAAGCTGTGTCCTGCCTTCACATGAAGGATTACATACTTGCTGTAGTTAGTTTGGAGCCAGGGCAGGGGAGGCAGGAAACATGAGCCCTTCAAAGGGACTTTTTTAGAAGTTTCAACAACTTCAAAGAGGGGCATCAGGTATAAATATTGGACCTCAGGCACCAACTCTTCAGTACACTTCTGGGCCAGTGAAAGACTCCAGCAGGAAGAAGGACTACTGTGCTGCTGAGAGGACTGCCACTCCGCTAGACTGCTGCCCTGTTGTGCTGATCTACTGGTCTGCTGTCATCCTGAATGGGTGAGAAAGACTGGACCTGCGACCTTTGCCAGGACCGCCAGAGTGACTCCAAGGGCTACAACTGTGAGTCCTACCCTGCCAAGTGGTACCACCCCAGTCCAAGACTCTTGGAAGTGAGTCTGAAAATGTTAATCCAGAGTATCAATGCATCTCCTCTGCTGCGTGGCGGAACCCCAAGCAGAACCAAGGCATCAACTCTGCCGCAAGGACTCTCCCAGCACAAGGACTTCGATATCTCCCTTGCAGCTTCATTGGAAGCACGGCTGCATGATGCATCCCCAACGGAGACCCCTGCATCGCAAACTCCTCATCGATGATAAGGCAGGAGTCTGCATCGCAAGCCCTGCAGTTTCTTTGGAACAAGCCAGTCTATGACACATCCTCGATGCAGTACTTTGCATCACAAGCCCCCCTTGAGGACGGCCTCCTCGATGACAACACAGGACCTCACATCACAGCCTCGCAGCTCCTTGGAACCATGATGCATCCCTGACCATGATCTCACATGCCCTCGGCTGCCCAATGCATCCTAGACACAGGACCTCGCAAGACTCTGCAAATAGAAATTTAGGTACTCTTGTTCAGTCCACCAGCTTCTTCAGAACCAATCGGTGTGCAATGCATCCTCAATGCAGGACTTTGCATTAGAAGCCCCCGTTGTCAACAACTTACCCGTCGACAACACAGCAATTCGCATTGCAGCCTCGTAGCTCCTCAGAACCAATTCTGCACGACGTATCTCTGACTGGGACCTCGTAATGTGTTGGCTGTGTGATGAATTCTTGACTCCCCATTAACAAGAATTAAGGTACTCTTGTTTAGCGGGCCTAACTGGGTCCCAGTAGCTGACCACTGCTCCATTGCAGTCAGCCTGAAATTGTGACTTTGTCATGGTCCAGCATGGCCAGATATAACAGTTGGCACTTTGTGCCTTTTAGTACTGTTTTAATTTTTCACTTAAACCTTTACAACTGCATATTTCCCATTCTAATGGTTGGATTTTTGTCACTTTTGCCTTGTTTTATTTATATAGATTTTACTCTATTTTCCTAATTTGGTATGGGATTCTTCTTGTGTTGTGTTTTTACTTCATTACTGTTTGAAGTGCTGCATAAATACTTTACACATTGCGCCTCCGTTATGCCTGATTGCTCTGTGCCAAGCTACCAGAGGGTTGAGCACAGGTTAACTTTGGGTTTGCTTGTGACTTCACCCTGATAAGGATTGTGGTTCCTCCTTAAGTAGGGTTTCACCCCCCTCAACCATAATCCAATTTCTCACAATATTGTCCTTAATAAAGGAATGCTGATACAACTGAATTTCCTATTATTGCAGATACAAATATCCTTAAAACTATTTATATTACCAATAAAACCAGAATATGTTAATAATACATCACAGCACAACCGGGTGGCACTCGGCTACCCAGTTGGGACCTCAATGATGAAGCATGCCACCAACTAGGTTGGTGGGTGAGGGGTCTTTTTAAAAACCCTACTGGTTTCCAGGCACAAGATAGTCGGCCCAATATTTTTTCCCCCTTTTTTCCCTTTTTTTTCTTTCCCTCCCATTAGCAGGTCCGTCCTCGCTGTTTGCTTATTATTAATAATACATACCATCCAACCTCATTCCATATTTGCAATTTCCAGTATCTCGAACAACATTATTTCATATAGTCAAATGGTCTGGTACTTGCAAACCCAACCTATGCTCAGGTATATTTCTCTTGTGCTCTATGCAGATAAATTGTCAAGGACGGCTAATTCCGTGGCCACACTTACACTCAAATAGATGCACCAAACACTTTTTTGTCACAATGTATGCTATACCATGGCCTACTGACCTTACGTAAGCCTCCTCCTTTAGTTCAATGAATTTCATTAATGTGGTATATGCTTGTGTAGCCATAATGCTCCATGGTGTAGCACAACATTTTCTCACAGTGACTGATTGCATTTCAGATTTGCCTCAACTATATCAGGCAAACACCCACTAGCCAATGAAGAAGATTTTCATTTAAGAATTATAAGGAAGCTTCCAATTGCACCGTCAAAAAATTCAAGTCCAATTTTACCTATCAACATAATCTACAAAGGCTCCAGGATGGAGGACATGGAGCAATACTGGAGCCACTATAATGTGGAATGTCTTTATCAAAGGGATTTCCAATCAACCTCCTTACATTTTACAAACTCTTACCAAGCCATTCGCCACTAAAGCACTATTCTCAGTCTCCCACCTACGACATGCAGTAGATAAGGCCCTCAGGAACAATATGCCTAGGCACTTCTATTATCATTAGGATCAGTCTTATTTGATGCTTTCAACAGGGACCTATCCTCTCAGTGAGCATTTTGAATTTCCAGATCAGTTAGCTTTCTCCAAGAAGTCTTCCAGTCAATCAAATCAAACACAACACGAAAGTCTACAAAACAAGTATAAACCATCACTAACAACCAGATACCCCTATGCAAAACACCATAATGCAAAACATTGATCGAGGCAGTTCATCCCTCTGCAAAACCCTGCCTGCTCGCTGTTTATTAAATATGCAGCACTTGCCCAATCTTCTAAAAGCTCTATTAAGATAAAAGTGATTTTTTGAAGTGCTATTAAGGAGTGAGATGAGCCTATATATTCGTTTCATGATACCGGCTATAGCTGTATTCATTTCTCACCAGTTACCAAAGCATTTCAACAAGAAATGCTGTACACAGCATTATCATCTCTAAGTACAGTAGGACATTGGTAGATTCGGGTGGAGTACAAAGAGAAGGGACAGGGGTAAGGCGATGGTAGATATGGCGGATGTGGTACAATATAAGGACAGTACATACATTTATCATTCATATATGATAAATGTATGTACTGACCTGCTATTGTAACAACATCCACCTAATCCCATCCCACTGTATATTAGGCCTGGGCCAAAATTCCGTTCCATTTGCGGAAATTGCGATAATTTGGCATTTTTGCGTTCCGCGGAAAGCGTGAAAATGTCAAAAATTCCGCATTCCGCAGCTTAGCGATAATTTGTTTCTTGCTCGCGCTGTAAAAAAATACATTCTCGCGTGCGCGCGATCGCCTTACCTGAATCCCCGTGTTCGCTGACAAGTTTTCCCGACCCCGTCGCTTTCTCCACGAGATATTGGATTGTTGGTAGCCATTTTGCGCTGTCTCGCAACAGTTCGCGCTCGCATTGTCACGCGATCACGTAATTTGTGGCGCGATCACGACATTCTTCTCGCGATCATGCACCGCGCGAGTATGAGAAGATTGAGATCTCGAACACGTCATTCTACACCGCGAGCGAGAGCGTGAGGACGCGGGCACGTCTAATCGAACGCGAAAAGGAGAAAGAGACCCCGAACACGTCATATCCAACGCGACAGGGAGCGAGAGAACGCGATCATGTCATTTTCGACACGCCATCGACATCCGGAGGAAGTAATGTGAAGCTCGAGAACTCGAACATGTAAAATTTTCAATTTGGAGAAGATTATCAGCTCTAGCAGCATGAAACCTTCTGCAAATGATTATTTTGGATGAAAACAACTCCTCAGATTGACATTTGGCTGTCCTTTTTTGTGCAAGGAGTCCTTTTTTAAAAAGGTGGGGAGAGGGAGGAAGTGACACAGAATCTCTAACTTCATATTCCTGTCCAGCAGGCTCCTCCCAGTGCTTTGTCCATCTCCTGCTCATTCTGCCTTTGGATTTTGAGCTGGAAAGATCACTCTTTTTGTCTGCTGCATCATTGCAATTGGATTTGAGGATTTTTTGAATAATATATTTTACAAGTAAATGGTTGTTGTGTCTGTTTGATTGTGGGCATTGCAGTTGTTGTAACTACAATTTATTTTTGGTAACTATCATTATTCCTTTTTAAAAAAATGTTGTGGGTAGTAGTAGTCAGTAGTAGGCCCGAGCTAGTCATGGGCATGGCCTCATGGGTGTGTGCATGATGAAGCAACTGTTCCTTTGGTGTTTTTTTAATGTATTTCATTTTCAAGCATCATTTAGGGCATGGATGCCATTGGATTGAGTTGGGGAAGTGTGTTTTTTTGGGGTGGCCTTTCTGATGTTGTTGGGCCTGGCCATGTGGCTGGTGGCCATTTTGAAGCCTAGGCCTGCAAGCTTGCCTGGCCTTGTCTGACAACAGGCCTGCTTTCATCCACTAGGATCAGAGCAGGTAGCCACAGTTTTATTAATCAAGTGTTTTGTGTGTGGTCTGTTGAATTTAGACATCATTTAGGGCATGGATGGTATTAGATTGAGTTGAGGAAGTGTGTTTTTTTGGGGGTGGGCTTTCTGATGTTGTTGGGCCTGGCCATGTGGCTGGTGGCCTAGGCCTGCAAGCTTGCCTGGCCTTGTCTGCCAACAGGCCTGCTTTCATCCACTAGGATCAGAGCAGGTAGCCACAGCTTTATTAATGAAGTGTTTTCTGTGTGGTCTGTTGAAATTAGACATCATTTAGGGCATGGATGGTATTAGATTGAGTTGGGGAAGAGGGTTTTTTTGGGGTGGGCTTTCTGATGTTGTTGGGCCTGGCCATGTGGCTGGTGGCCTAGGCCTTCAAGCTTGCCTGGCCTTGTCTGCCAAAAGGCCTGCTTTTTCATCCACTAGGATCAGAGCAGGTAGCCACAGCTTTATTAATCAAGTGTTTTCTGTGTGGTCTGTTGAATTTAGACATCATTTAGGGCATGGATGGCATTGGATTGAGTTGGGGAAGTGTGTTTTTTTGGGGTGGCCTTTCTGATGTTGTTGGGCCTGGACATGTGACTGGTGGCCATTTTGAAGCCTAGGCCTGCAAGCTTGCCTGGCCTTGTCTGCCAACAGGCCTGCTTTTTCATCCACTAGGATCAGAGCAGGTAGCCACAGCTTTATTAATCAAGTGTTTTCTGTGTGGTCTGCACCCTGCAGACCTTTTTGGGGCCTGTGAATGTTCGTATTTCCATTTTGTTTCATTAAAAAGGCAGAGCAGTGTGCTTTAGCATGCATCCTTTACCTGGCTTTTATAGGCCTTTTGTCAGCTCCTGGTGTTTCCCAGGCCCCCGGCTTGTTTGTGATTTGTGAGTGTCCATGTGGGTTGTGGCCTTTTTTTGTGTTTGGACTGGGAGTTATTAGTGTCCCGCTTTTGCCATAGGCCTGCATGGTTTTCCTATTGGCTATTTGGCTAACTGCTTCCATCCATCCACTTTCTTTTCCAGCAGCAGCTCCATGGATGCTGAGATGCTCAAATAATTTAATGGCAAATAGGGTCCACCCCACTTCCATTACATTTTTATTTTGGTGGTTATTATTAACTTTTCTATCCTTCCTGAGAGTGAAGTGTGTGACTGTACACAGTAGTATAACATAGCCCTAGTTAAAAAAAAAGTCATAAATGGCTAGACTATCTTTTGTTTGCACCAGTACAGTACTAAGTAACTGAACCACAACAACAAATGCAACATTTCACTGATGTTCTTCTCCTGGCTTATTTGCTTTTAGGTGCACAAAAGACAGAGGAGGAGGTGTCATCAGCATCACCCGGCTACCCGTTGTACTGCCAGCCAGACAGAAGTCCTGCTGCGCATCACGTCCACGTGTGACCAGAACTTGTTGTGCATCTGCATCCTGCCTGACATCTGAAGAAGATGGCCCCAAAGAAAGGTACCAGGTCCAGTACCAAGAAAGTTGCCGGTGAGAAGAAGGAACAGAAAAAGGAAGTGCCATTAAACACGACTGGTGGTGTGCCGGCCAATGTTTTTTTTGGCACCAAAAAAGTTACGCCTGCAGCAGCGTTGTCGGGGAACCAAGCTGGGAGCAGCACAGCGGTCTAACCCCACCAACCTAGGCCCAAGGGATTTAGTGTCGCAGAGGTAGCCAGTCTACTAATGAGCAGCCATGTTGAAGAAATGTCATTACCGCAAAGTAGTACACAATCAAGTTCAACACAGGCGCAAACTCAGCAGATCAGTGTGCAGCCGCAACAAGAACAGCAGCAGCCGCAACAAGAACAGCAGCAGCCGCAACAAGAACAGCAGCACGCGCAACAAGAACAGCAGCGGCTGCAACAAGAACAGCAGCAGCCGCAACAAGAACAGCAGCAGCCGCATCAGCCCACCATAGTAGTTGTTGCTCCTGACGTAGGGGCATTTCAGGAAATCGAGCTTCCTGCAGACAAAGTGGAGCAAGGTCAAACCACTGTTTCAGAAGATCTATTGTCTTCCAGACCACCAGCAAGGAAAAGGAGGCTTAGTCCATCATCTTCTTCTTCAAGCCCCGCTTCTGATGATCGTGATGCATCTTGGCTCCCACAAGCTCAGTCTGAGAGTGATATACGCCACAAGACAATGCTTCTGAAAAGGAAGGTCCCAGAAAAACTTAGAGTTATGGAGGTAGATGTAGAAGAGGGGGTGATGATGATGTTGATGAAGATGAGCCAGTCATCACGCACATTACTCCCGCCCCAAAGGGATTGGAGACCAACATTCTCACCCTATCCAGAAAGGCTGCTACTGAGCGGGATGTAGCACGGATATCACCAACACAGGTTACACCACCACTACCTCCAGCTGCCATATTTTCCAAGGGACCTACATCCAGCTCAACCATCTCAGTAGGTAGTGGTAGTTAAAGTCACAGTCTAGGTGCACAGGGTCACATTTCAAGCACATTCTCCAGTTCATCTGGTATTGAAAGTGGCACATCCAGCAGTGCCAGAAAGTTCTCCTCCCCAGTTTGGGACTTCTTTTCTGTTAGCGCCAAGGAGGAGAACGTTGCTATATGCTCAATTTGTCAGCAAGGTGTTCGGCGTGGTAAGTTGATACAAACTATGGTACCGGAGGACAAGCAAGTCATCTCAGAATACACCATACTATCGTGTGGGAGGATCACCTATTTAAGTTAAAAGAAAGTAGAAAAACTCAACCCATTGAAGTTGGTCAGGATGAATCAGGGAGCGATGTTATTGTGGTGGCAGGTGAAGAAGAGGGAGGCATTTCTAGCCCTGTCCCCAGTAGTGCAGTGGGAACGCCCACATCCTCCTCAGTAACATCAGAGTGGCACCGCACTAAGAGCCATACTCTGAGTCACGCTGAGAGTGAGACACCAAGGCGACCGAGTACCGCAATGAGACAATCTGTGTCGTTGAGCCTTAGTGGGTTAATGAAAACAGCACCACAAAGGAAAGTAATCCAGCCTACCATTGAGAGCATGTTTAGGTTGGAGGGGCAGTGTTAGAAAAACACTCCCACACCGGAAGGGTGGTGGTGTTCTCCCAGACATACACTGTGGTAGCTTGGCTCGAGTGGTCAGGGGTCAGGCACCGTGCTAAGCATACGTCATACCCACACAATAACCATGCGTGCATCCGTTCCAAAAACGACACTACACCTTAAAAATTATACTGAAAATATATCTCTTTATCTTATTTTCTCTTAGTTGCTGATTAAATAAATAATAATACAATCACAGTACACAAGGCTTTTCCTGTGGTAGGGTAAGTCAAATAAATAATACTTCAACGATTCAATAAATAAGGTAGATCATAAATAATCAAGGCATAAATATAAGTGCATTACATAAAAGGCAATTAAATATTATGAGGCAATAAATACTGCGAGACAATAAATACTGTGCGACAATAAATACTGTGAAACAATAAATACTGTGAAGCAATAAATAGGATGAATACAATAAATACAGTGCTCCCAATAAATAATAAAAGCCAACAGTGACACTTGAAAATCAGTTCACATTCCTGAGGGTCTATGGGATGATTTGACCCAATCCCAGCTGGTAGAGTTTTGGATGACCTGAGGGGTGTACTACCTGGCTTGGACAAGGCTGAGGCCTAAACTGAGGTAGATCAAGGGAGAATCTAGAGATCTGGCTCTCCCACACTACACAACCCCTCTGTATTAGTCTCAACTCACCCCTGGCACTATCAAGCTGGTTCCAGCACCTCTCTAGCCCCTAGGATGGTCTCTTAGGGCTTCACAGGGCCTTAGGCGCCCTCTATTCCACTTACTGCCCTTTTTATGAAGTTCCGACGCCGCTGGAGTCGTGTTGACGCCGTGAGGCGGTTCCAGTTCGATGTCGGCGGCCTCGGCTCAATGACAGTTCTTGTCGACGCCGGGAGGCGGTTCCGGTTCGATGTCGGTGGCCTCGGTTCGATGACGTCGGGCAGTCTTGGCTCGATGTCGACTTCGGGCGGCTCCGGTTCGATGACGTCGGGCGGCCTTGGCTCGATGTCGACTTCCGGCGGCTCCGGAGTGCGATCTCCACTCCCGACCTCCGGTGCTCCTTTCCTCAGGTTCCGGCGACTCCGGAGTGCGACCTCCACTCCCGACCTCCGGCACGATTCTCTTCAGGTTCCGGCGACTCCGGAGTGCGATCTCCACTCCCGACCTCCGGCACGCTTCTGTTCAGGTTCCGGCGACTCCGGAGTGCGATCTCCACTCCCGACCTCCGGCACGCTTCACCTCGGTCTCCGGCGACTCCGGAGGGCGGACTTCACTCCCCCGTTGACGCCGCACACTCGACCTCGGGTGACTTCCTCCTCGACCTCTGGTACTCTCCACGACCTCTGTCGGCGCCCTCTCTCGACCTCTGGCGGCTCCAGGTACGACGTCTGCTTTCCAGTCAGCGCCGCTTCTCCACCTCGGGCTCCAGGTCTCCAGGCTTCTCGACGTCGGACTTCAAGAAGTTACCAGTAACCAGGTCAGGAACTTGCTGTTCTTTACTTTTAAGGCCTGTTCCTGCTGTCCAGGTCCTTAAGATGGTTTTTCTTGCTTTCTCCCACACAGGGCTCCAGGCTGGGCTCAGTCAGTAGGGACTAATACCAAGGGTGGGTTTATGGACCCCACTCCAGGCACAAGTTTCCACCCCTGCTGCCTCACTCCTTCCTCCTTCAGTTCTGTGCTCCTCTCCCTTCACCAGTCAGGTGCCAACTGCCAACTCCAACTGCCAACCTGGAGATGCCTTCCCAACATTCTAAACCTGCCTCACACTGTCACAGGGTTCTGGAATGTTCTGGAAGGTGCTGGTAGGTTCCAGTGATGTCACAGGTGACAATGAGTGGCCACCATTTTGTGCTCCAGGCCCTCAGACAGAAGTTCCAGGGGTAGATAAAATGGCTCCCTGAATCTTCATCAATACTAAAAAGTCTGGTGGTTCCCAAAAAGGAAAAAATACTAACAGGGTTTGAGGCAAAAGTGGGACAAAATAAATAATGATGAGGAGGGACCACCCAAAGGGCTGACAGGTCTAACACGCGTCCCCCCCAGCTGAAAGTGGGGAGAGCTACCCAACCCCTTGGGAGTTCTCATCACTAAGGCGGAAATACCTTGAGAGACCGTCTGCATTGGCGTGGTCCACTCCAGGCCAATGTTCCACCTGAAAGTCCATTCCCTGTAGGGAGATAGACCACCTCAACAACTTGGGATTCTCCCCCTTCATCTGCATCAGCCAACGAAGGGGTCTGTGGTCGGTCTGAACTAGGAAGTGCGTGCCAAACAGGTATGGCCGCAGCTTCTTCAGAGCCCATACCACTGCAAAGGCTTCACGCTCTATTGCACTCCACTTCTGTTCCTTGGGAAGTAGTCTCCGGGATAGGAAGACCACGGGTTGATCCAGACCCTCTTCATTGAGTTGCGATAACACTGCCCCAATGCCATGTTCCGATGCATCTGTCTGGACAATGAACTTCTTGGAAAAGTCTGGGGCCCTTAAGACCGGGGCCTCGCACATGGCTTGCTTCAGCTTTACGAAGGCCTGCTGACAAGCCTCCGTCCAGACTACCCGTCGAGGTTGCTTCTTGGACGTAAGCTCCGTGAGGGGGGCCACGATGGTACCGTATCCCTTCACGAAGCGGCGGTAGTATCCGGTGAGGCCCAAAAATGCTCGGACCTCAGTCTGAGTCTTGGGGGGTTCCCAGGCCATGATGGCCTCGATCTTCGCCTGGAGGGGTTGCACCGCTCCCCTACCCACCAAGTGTCCAAGGTACACTACCGACCCCTGCCCGATCTGGCACTTGCTGGCCTTGATCGTTAACCCAGCTTGTCTCAGGGCCTGGAGAACAGCTTGCAGGTGACGCAAGTGATCCTCCCAGCTGTTACTGAAGACGGCTATGTCATCCAGATAAGCAGCAGAGAAACTCTCCATTCCGGTGAGGATCTGGTTCACCAGACGCTGAAACGTGGCAGGTGCGTTCTTGAGCCCAAAGGGCATCACACAGAACTGGTAGTGGCCATTGGGCGTGGAGAAGGCTGACCTTTCCCTAGCTCCATCAGTCAAAGAGATCTGCCAGTACCCAGAAGTAAGGTCAAAGGTACTTAGATATTGGGCAGCTCCCAGCCGGTCAATCAATTCATCCGCCCTAGGGATCGGATGAGCATCAGTTTTGGTTACTGAATTCAGTCCCCGGTAGTCCACACAGAACCTCAGTTCCGGTTGGCCACCCGGTGGTGCGGCTTTTGGTACTAACACCACCGGACTGGACCAGGAGCTGCTGGAAGGTTCGATCACTCCTAGCTCCAGCATCTTAGTGACTTCACTGTTAATGCTGGCCTTCACCTTGTCTGACATCCGGTAGATCTTGGACTTCACAGGTGGGCTGTCTCCTGTGTCCACATCATGGACGCACAGGTGAGTCCTACCCGGAACAAGGGAGAACAACGAAGAGTACTGTCCCAGGACCTGGCGGCAGTCCTCTTGCTGTTCAGGAGTTAGGGAGGGGGAGAGAATCACTCCCTCCACCGACCCATCCTTCTCTTGAGACGCAAATAAATCGGGGAGAGGCTCGCTTTCCACGTCCTCTCCTCCGTCAGTCACCATCATCAAGATGACTTTGGGCCTCTCGTGGTGGGGTTTGAGGCGGTTGGCATGCAGCACCCGTAGGGGCTGACGAGGGGTTTTAAGATCCACTAAGTAGGTAGCCTTACCCTTCTTCTCCAACACCTCAAAGGGTCCTGACCAGCGATCCTGGAGGGCGCTAAGCTCTCCCGGTTCGATCACCCACACCTTCTGGCCAGGCTCCAATTCCACCGGGTGAGCGTTGTGGTCATACCACGCCTTCATTACTGCTTGGCTGGCTTCCAAGTTGTCAGAAGCTTGCTTCCACAACTTAGCCATTTGGCTCCGGAAGGCCAGCATGTAGCTCACCACGTCCTGGGGAAGCTTCCTGGGAGTTCTTTCCCATCCGTCTCTCACCAGGATGAGAGGTCCACGTACAGGGTGCCCATACAAAAGCTCGAAGGGGCTGAAGCCCACTCCCTTCTGTGGCACTTCCCTGTAGGAAAACAATAGACAGGGTAGGAGGACGTCCCATTTCCTCCGCAGGCTTTCAGGCAGACTTCTGATCATGCCTTTCAAGGTCTTATTGAACCTCTCCACCAGACCATTGGTCTGGGGGTGGTAAGGAGTTGTGAACCGGTAGGTCACTCCACACTCCTTCCACATAGCCCGCATGTACGCTGACATGAAGTTGGTCCCCCTGTCGGACACAACCTCCTTGGGAAAACCCACTCGGGTAAAGATTCCCATCAGGGCCCTAGCCACAACAGGTGCTGTTATAGTCCTCAGAGGTATTGCCTCTGGGTACCGTGTGGCATGATCCACCAGAACCAGGATAAACCTGTGACCAGCTGTAGTAGGTGGATCTAATGGACCCACAATGTCGATGCCCACCCTTTCAAAGGGGGTGCTAACGACAGGAAGTGGTTCCAGGGGAGCTTTCAGCTTCACCCCTGTTTTCCCACTGGCTTGGCAAGACACACATGTCCGGCAGTAGGTGTCGGATGACACTTTCATCTGAGGCCAATAAAAGTGTGGGACAAGACGGGCGAAGGTCTTGTCTTGCCCTAGGTGTCCTGCCAATGGGATCTCGTGAGCCAACTCCAGAAGGAAGGCTCGATAACGTTGAGGGACTACCAAGGCTCGTGACGATCCATGTAGGGGTGCCTTGGGTTCACTGTAGAGGAGGCCATCCTCCCAGTAAACACTGTAGTTCCCTTCAACGTTCCCTGCTTCCTGGGCTTCGGCCTGTCACCTTAGTCCCTCAAGGGTAGGGCACTCCCTCTGGCCCTTGCAGAATTCCTCCCTGGTCGGCCCTCCCTCCACGTGCCACTCGGCCGGGATGGGTAGGTCCTCCAGTTTGGTAACATCCCCCACCGCGGACTCCTGGTCCACCACCTCCGGTGGCCTATCCGTCACACGGGGCGCAGATGCCGAGGCAGGCTCCTCCCGTCCTCGGTTCTTCCCTTGATCGGCAGCTGGCTGGGCCTTTGTTCCAGGCTCCAGCCGAAACGAACTCCCTCTCCGGGTAGTCGCGGACCCTGTGCTCACACAGGCCCAGTCAGGTGTACCCAACATCTCAGTATGAGTCCGGTATTCCACCTCTTTCCAAGCATTGTGCTCCATGTCATTCCCTAGCAGACAATCGACTGGCACGGCAGGGCTTACGGCAACTCGAAGTGAACCTGCAACCCCTTCCCATTCAAAGGGAACCTCGGCCACCGGATAGTGGCCCATTCTGCCGTCAGCCATCGCGGCAGGGTGGAGTACACCGGGAATCACCTGCTCTGGAGACACCAGTTGGCTACGCACCATAGTCATACTGGCTCCTGTGTCTCTCAGAGCCTCCCCTCTTTGGCCGTTGATGGTGACCCACTGCCCATACTTTACAGTATTTGCGGGCACCTGGATCTTAGGAACCATCTCCCGTTCTCCCAGGGACACTAAGGTGACACCCGCCCACTCCCTTCCCTTAATTAAAGGCATCTCCTCCCCGAGCACTACACTAGCTACTCCGGGGGCCTTTCCTCCAATGGGAGGGGGTGGTCGTTTTGGGCACTTCGCATCTCCCTTATAGTGTCCAACGCCACCGCACTCGAAGCAATGGACAACCCTTGGCTGCTGACTCTGGCCAGGATTAGGGTTTCTGGGGGGGTTAGCCCTAGGGGTGAATCCTGTTCCCTTACCTTGGAAATTATTTTGGGGGCCTTTGGAGAACTCCTTTTTCTTTTCCCCTCCCTCTTTCTTCTGGGGGGCGCCCTGTCCGGCCTTTTGAGTATCCCCTCCAGTCCCCCTTGTGGACACCCGGGTACTAACCCAAATGTCCGCCTCCTCAGCAAGCTTCCGGGGATTGGTCAGCTTGCTATCCACCAGGTGTTGACGCAGTTCAGGGAAACATTTTTCGAGCAGGTGTTCCTTCAATACTAAATCAAACAACCCCTCGTAGTTCCTCATTCACTGCCCTGAATCCAACCCTCTAATGCCTTCTTTGCATAATCCAGGAAGTCCACCCAATTCTGTGTGCCCAGTTTGTGGCTACCCCGGAACTTCTGTCTGTATTTCTCGGGTGTTAGTCCAAACTTTCGTATGAGCGCCACTTTCATGGTGGGGTAGTGGGTCTGCTCATCCTGCTCTAGGGCCAATAATGCATCCCTACCAGCTGGAGGCATGTACCTGTACAATCCCCCTGCCCAGTACTTCTCTGGAACCCCATGGGCCCTTAATGAGACCTCATAGGCCGCTAGCCACTTGGCAATATCGTCGCCCACACCATAGCTAGCCACTATGTCTTTCGGCAAATAGGGTTTGGGTTCCCTGGTGAACTCTCTTTCTTCGCTGCCACCATTAGGAATAGGGTGTGCCCCGGCTCGTAGGATCTGGAGATCTATCTCCCTTAACCTCAGCTCATGAGCCATCCTCTGTTCCTCCTTCTCTTTCTCCAGCCTTGCTAAGTCCCATGTGAGCTGTCTTTTCTCCCTCCGGTCTGTTAACTCCACTTCAGACAAGCCACCGCTAGAGGCACTGCTGCCCTTCCTAGAAAGTGTCCTGGGCCCGCTAACAGGTTCCCCACCTCAGGTTGGTACAAACCAGCTCCCTCACTGTCGGGCTCTCTATCCCTGTCCTCCTCCTCAGCCTTGCTTTCTCGTCGTGCCTCCCCCCAAGCCCTTAAGCTGGTTTGGAGTGCACCCTTCTTTGCTCCTGGGGGACAATACACCCCCTCCCGCTGACAAAACTCCCTGAGTTGGGCCACAGTGTACGTTTCTAAATTCTCCAGTACAAACTCCATCTTGCCCACTCAGGTCAGAGGACAGTTATTTGCAGAAGCTATGCAGGGGGGTACCTTTTATAATACCTCCTCCCACCACCAGAGTAAATTTGGAAAAACAAAAACTCACAATTAGGAAGGCCGCTTTGAGAAAACTCCCGGTGTAGGCCTATGGACTACCCACAGTTATTGTCGAGTATACGTAGGCACAGCTCTATCCCACCACTGAACACCAATTATGTTAGAAAAACACTCCCACACCGGAAGGGTGGTGGTGTTCTCCCAGACATACACTGTGGTAGCTTGGCTCGAGTGGTCAGGGGTCAGGCACCGTGCTAAGCATACGTCATACCCACACAATAACCATGCGTGCATCCGTTCCAAAAACGACACTACACCTTAAAAATTATACTGAAAATATATCTCTTTATCTTCTTTTCTCTTAGTTGCTGATTAAATAAATAATAATACAATCACAGTACACAAGGCTTTTCCTGTGGTAGGGTAAGTCAAATAAATAATACTTCAACAATTCAATAAATAAGGTAGATCATAAATAATCAAGGCATAAATATAAGTGCATTACATAAAAGGCAATTAAATATTATGAGGCAATAAATACTGCGAGACAATAAATACTGTGCGACAATAAATACTGTGAAACAATAAATACTGTGAAGCAATAAATAAGATGAATACAATAAATACAGTGCTCTCAATAAATAATAAAAGCCAACAGTGACACTTGAAAATCAGTTCACATTCCTGAGGTACTATGGGATGATTTGACCCAATCCCAGCTGGTAGAGTTTTGGATGACCTGAGGGGTGTACTACCTGGCTTGGACAAGGCTGAGGCCTAAACTGAGGTAGATCAAGGGGGAATATAGAGATCTCTCTCTTCCTCACTACACAACCCCTCTGTATTAGTCTCAGCTCACCCCTGGCACTATCAAGCTGGTTCCAGCACCTCTCTAGCCCCTAGGATGGTCTCTTAGGGCTTCACAGGGCCTTAGGCGCCCTCTATTCCACTTACTGCCCTTTTTATGAAGTTCCGACGCCGCTGGAGTCGTGTTGACGCCGTGAGGCGGTTCCGGTTCGATGTCGGCGGCCTCGGCTCAATGACAGTTCTTGTCGACGCCGGGAGGCGGTTCCGGTTCAATGTCGGCAGCCTCGGTTCGATGACGTCGGGCAGTCTTGGCTCGATGTCGACTTCGGGCGGCTCCGGTTCGATGACGTCGGGCGGCCTTGGCTCGATGTCGACTTCCGGCGGCTCCGGAGTGCGATCTCCACTCCCGACCTCCGGTGCTCCTTTCCTCAGGTTCCGGCGACTCCGGAGTGCGACCTCCACTCCCGACCTCCGGCACAATTCTCTTCAGGTTCCGGCGACTCCGGAGTGCGATCTCCACTCCCGACCTCCGGCACGCTTCTCTTCAGGTTCCGGCGACTCCGGAGTGCGATCTCCACTCCCGACCTCTGGCACGCTTCACCTCGGTCTCCGGCGACTCCGGAGGGCGGACTTCACTCCCCCATCGACGCCGCACACTCGACCTCGGGTGACTTCCTCCTCGACCTCTGGTACTCTCCACGACCTCCGTCGGCGCCCTCTCTCGACCTCTGGCGGCTCCGGGTACGACGTCTGCTTTCCAGTCAGCGCCGCTTCTCCACCTCGGGCTCCAGGTCTCCAGGCTTCTCGACGTCGGACTTCAAGAAGTTACCAGTAACCAGGTCAGGAACTTGCTGTTCTTTACTTTTAAGGCCTGTTCCTGCTGTCCAGGTCCTTAAGATGGTTTTTCTTGCTTTCTCCCACACAGGGCTCCAGGCTGGGCTCAGTCAGTAGGGACTAGTACCAAGGGTGGGTTTATGGACCCCACTCCAGACACAAGTTTCCACCCCTGCTGCCTCAGTCCTTCCTCCTTCAGTTCTGTGCTCCTCTCCCTTCACCAGTCAGGTGCCAACTGCCAACTCCAACTGCCAACCTGGAGATGCCTTCCCAACATTCTAAACCTGCCTCACACTGTCACAGGGTTCTGGAATGTTCTGGAAGGTGCTGGTAGGTTCCAGTGATGTCACAGGTGACAATGGGTGGCCACCATTTTGTGCTCCAGGCCCTCAGACAGAAGTTCCAGGGGTAGATAATATGGCTCCCTGAATCTGCATCAATACTAAAAAGTCTGGTGATTCCCAAAAAGGAAAAAATACTAACAGGGTTTGAGGCAAAAGTGGGACAAAATAAATAATGATGAGGAGGGACCACCCAAAGGGCTGACAGGTCTAACAGGCAGTTCCAACGCAACCACCCAACGGCACGATTGTACAATGCGAAGCTGGCTAAAATGTTAGCGCTGGACCTTCTTCCTTTTTCATTTGTAGAAGGGGTGGGTTTCCTTGAATTTGTGTCTGCCATCTGCCCTAAATGGAAGGTTCACAGCCGGTCCTATTTCGCAAGAATTGCTGTTCCAGCACTACATCATGATATGCTGGAATTGGTTGGACAAGCTTTGCAGCAGAGTGCCGGGCACAATATCTACCTGACAACAGACATGTGGACCAGTTGCCAAGCCACAGATTACATGTGCATCACTGCACACTGGATCTCTTTTGTGGGTGCTAGAGATAAGCTATCTGCACAAGGTGCTGTTGACACAGCTGCGATTTTTGAAGGTACTCGGAAACATGCAACTGTGGCCATGTTCGTTATGGAGAAATCTCATACGGCTGAAAACATTTTACATGAGTTTCGCAGCAAGGTTTTGGAATGGCTGCGGCCATGACGGCTTGGTATTGGTTTTGTTGCCACAGACAATGGCAGTAATGTACTTAAGGCCATGGAACTTGGTTCCTATTTCAGGGTTCTGTGTTTGGCACACTGCATAAACATTATAGTTCAAGACTTTCTGAAAAAAGAACCCATAGTCAGCAATTTACTGGCCACCTGCCGAAGAATATGCACTTATTTCAGCCATTCTTTTAAAGCTCAGAAGCAGCTGAGGATCATCCAATGTGAACATAGGATGCCAGTCAAGGCATTCATCCAGGAGGTGGCAACACGTTGGAACTCAACGTATTACATGCTTGATCGTCTGTATGAGCAGTACAGGTCACTCCATGAATATGTCTGTAACAGAAGCGGGGATGCTACTGTTAAAGGCATGAACCTTGAGATGGATCAATGGAGCCTAATTAAATACCTGACTGAGATGCTGTGTCCTTTTGAGGTCTTCACACGTGAAGTCAGCAAGTAGGACTGTACAATGGGCCAAGCTATCCCATTATTGCAAATGCTAGAGCATCAGCTGAATAATGTGTCTGAATCATGCAGAGGTGTAGAGGACAAAAGGCAAGCCCATGACTTGGTGGAGAGCTTATCCCGGCGCTTAGCTGAAAATGTAAGGATACAAAATAAAATTGTGTCACAAGAACATTACATTTGTGCCACAATTCTGGATCCACGTGCAAAACTTGGACTGAAGACATTCTTTGCTTTTTACGAGATTGATGTTGCCCGCTACAAAAGTTGTATAGCTGAAGCAGCCAGTAAGTTGGAAAACGAACGGCTGCTAATTAAAAGCCTGCAAGATCAACCCACAAGAAGTACTGAAGCAGGCCATGCAGGATCAAGTGCAACTTCATCGGCTGAGGGCAGTGCGTTTGGATCACAACACTCACCATCACTATCGACCACAGAAACAATAACTGGATCATTAGGCCGAGTACAATCATTACACGATTGGTATGTAAAGTTAGGCATTAATAAGCACAGTGCTGATGCACAGAAAAAACAGCACAAAAGCTTACCAGCAGCAACCCTGAACATTGAGCGCATGGTCCAGGCCTATCTGAACAACCCAACAGAGGTGTACATTGATCAAAACCCATTGCAGTATTGGTATAGGAAAAGGTCTGAATGGCCACAGCTCAGCAGGCTGGCGATAAGCTATCTGGCTTGCCCTGTCGCAAGTGTCTCTTCCGAACGTGTTTTCAGTGCTGCTGGTTCCATTGTAACATTGAGAAGGACCAGTCTCTCGCCCAAAAACGTGGAGAGGTTAACAATGATCAAAATGAATCAGCACTTCATACCACCAAATTACACAATACATGAAGCAATGGAGGAAGATGAGGACAGCGGCTCAGGTGACGGAAGTAGTGTGTCACATGATGATTACCTACTACTGGCTGACCCCCCAGAGTTTGAGGACGAGCTATACTTCCCTGACAATTAGGCTTGCACTTACTGTCTTCCTCCCTTTTTCCCACCGTTGTTTGTGTGTCTCCTCCGCTCCATCATACTGAATCTCCCACCCAAATCCATTGCCCTCATGAATGATGATTGGATGATGGTAAAATAGTACAACAAGAAAAAAATCAAACTTTCCTAGTTCTGCCAAAAGAAGTGGAGCATGAATCAGATGACTACTATAGCTATCCTCCTTTTAAGAGCCGAGAGAGACTGGCTATTAACTGAAAATAAGATGGAACAGGTAATGATTGATGCCATGCATTGGACGCAGAGTCGCAGACTGAATGATTTTGTTGTGTTTGTTGTGCATGAATTTATGTAATTGTGCACTGCCACTAATCAACTTTCTACAGAACACACTAAACTTAACTCAAGGTGAATTCAATTTTCCACTTCTTGCAAATAAGAAATTGATTTTAATTCAATACAGGAAGGGGACTCACTATATCTGCACAATGAGTTTGATGACACAACAGCACCGTCCATCATGATGATGGCGAAATAGACGGCCCGTTAACTTAAAATGAGAAGGAACAGGTAATGACAATTAATGGCATGCATTGGACACCTGACTCTGAGCAATTGGTCTTTGTGTTTTCATTGTTTGTTTGTTGTGCACAAAGTGAAGTCGAAGTGTACTAGTAATCTATCTTTCTGTACACACTAAAGACTGACTCAAGTCAATAATATTTCTACTCTTGTTGTGTAATAACAGATTTACTTCTACTGCAGGCCGATCTTCACAGTCAGTCAGTAAAAGTATCGGAGATGATGATGAAGTCAGGAGGACGTTTCATGAGTGGCATAAACTTAAAAGCCTAAAGGTAAACACGTCAACAACAACCACAGCAGACCCAAATGTTTGTAGAAGTGGAATAGAGTGTAGCGGTGGGATGACTGTGGTGCTTTGATTTACTAACTTAAACTGTAAAATGCTATGTTTGGAATGGATAATGTGCTTTGCCTTTGTCCAACTCTTTAAAAAAAAAAAAAAAGTACTCTACAGTCTTAACGTAGGATGTGCTACTGCTAAGCACTGTGGGCCTGCTCTCTCCTGTTATTGTTGAAGGTCAATGCTGGAAACAGACTAGAGTAGAGATGATGTATACATGCCACCTCGGAAAGTGTTGCACTACACCATAACTTGTGCATTTGTTTCAACTTTGTTTCTCAATATCCCCTTTGCTTTTCCATCTACAATTACAGGCCGGGCCTTGCCCTATACTTTGGAAAACATTACAATGCACACTTACCTTACCAATAAATCAACATTTTTGTTTCCAGCCGGGCAGTGGCGAGTGGCGAGGCGACACACCCAAGATTGATGGACGAGAGGAGGACCAAGAGGAATGCTGAGATGCAAATCCAGTCCACATTTATTACCAGGATAACACAGTAACAGTATCCATTTTTATCTTCTTTTAAATAATTTGATTAATATTTTGTATACAATCTTTACAAAAGTGTGTTCTTGAAGTTGTTATTATCATCATTAGGTTTGCTCTCTGTCTACGATTCTTCCCTACCAATATTTAAAATTTCTATTTGCTATCTGTAAAAGTATTAAGGCCAGAACAACAGAACAAGAAATAGAAGTGTATGTAATCCGGGTCTCTCATCATCATGCATGCATTTCCTTTTTCTCCCTTAACATATGGATATGGTAGTCTTCAATGAGTGTCGTTTGTTTGTCCATGCATACTGCTTTTCTATGTCAAACCTTTCCCAAAACCCCCTTCCCATCCATTCAACAAACCCTAACCCTCTTCCCTCGGGCTGTGTGACTTATTGTCGAGGTGTGACTAAATTAAATGTACACCAATAGTTAATCACACACTTGTGTGGGCGCATATGGCGAAAGCAACAGTACTTCAATTTCAAGGCAGAGCGATGATCTTCTTCTGCTTGCCCACCCATGAATAGGATATTTTAGGTTATTTTATTTAACAAGGGAACATATACCTCAGCATGAATTGCCGGCTGTTGGACTTGGCCCTTTTTGCAGGGTCATCCCTAAACTTTTTGCCTTCCTCCTGCATTTTTTCTGACCTGTTGTTGGCTGTTTTATGACTCTGGGCACTTTACCACTGCTGTTCAGTGCTAAAGTGCATATGCTCTCCCTATGTAAAATGTATATGTTGGTTGGATTCCATGATTGGCTTATTTGGTTTACTGTCAGACCCCAGTAAAGTGCACCAGGAGTGCCCAGGGCTTGTAAATACAAATGTTGCTGGTGGGCTTGCAGAACTGGTTGTGCCACCCACAGAAGCGGCCTGGTAAAATGTATCTAAGGTCTGCCAGTGCAGAACCTGCGCGCAGTCTGGTACTGTCATGCTGACTGGGTAAGTGCACACGCTTGCCAGTCCCTAAACCTTCCCGTAACTTCATATTAGTCACCCCTATGGTAGGCCCAAGGGCAGGGTGCATTGTAAGCATAAGGTAGGACCAGCCCTGATGTGTTTGGCATGTCCTAATAGTGAATTACATATATTGCAACATAACAAGGATACCCCTAAATTAGTTTCCTATCTCAGGGTTTTGAAGCAAATATTTATGAACAAAAATATAGGAAACAATTTATAAAAAAGCGAGGTAATATACAAACATGCAAACAATTCTTATATGCACCCCATTGATCAAGTTTGACTATTGAAAGAACCTATTTTTCAATAAATTTCTTTATTTCCTGTTATTTTATATTTTTTACAATAGAAAGTCATTTCGTTTTTCTTATTTCTTTGAGTCTTTCTTTATAAGCATTTGCTATCGTCTATATTATACCATTTCATATCCAATTAGACGATTGTGTTTACACTCCACATTTAAACACAAAAAAGACAGAGGGTAATTATCAATTATGGCTATTGTTAGGTCTACGCGCGTTTCGGCGTTCAGCCTTTCTCAGGTGGCCATAATTTCTTAACTCCTATAATAAGAAAAACACAAACTATAATTGCTTGTACATACCAAATCATTCAAGTGTACATTTATGATTTTTAAAAAGATATATATATATATATACATACATACGTGAATCCTATTGATATATACATTTCTATACATATTATTTACAAAAAAAAACAACCAACATAATCCATTTCCAATTGCACTGTCAAGTCCACAAAATCCTAGATGTCCCAATATAGAAACTATTGGGGAAATCTTTGAAAGCCATCATTTGCATCTAGGGAGCTTCTGCACCTCAGGTATTCACAGGAATAGACATCGACGCCGCCCTCCTTGTTTTATATCGATCCTGTTTTTATGATTTAAGTGTATAGGTCTTAACTGAAGTTATACAGCGTACTGTACACCTTAATATTAGATCATTATAATTCTTTCCAGCAAGTATAAAAAAAGAGGGACCAACCAGCTATATTGAGTAAACCTGATTCTGGTTATAAACAAAGTAACTATCAACAAAAACGGGTTAATTTAGTTTCTATTTCCTCGCAACACATGTAACCGCATTAGCGTGTTACTATTGTTACCTTGGTTTTTTTATGTATTCCAGATTCCTAAAGGGATGAATTCAGAATCCTCCCTACTTCCTTTCGGATATCTTGTTATTTCGTTTTGCGGGTAGTCGTCTCTATACTGGGCTGGATTTAGACTTGGCTTATTGGAAAACACAAATGATTCCGATGATTCTAAAACAAACAAAGATCAAAGGCAGAAGGTTTAGGTAAGGCCTGCCTAGGGTTAGGGCCCGTAATAGTTACTTATCCGGATGAGGTGCTTTTACACTTACTCGTAGGCGCCTGCGTCTTTGTAATTAGCCACATACAAGCTTGACTTTTAAGGAACCGCAAACCACGCTGGTCAAAAACGATTCTAGAACAAATGTAGACAAAACAGCAAGAATTTTTGGATGACACCCTTTCTAGGATTGGGGCCCGTAATAACTCTCTAAGCAGATACAATGCTTTTTAACTTACCGACGAATGTTAGCGTGATTCGAATATTCGTCAGTTCACCATTCCCACCAAACTGAAAGCGTGTAGATACGCGCTCACTTTTTCAGAGATGCTACCACGCCATCTGGAAGAGAGCGTATAATTAATAATACTTTCAACAACACCAATTCAAGAGGGGGTTATCCCTGTGGATGTCGTTTTATTAGGATTAATGTCCGTGTTAACTACTTCAATGGATGTAATGCTTTTTTACTTTTTCACTTACTGAGGGACGCTAGCGTAATTCGAATATCCGTTGATTGGCTTTTCCCACCAGATTCAAAGCGTGTAAACACAACACCCGCTTTCTGAAGATGCGGCCACGCCATCTAAAAGAGAGCGTGCATGGTTATGACTACCTTTAAATACCGGAGTCAGAAGACAGTTACCACTATACTGACTTGAGAGCATAATAAGCCCACACTCACCAGGTCATCTTAATTTTCCTTCCGTCTGGGTTTGGTATATCACGTCGAAGTAGAAACGAGACTATCCATCGAGGAACTTTATATATGTCCTGAACCCTTCATTTATTGGTCAGGTTTTGTCCACCTGATCTTGACGTATCCAATGACACGCCTCAAAAAGATAAATGCCCAGTTGTATGTTAAAGGTGTATACACGACACTGCCTTATGTATAACTTTTTCGTAATTGAAAAAGCAGTAGATATTAACATCTAAAGAAGGAAAAGACAAGAGCAAGAGGAAGAAGAACATCGCCACTGATGTCCTGGTAGTTGGGAAGATTTTTTGAAAACCCAAACTAGAGCGCAGAGACACATGCCCATCATTGCCTAAAGGGTATGCGCGTCAGAAGTGTGTGCACGACAATGCTTTAAACCCTTCAGAGGTTGCAGAGTTAGCAGCTCCTGTCCTTTTATGTATAATAGTGCAGCCACTTGTGTATTGATACTGGATTCAATTTATAGGTTTAGGGAGATTGTAAAACCCTGACATTGAGCGTGGTATGGGGTCTCTTGTCATATGAGTTTCTATAAGTCCAGAACATGCTTTCTGGTGTAAAGAGAAGACGTCAAGTATTATAACGACTAGCTTGGCTCCACGGAATCTCATTGTTTAAACCTCTTTTATATGTGTCCAAAGAGAATATCCAGTACACCTCTCTCCATTCCTCGAGGTCCACTGACATTGATTTTCTCTAGGATCAACCATCGAATGTCTTCTTTGGTATGATTGAAATCAATAAAATGTTGTACTAGTGGCGCTTGTAATTTTTTTGTCCTGATTGCAGATATGTGTTCTGTTAGGCGAGTTGCCATTGATCTAGATGTCTCGCCCACATAAGTTTTATTGCAGGGACATAGAACTGCATAAATTATATTGGTGGTTTTACAATTCGTCAAACTTTGCAGTTCTATTTTTACTCCATTGATGGAGTATTGTTTCACCTCTAGTGCAGAGTTACAGGCAAGGCACGACATACATCTGTAGTTCCCTTTAGTGACGGGCGGCCCTCCAATAGTGGTTTGTATGGAGGTGGACGTGCTCTTTTGCATCCGGGACCTTGTTATTAGATCCTTTAGGTTCTTGTTTTTCCGGTATGCAAACATAGGTTTTGATAAGAGGTTTGATTCATTTCTCGTGACAAGCCCTGATGTGTGTGGCATGTCCTAATAGTGAATTACAGCCATTTTCGTTTTTCACTATTGTAAGGCTACCTGTTCTCCATAGGCCAGAATGGGCTTCTAGAATTGTTACATTCTATGATCCTAACAGACCCAGGGAACATGGTAGAAATTCGAGTTTAGTATGCCTGAACTCAGAATAATAAAATACATCTTTTAGTAAAGTTTATTTTAATATTCTGTGTTTGCAAATGCCACTTTTAGAAAGTTGGTATTTGCTTGCCTGACCATTTCAGCCCGCCTCTGCTATGATGTGTATCTGCCTGTCTGGTTGTGTGAGTGAAAGGGCTGGGGAAACCCAGAGGGTCAGGGCTAGGTAGCCTGGTGGTGAATAGGAAGATTGGCAGTCAGATGGGTGGGAGGAGTACACCTGGGCTCTGAATAGGGTTGTGCTCTGCTACTACAATGCTGGCTCCACCTCCTGCGGAGCGGCTGATGTCTCTGCCCTGCACCCTGAATAGAAAGGCAGAGTCTAGGCCTGGGCAAAAATTTCGTTCCGTTCGCGGAAATTGCGATAATTTGACATTTTTGCGTTCCGCGGAGAGCGCGAAAATGTCAAAAATTCCGGTTTCCGCAGCTTGGCGATAATTTGTTTCTTGCTCGCGCTGTAAAATGATACATTCTCGCGCGCGCGCGATCGCCTTACCTGAATCCCTGCGTTCGCCGACAAGTTTTCTTGATCCGGTCGCGTTCTCCATGAGATGTTGTATTGTTTTTAGCCATTTGCGCTGTCTCGCGACAGTTCGCGCCCGCAGTGACGTCATGCGTCGCGCGATCACGTCTTTCTTCTCGCGATCATGCACCGCGAGAACAACTCAAAACAAGATGGCCGCGCCCGCAAGCAGCCACATGGGTAAGTTGGCGACCCGCAACCATGCAGAAAATCGCGCGAACATGCCGGAAAAAAACTTCCGCATCTTCGCGATATTTCTGCTTGTTTGCGATAATTTTAAACATTCTCGCGATAATTTGCGAAGGTTAATTCCGCAAATTCCGCCCACCCCTAGCAGAGTCATGTCAACAGAGTGCTCAAGAATTGGTTTGGACTGGGCAAAGGCCCCTCAACCCCAGAGGAACAAAGGAATTAGGAGTATAAGTATTGGGACCCTGCTCCCAAGAAATTAGATCCTGCTGAAACAAGAAGAACCTCTTCCAGAGGAGAAGGAACTGGGAAAGCTGTAGGAGGAGTACTGTCCCTGACCTAGGGGATTGGCCTGCAGTGGTTGCCTTGCTGCTGAAGGAGAGGTGAAAGACTACTAAAGACTTTCTTCAACTTGTGCTTTAAAAAGATCTCCAAGGGCTTGAACTGAGCTTGCCCCCTGAACGAAGTCCCAGGACCAGTGAACTTCACCCCCAGCTCCCCAGAGTCTTTTGGAAGTGCCTGCTGCTGTTGTTGGGCCTTCTGAGGGACTGCGTGTCGCAAGGAGCTGGAAGCGCGACGCAAGGAAGAGAAGCGTGCTGCCGTCGGAGCCGCTGTCATCGCATCTCGCAAAGGGTGTTGCCGCTGCAGCATCGCATCGAGCGGAAGCGTCTCACATCATCCGGAAGTGTCTCGCAACGCCGAAGAAGCGTGTCGCCATCGCAGCCATCGTAGCTGTCGCACCGCATCGAGAGAAGAGTCTCGCATCGAGGAGGAAGCGTGTCGCCATCGCAGCCATCGTAGTTGTCGCACTGCACCGCATTGCACCGCATCCAGAAAAGCACCTCGCATCCACGGAGAAGCGTGCCGCCGTCGGAGCCACTGTCATCGCATCTCGCAGAAGGGGTGTCGCCGCTGCAGCATCGCATCGAGGGGAAGCGTCTCGCAACATCAGAGAAGAGTGCTGCTGCCGAGGCCGCTGTCGTCTCATCTCCCCAAAGGTGACGCCGCTGTAGCTGACGCATCGAGTCGAGTCTTCTCGCAACATCGGAGAAGCGTAACGCATCTGGAAGATCCCGTCTTTATTTCTTTTGCACCAAGAACTTCAACGCATCTGCATCGCTGCAACACTTTCGTTGCCCTGCGTGTCGCATCTAAGGAACATTGACTTAAAGTGTTGCATTTAAGAACTTAAGAGAAACTAAGCAATCTTCTACCAACTAAGCAACCGTATTGTGTATTTTTAATCGTTTAATTGTCTTGTGATAATTCTATATAAAGAATCCTTATTTTTAATATAAATACCTGTGTGGTGTCCATTTGTAGTATTGTCACTTGGTTACTGTATGTGTTCACAAATGCTTAACCTATAACGCTCTGAGATAAGCCTTGTTTGCTCGCGCCAAGCTACCTAGAGGGTGAGCAGGGGTTGTTTTTGTAGTGTAACCCCTTACCCTGACTAGAGGAAAGGGTCCTTGCTTGTCACAAGTACCTACCTGTGCCAACCAGAGAACCAGGATTCTAACATTGGTGGTCAGCGGTGAGGATTCTGGACTTGCATTTGTGACTCATGTACAGTGATTGGTGAACACTACTTAGTGAGTGCAGACCTTAAACGCAACCAATACTTGTTGGTAGATTTTGTTTTGGGACTTTCTATTTTTGAGTACTGCCAAACTTAACCATGGTGGAGAAAGCTGCATCCATAGTCTCTGTGAATACTGAATTTGAATGGGAAGAAGAGAAATTGGATAGCTACACTGCCAAGCAGCTGAAATTCTTCTGCAAGAAATTTAATGTTTCTACAACTGGATGTAAAAACAAGGCAGAGTTCTACAAGGCGCTGAGGGCCTGGGTAGAAGCAAGGAATGCCACTGATAATGATAATGCAGAGGAGCAGCTGGATGGGCCAGTGGGTCCAGGAGGAAGGAGAACCCCTCCCCCTGCCGGTAGCAGTGTTTCTAGTAAAAGTCTATCTCCAGAGGAGCTGGCAGATAGAAGAGAGTGTAGGATGCACGAAATGGAGCTGACCAAGCTCAAGTTGAAAGGGCAGTTAGAATTGGAATGGCAAATTAGAAAGTTAGCCCAAGAGGAAAAGAAAATAGAAATGGAGCATGAGTTGATTATGAGGAAGCTTGACTTAAAGCTCGAGAGACTTGAGACCATGAGTGACTCAGCCCAGCAACAAGAAATGTGTGTAGCTCAGAGATTGAGCTTTGCTGAGTGGGAGGAGGAATCCAGCTCAGATAGTGGCAGCCATATTAAATTTTCTAGTGCAGAGAGAATAGTACACACACCCAGAGACATGGCACCTGACTGGAAGGAGGGGGTTAACATACACCAGGAGGTTCAAGGACATGAGGTAGCTCCAGTAGTGCGCAGTGTCCCTGAGAGGGATAGGGTAACTGGCGCAGGGGTTCATGGTCCTAGTAGTAGGAGGGACACTCTACTGACTCTAGATGAGAGGTGCAGGGAGAGGAGTTCCCCCAAAATTGAAGTCCTGGTATGTGAGTGTGAAGACCGCCCAGAAGAGTGTGGGTTGTGTGACAGAGACAGTCAGATACTGTCTTGCCAGTCTCAGGAGAGGGGTGTGCAGTACGTGTGTGAGGCACTGGATGGTGAGGTGAAGGATAGTTTGGTTAACCCTGCTAGGGGGCTGTGTGATCCAATTGTGGGAGAGCATATTGTAAGTCCCTGTTTTCCAGAGCTATGCTAACACCTGTGGGAGAGTGAGTTCTCTGACCGCAGGGAGCTCACATTGGAGGCAGACCTTTTGGTGGAGTCCAGAGGGTCTGGAAAGGCATTGGGGAGTGATCCCCAGAGGAGTGGTTCAGGTATCTTCAAACCCAGTGTGGTGGAAGTGTCTCAGAGTAGCCCAGCTAGGTCCTGTAATAGTGAGAGGGGTGTAGGGCCTCACGTCCTGTCTTTAAGGGGAAGGAGTGAGAATGGGTTATGTCCCGGTAGTGCCCAACCTCAGTCTCAGAGCCTGGATGGTTCTTTAAGGGAACACCAGGTGGGGAGCCTAGTCTGTCCTGGGGGGCTGCCCGTTGTGCAGGATCCCCTAGTGTCTGGTGAACGGGGAGTGTCTGTAAGCAGGCCTCCCTCAGTTCTGGTGTCTGGCAGTACCACTCCAGTTGGGAGGGTGCAGAAGTCCAGAGTGAGGGGTGAGAGGGGGCAGGAGTCCCCAGTGGAAGAACCAGTGGGTCAGGGGCCAGCCAGAAGGGCTGCGTCACCAGTGAATGACCATGGTGACACCACTTCTGTCCTGGGGGATCTTCGCGCACTGTCAGATGGACAGGGGTTGGGAGATCTGCGCCAGGTAGACTGTCACATGACACAGGAGTTATGTGTCACCATCAGGGAGGGAAAGCGTGCTCCCCGAGAAGTCCTGGTGTGCCAGGTGAGCGTTCAACCGCATGGGTTGGCCCCAGGGTTGGGAAGCCAGGTTCAGGTGTTGTCTGACCTGGAGGGTGGGACAACTGTAATCAGTGTCCTGACCCATGTTGCTTCTAGGGGCACCACTCCAGTTGGGAGGGTGCAGTACTCTGGAAGGGGGTGCAGAGGCAGGGAGTCCTCGCCTCTGACCCCAGGGCAGCCTGAGGGTTTAGAGCCTAGGTTGGAGAGCCAGGTTCAGGTGTTGTCTGACCTGGAGGGAGGGACATCTGTAAACAGTGTCCCTACCAGTCGGTCTTCTTGGTGTACCACTCCAGGTGGGAGGGTACAGCCATCTGGAAGGGGGTGCAGAGGGAGGGAGTCCTCGCTTCTGACCCCCACTCAACTGAAGGGTTCAGACCCTAGGTTGAAGGGCCAGGTTCAGGGTGTCCCCCCTGACCTGGACACCCAGTTGCAGGATAGAACCCCTGAACTGGTGGGCGAATTGCGCAGGACACCTGCCACAGGTGCCCTGGCAATTCTGGAAGGGGGTACCACTCCAAGTGGGAGGGTACAGAGCCCCAAGGAGGAGGACCGGGTGTGGGAGAGGCCACCCCAGTCTTTGGTCCAGCCGCCGGGTACAGGCCTGGGGCTGGTGGGTCAGTGACAGGATGTCATACCTGATCTGACAGGAGGGAGAATGGACAAAGGGTGCCAAGCACCTGGGGCTACTTCCCCCTGCTCCTTGGCGCCACAGAGGATTGAGAGCCCTGAGAGGCATACGGCCTGGGTCTCATCCCTGACTACTGTCAGTGGCCACTGTAGCATTTTGCTGTCCGTCTGTTGGGACACACCTGTGAGCCAGTTAAGGTTAGGGGCTGCACAGGTGTTGTCCACAGGTGAGGAGGAGGGTTCCCCAGGGATTGGCTTGGTGGGCCCTGAGAGTATGGACAGAGGGATTCCAATAGGTTCAGATTGGCGTAGAACTGGAGTCTGCCCCTGCAGTTGCGGGCCAGGTCCTTGTTCTATCGCCCCAAGCAGGGAAGACCATCACGGAGGTGATTGGTCTGCCCTGCGTTTTGGCTGGAAGGGGGTAGTGTTGGACTTGGCCCTTTTTGCAGGGTCATCCCTAAACTTTTTGCCTTCCTCCTGCAATTTTTCTGACCTGTTGTTGGCTGTTTTATGACTCTGGGCACTTTACCACTGCTGTTCAGTGCTAAAGTGCATATGCTCTCCCTATGTAAAATGTATATGTTGGTTGGATTCCATGATTGGCTTATTTGGTTTACTGTCAGACCCCAGTAAAGTGCACCAGGAGTGCCCAGGGCTTGTAAATACAAATGCTGCTGGTGGGCTTGCAGCACTGGTTGTGCCACCCACAGAAGTGGCCTGGTAAAATGTATCTAAGGTCTGCCATTGCAGAACCTGAGTGCAGTCTGGTACTGACATGCTGACTGGGTAAGTGCACATGCTAGCCAGTCCCTAAACCTTCCCTTAACTTCATATTAGTCACCCCTATGGTAGGCCCAAGGGCAGGGTGCATTGTAAGCATAAGGTAGGACAAGCTCTGATGTGTGTGGCATGTCCTAATAGTGAATTACAGCCATTTTCGTTTATTCACTATTGTAAGGCTACCTGTTCTCCATAGGTCAGAATGGGCTGCTAGAATTGTTACATTCTATGATCCTAACAGACCCAGGGAACATGGTAGAAATTCGAGTTTAGTATGTCTGAACTCAGAATAATAAAATACATATTTTAGTAAAGTTAATTTTAATATGCTGTGTTTGCAAATACCACTTTTAGAAAGTTGGTATTTGCTTGCCTGACCATTTCAGCCCGCCTCTGCCATGATGTGTATCTGACTGTCTGGTTGTGTGAGTGACAGGGCTGGGGAAACCCAGACAGGCAGGGCTAGGTAGCCTGGTGGTGAATAGGAAGATTGGCAGTCAGATGGGTGGGAGGAGTACACCTGGGCTCTGAATAGGGTTGTGCTCTGCTACCCCAATGCTGGCTCCACCTCCTGCGGAGCGGCTGATGTGTCTGCCCTGCACCCTGAATAGAAAGCAGAGTCATGTCAACAGAGTGCTCAAGAACTGGTTTGGACTGGGCAAAGGCCCCTCAACCCCAGAGGAACAAAGGAATTATGGGTATAAGTATTGGGATCCTGCTCCCAAGAAATTAGATCCTGCTGAAACAAGAAGAACCTCTGCCAGAGGAGAAGGAACTGGGAAAGCTGTAGGAGGAGTACTGTCCCTGACCTGGGGGATTGGCCTGCAGTGGTTGCCTTGCTGCTGAAGGAGAGGAGAAAGACTACTAAAGACTTTGCTTCAACTTGTGCTTTAAAAAGATCTCCAAGGGCTTGAACTGAGCTTGCCCCCTGAACGAAGTCCCAGGACCAGTGGACTTCACCCCCAGCTCCCCAGAGTCTTTTGGAAGTGCCTGCTGCTGTTGTTGGGCCTTCTGAGGGACTGCATGTCGCAAGGAACTGGAAGCGCGACGCAAGGAAGAGAAGCGTGCCGCTGTCGGAGACGCTGTCGTCGCATCTCGCAAAGGGTGTCGCCGCTGCAGCATCGCATCGAGCGGAAGCGTCTCGCATCATCCGGAAGTGTCTCGCAACGCCGAAGAAGCGTGTCGCCATCACAGCCATCGTAGCTGTCGCATCGCACCGCACCGAGAGAAGAGTCTCGCATCGAGGAGGAAGCGTGTCGCCATTGCAGCCATCGTAGTTGTCGCATTGCACCGCATCATGAAAAGCACCTCGCATCCACGGAGAAGCGTGCCGCCATCGGAGCCGCTGTCGTCGCATCTCGCAGAAGGGGTGTCACCGCTGCTGCATCGCATCGAGCGGAAGCGTCTTGCAACGTCAGAGAAGAGTGCCGCTGCTGAGGCCGCTGTCGTCGCATCTGTCCAAAGGTGACGCCACTGTAGCTGAAGAAGAACCTCTGCCAGAGGAGAAGGAACTGGTAAAGCTGTAGGAGGAGTACTGTCCCTGACATGGTGGATTGGCCTGCAGTGGTTGCCTTGCTGCTGAAGGAGAGGAGAAAGACTAATAAAGACTTTGCTTCAACTTGTGCTTTAAAAAGATCTCCAAGGGCTTGAACTGAGCTTGCCCCCTGAACGAAGTCCCAGGACCAGTGGACTTCACCCCCAGCTCCCCAGAGTCTTTTGGAAGTGCCTGCTGCTGTTGTTGGGCCTTCTGAGGGACTGCGTGTCGCAAGGAGCTGGAAGCGAGACGCAAGGAAGAGAAGCATGCCGCCGTCGGAGACGCTGTCGTCGCATCTCGCAAAGGGTGTCGCCGCTGCAGCATCGCATCGAGCGGAAGCGTCTCGCATCATCCGGAAGTGTCTCGCAATGCCGAAGAAGCGTGTCGCCATCACAGCCATCGTAGCTGTCGCATCGCACCGCATCGAGAGAAGAGTCTCGCATCAAGGAGGAAGCGTGTCACCATCGCAGCCATCGTAGTTGTCGCATTGCAACGCATCATGAAAAGCACCTCGCATCCACGGAGAAGCGTGCCGCCATCGGAGCCGCTGTCGTCGCATCTCGCAGAAGGGGTGTCGCCGCTGCTGCATCGCATCGAGCGGAAGTGTCTTGCAACGTCGGAGAAGAGTGCCGCTGCTGAGGCCGCTGTCGTCGCATCTGTCCAAAGGTGACGCCACTGTAGCTGAAGCATCGAGTCGAGTCTTCTCGCAACATCGGAGAAGCGTAATGCATCTGGAAGATCCCGTCTTTATTTCTTTTGCACCAAGAACTTCAACGCATCTGCATCTCTGCAACACTTTCGTTGCCCTGCGTGTCGCATCTAAGGTACATTGACTTAAAGTGTCGCATTTAAGAACTTAAGAGAAACTAAGCAATCTTCTACCAACTAAGCAACCGTATTGTGTATTTTTCTCGCGCCAAGCTACCTAGAGGGTGAGCAGGGGTTGTTTTTGTAGTGTACCCCTTACCCTGACTAGAGGAAAGGTTCCTTGCTTGCCACAAGTACCTACCTGTGCCAACCAGAGAACCCGGATTCTAACACTGGCATTGATTGGATTTGTTTTTTGTCATTCCTCATATACAGCACTAACTGTTAGGCTGTAGGCCTAGTCAAGTGACTCGACACAACTATAGTTTGTAACTCTGTCTAGTAGGCTATCCCAACCACCATTATGTTTTGTTGTCTAATATTTGAGCATATTATTGTTGCTCGGTAAGTTCTGTACTGTACTTCATTCTACTACTCCTTTTAACAGTCTCTCAAAGGCGATTGACTGTCTCATTTTCTTTTTTTGCAAATGCTGCCTCCCTGCCAGTGTCTACTACTACTACTACTATACTACCACCACCACCACCCCAATCGTGGCATGTTAGAAAAAGGAAACCATCTTCACCATGCAGCCATTGCTGTGCCAAAGTTGGACATAAACATCAAGCACAGGTAAGAGAGAAGTTTGGGGGAGGCAGAATTAATAATGGACATGTTGTCAATAATTTCATTTTCACACACCAGTCCAGATAAAGAATGCATAGACTAGAGGACAGACTGAAAGTACTAGAAGGACAAGTCAATCAGAGAGGTGTGTCGCATCTATCTGTTTGTGTCGTACACAGTCAGCCAATTATTTAAATCAAACACAGGTTATGGGCGGCCTTTTCACAAGCAAGGAAACAGTGTGATGTAAAACAGTTACCCCACCTACAAAACATTAACAACATTGCATGTAACATAGAAAAATATATTAAATTTTCCCTAACAAAAATAAACTAAACCCACAAAAGCTGACCCACCCCCCTGCCTAACCCCAACCAATGTCCATAGTAAAGTCCAGGAGAAAAACTCCGTAAAGAAAAAATCCCAAACCCAACGCCCAAATAAGTTCCCACCCACCCAAACAAGAATTAAAAAAGGGGCAGAACTTAATGACAGGGACTAAGGTGTAGGGCGGGACTCAAGGAGGACACGCATTTGGTGCTCTAGACGGGCGACGCGGCGTCTTAGGGCACGGCAGTTGTAGCCACAGTGGGGGGCACCGGAGATGGCACTACGGTGGCGGCGGGCAGCCGCCAGACGGTGGCGCCGTACCGCTGGAAGGCAGTGGCTGGGGCCCGGGCCACTGGAGGAGGCTTGAATTGCTGCCGCAGTCTCCTCCTCCTCCTCGGCTAAGACCTCCAGCCGCCGGTATTCCCGCTGGATTGCCTCCAGCTTCCGGCGCCGTGCCTTGGTGGCCAACTCCCTGCGGTTTAGTTTAGGAGTAGCTGTGTATCAAAAAGAAAAAAACAAGACAATTGTAAAATACACTCTTAGAAAAACAGTAAGACAAGTTAATTATTTATACACATAGTGGCATGGTAGAGTAGCACTATAAAGCACAGTAGTACATAACATTTTAAATCTCACCCGTCCTTCTTACTTCCACCCGTCTTTCACTTTTTAGTTGAACAGTGCACCAGGTGCTCTACTCCATAAAACTTTCAAAGCGGAGTTGAAATCAGATAGATGAGGCGATTGGTTACTCAATACTCCCGCTCCTATGCAAATTAAAGGGATTGTAGTCTTCTAGTTCACTCTTCAAACGTCCCCAACAACTCATACTTACTTACGACATCGGATGGCGGCCGGACTTTTTCCACCCACCATGCTAAAAAGGGTGGGGGTCCCGTGGGGACAATTAATTAGGATGATGCGCCCGGCACAGTGGCAGGCGCATCCTGTTTTTTTTACATTCTGGTTGGCGGTGCCGAAAGCAATGCTAAAAATACATGTTGTGCTGCTTTTCCAAGCACATGATGGGCCCCGCATGGAGCCTGACACGTTTTGCTTTGAAAGGCAGGGGGTGTACCATAGCATAGGTAGGTACCCTCCATGAGGGCCCCCAAGCATACTCTGCAATGTCTGCAGGCCTTTCCGTGGCGGACGGCAATGCCGCCACGCAAAGGAATTCCAAAATGCAGATTATATGGCTGGCGGTGTGTTCAGAGAGACACCACCGCCATATTGAACCCTTTTCCGCCTGGTCGACATATGGGGAGTCTGACTCTTTTCTACAGGAATGGCGGTAGGTTTGCCCCTGTGGTGTCGGTGGTGAATACCGCCGGCCCAGCGGGGGCAATACGCCCGCCATCCTAATGGGGCCCTAATTCTCAACAGTACAGTATACATATACATACAGTACACCCTTGCAGTGAGTGTACTGTCAAGTTCAATAATAGTTAAGGATTATGAATCTAACTTACCACCGCCCGCCACTGGTGCTGCCACTCCCCCTACCGCTCCGTTGCTATCTGCAGCAACTGCCGCATCCTCACCCTCCGCGTCGCCTTCGCTGGCCCCGGCAATGGTGGTCGGTAGAGCACCTAGAAAACATTACACATTGATTAGGCGTCATATACACCTCCCCCATTTTGATCAGTAGCAAGGTTGAAAAATGAGTTAATACTAACATACATCACTAGTACAAATCAGGTAGTAGTAGAGTAGACACTAATAGTTATATATGGTCATTATTGTAGCCTTTGCTTAATTAGCCCGAGCCATGCTACCATTTTACCTTTGTGTCTTTTATTTTTGCACATGTGACGTTACCTTGCAGCTTCTTGTATAAGACACCTTTGAGCCCACATGACCTGCCTCACACTGCTACTGTCTAGTCTACGCGCTGCCTACAAGCGGTCAAAAAAAACATTAACAAGCCACTTTTTTAGGAAGTACTGGTGTACTGTTATTAACTAGTCCATAATGCTTATCCATAAATGCTACACTATTTGGCACGGCTGAGAAATGCTTGCAAGTTGCAATATACTAACGCACACCATTTCATTTTTCGCATTACAGACGGAAGATTCCCTTCTACGAACCAGAGCTTTGCAGAGCTTCTGAATGATGCAACAACTACCAGTACTAGGTTCTCCTAAGGTGAGGGGTCCCTTCACTCACATCTTCATTTATAAATGTATATAAACTACATTCCTAGGGGATGCTGGTGCTGCCTTCCACCACTGTTCAGTTATCATGATTTAATTCCCAACTGTATAAGTGTAACAATGTTTATTGTTTTAATGTTATTGATTTTCCGGTTGGTGCTGCATTTTATAATAAAACAATGAACAGAGCTTCTCAATTAAAAATAAATATTTTGAACTTACATAGACGTGGTGGTATTTGGTGTGGACTAACTTACACGAGTGAGCAAATTAAAGTAAGGGTGTGCATGTGCATTGTTTCCACGACTGAGAGGTTGGGTGTGTTATGTTCTGGGTTGTCTACTTGTTGGGTATCTTGGGGGGGAGGGTTCGGAGACCTAATAGTTATGACAAGACAGTACTATAGTCGAGCAGTGGAATTGTGGTGGGTGCTGAATTTCTGATTGTGGTGTGTGAGGAAGATCCAACCTACCATCACCAACTTCCTATTTTCTTTTGGAAAGGTCTGTGTATGTGCAAGATCCCTACAACAGTAGTAGTATGTCCTATAGGCTATCATATCAAAATAGTAATAAATCTGTTTGGGCTTTTGTTGCTGTGAATTTTCAAAGCCTCAAGATTAACAAAGACTCAAGATCAATAAGACTAGAAGTAGTACAAGACGACAACCCAAAGGATTGGACTCAATGGCTAGAGCTACTGGTGAGTATGAGTTTTATATTACAACCTTTCACATAAAGAGTGGCACTGGACAACTGGGCAAGACTAGCTACTACAGTACAGACAGACTGATAGTATTAGTAGTAGTAGTACTGTCTGAGAGTCATCATAGCAGAGGCAGGGATAAGATTTTTGAAACCGTACAGATCGAAGGATAATTGTTGGTAAAAAAACAGCATTTGGAAACTGAAACAATAGTTCATGAAAAATATGGTGCAGTAAAAGTTATGGAATAAGAAATATTATTAAAAACAAGAAGACTTACTGGGGCCAGCAGAGGAGCCCACATTGGTGTCCTCCTGGTGCTGTTCGGACTGTTGTCCCGCCGAACCCCCACTCCCTGTCTGTCTGCCCCTAGGTGCTGATGAACAGGAAAGATATAAGAAAGAGACAAACATTGATGGATGGTGTCAAACAAATACAATATTTTTCAACAACGGTCAAAAAACACTTATGTAAACAACAATTGCAATAACTAAATTGACCGATCTCATCTGGTCAACAAGTAGTATTGGGGGATTTGCGGATCGACTTCTTAAGTTACTATTTATCAACAGTAATCCTGTCTTCCATTCTGATTCCAGAATAATAAGTTACAACTAAGCCTAAGTATGACGTACCACCCAAACTAGCCCACCTATTCCAGGCATGCCAATTGTACATTAAGTATGCATTTCCACTTCTTTTATTCCTCAACAATGCATATGGTCAAATGGAGGACACATGACTACATTTTTTGTATACACCAAATTTTGGGTTGATTGATTGATGCTGATGTTCTGCTAGTGCTAAGCCAATTACCACCACTGTTAGAAATGGGATTTCTGGTTGGCTGAGGCTTGCGCCAAAGCCAGGCAGAAACCACCACTCTAGTCAGGGCTGGGGAGTTACACGCCAAAGATAGCCCCTGCTCATCCCCTTGGTAGCTTGGCACGAGCAGTCAGGCTTATCACGGAGGCAATGTGTAAAGCGTTTGCGCGCGCACCCAGCAACAACACCCAAGGCCCACCACAAATGAAACTCCACACAAGGTATTATATAAAAATAGCCTTTGTATTATACCAAAACACATTAGATAATGTTCACACAATTTACACTGTGCCAACTGGCACTGGGCAGAATTTTACAAGGGATTATATGTACAGGGGACAGGGCCACATGGACCACTGTCAGGAATTAGCACTTTTAGAACTTAGTACTTAGAACATAGGAATAACACTTCTATGACATAGCACATACAATCACTGTAGCACCAATTTGAGCATGTAGCGCACCACCAGTAACCACTGGTAACAGGTAAGTACCACCTACGCAACCCTAACCACCTTAGGAAAATGTTACGCAGGGAATCAGGACCTCACTAGCACCACCTGTACTAGGAGAAAAACAACCACCTAAGTATTACACAACCTGTAGGGGTATAAGCACATTACACATGACGCATAAAAACACATTCAGAGGTGTAAACACAAGGCACATGACGCATTAAAAACACATTCAGAGGTGCAGGTTAGGGACAATAGCGCAAAACTCACATTCGCCACTACCAGTGGCAGTCCCTAGGCCAACTGGCCTTGTCGGGGCTAGGACGCCCTGTGTCCAGCAGAGTCAGGGCAAGACTGCGTAGGCTGCGCAAGCAAAAACGCGGAGGGCCACAACCTAAACATTGCAGCTGCCCACTAAGTGCTGGGCAGCTGGGAAAATGAGCATGGGCACCACTGTGCCTTGAACACGAGTCTGTCCGCCCTTGGAGCCTTCTAGGCTCTGAACAAATATCTGCCCCGTCGTTGGAGCCTTCTAGGCTCGAGAACAATGTGCCGTGTGGGAGCCTCACTCAGGCTCTAACCACAATGCGGCCCGCGTTGGAGCCTTTGGGGCTCTAAAACAAATATGCCCCCAAAAGCGTGGGAGCCTCGTGGGCTCTAGGTCACGAATATGGCCCTCGATAACGTTGGATCAGCCCGCTGCTTTCCGGGGCCGCTCTGATCACCAAAGAAATGCCCCCTTGAATGTTGGAGTCCCGCTCGGGGGACTCAGTAAGATAAAAAAGAAGGCCCCCTCTACATTGGAGCCTCACGGGGCTCGGGTAACAACAATGCCCCCAACGAGATCCGATCCGAGCCCCACTCACCGGGATTTCCGACGTGCCGACTCTGCTCTGCTCCCTGGTGTCGGCTGCAGCATCCGCGGGGCTCTCCTCGTGGTCACGGGAGACCCGCCTTCAAACCGGCTGCTGGCTTCTCCGGAGTGGCATGTCCCAGAGCGGGGTGGGCTCCCGCCTGGGCCTCTTGACGCGGCGTTCTTCAGTCACGGCGTCTGTCTCCCGGGGGCTCAAAACAGCCGCGAGTCTTCGGTGGGAGGCGGGGTAGGCTCCCGCCCTCCTACTTCTGGTTGTCCCAGAGTCCCGCCCCGGCCTGCCTGACTTCCTGAAAACCCGGCCGCGGCGGTGATTCTAGATTACGGCAATAAGAGGGGTATGCTCCCTCGTTATCAAAGATATACGGCGGGGTGGGCACCCGCCGTGAGATAAAACAAATATGTGGGGTGGGCACCCGCCATCGAGCACACAATGCGGGGTGGGTACCCGCTTCAAATCTTGGCAACAAGAGGGGGATCCCTACGCCGGGGATTCCCTCGTTTAGGAAGAACATCTCGGTGCTGCAGAGGCGTCACAGAAGCGCTCTCTAAGCGCTGGGGCACAGTCACCAGCCCTCTTCGTAGCAGCGCTCCCAGGCAAAGTCCAGGGAAAGTATTCGGATGCAGGGGGGCAAGGCTGGGCCCAGAGCCAGCTCACTGGGCCTCCAGGCAGGGAGGTAGTCCAGGTGGCGGTCCTCTGGCCGAGCAACAGCAGCAGCCCCCTCAGGCAGGATCCTGGAAGAGAACAACTTGTAAGGGGACACAGCCCCTTCTTATACACCTTTTCCCTTTGTTCTTGGTTCAGGGTGAGGGGGAAAACCAGTCACAGCTGGTTGGGGAGCACCCTTGATGTGCCAAGCCCCTCACTCTATTCAATGGCAGGGCTAGGGTCATCAGTCGCACCACAGGGGGCGGAGCCAGCATTGTGTAGGGAAATCCCTGCCCTATTCAGGTCCAAGAGGCACTCCTCCCCAGCCATCAGCATGCTAATCTCACACTCACCACTGGGGCAGACCCACCCAGACTCCTGGAGCCAGGCTCCCCAGCCAGCTCCAGCCAATCACACGCCAGACACATTTTACGTTAATATGCCAACTCCTAGAAGTGGCACTTCCGCACATGACATAATCACGCATTATACATCATTGCGAAGCATTCAATCACACGAGTCAGCACATACCAAACTTGAGCCTGCACACCCCACGCATCAGGAACTACCAGGGACACATACATTCCCCATGCATTCCTATGGGAGGGCAGGCCTATCTCACCAAATGCACTCAGAGTGCACACGCACTTTACTCTGGGACACAGGGAAAGTGCGTAGAAACCAAAAATCACTACCACCAGGTCACCAGTAAAAGCAACAAGTTTAGGGGTGAACCTGCCAGAAGGGCCAAGTCCAACAACCACTCATTGAACAAACTAGAAAAGGTTCTAATAAAGACTGCTGTAGTCATACTAGCAGCACGTCACGTAACTGAGGGGGCATCACGCATACCACTAACAAATTAGAAACTCATACAAAGTACCTAAACCTAAGTATCAATCCACCCCTATCTATTAGTGACAGGACAAAGTAAGGAGTGGACTAGAGTCACTGTAGCATTACGTAACTTAATTTCTCTAAAATAAACTTGTATAGAATCACGCTAAGCGAGCGCAAATGCAAAGTTGCAAACAAGTAAGATTAGTAGTAGCGCAGAAGAGCACCTGTGTCATAAAAAATCACAGAAGACTTTTAAACGTAATTAACCTGGAATGTAAGCAGCAACATTCTAGCTAGTTGGAAGAAAAAAAAGATATTCGCAATATATAACACAGAGCAGAAGAACAGACACAAAGTAGTAATAATTAAATAGGTACTCACCAAGCCCCGGGACCTCCACTCCTAGCAGGTCCAGCAGGTCCTGCTCACGGTCCAGGATGTCGGACCACCGGTGCGTCAGCTGCGCCTGGGTGCGCCGGACCCCAGAGAAGCGCGACACTGCCCGGCGCACCTTCCCCCACCGCTGCCGACGCTCCGGGAGGCCGTACCCAGACCCAGGCCTGCCACCTGCTGCCAGGGTTGAGGGGAGGTGGCGCTGCACAAAGAAAGTTAGTGCAGCCAACTCCACCTCCCCAAATAAGGCCCGTGCCTGCACCCCTTGTGGGCGGCTCTGGCTGCGACGGTGACCAGCCCTACCCTTAGACATGGTTCTGGGGTAAGAAAAGGTAATAAAATTAAAGAAGTAAAGGAAATAAATAATAGCAGGCAATAGAAAGAGAAAAAGTAGCTAAAAAACAAAAAAAGGAGACAAAAACCAAAAATATAGAAGCTGGAAAATAGTAAGAGAAATAAGAAATAAGAAAGATAAAAAAAAAGTGGGTTGAAACAAAGGATTGAAAAGATTTGGAGAGGATTGAAAATCAGGCCCCAGAACCATGCAATAGAGTGAAAAACAAGATGGCCGCGCCCATTGCGACCACGTGCGCAAGTTTGCGCGATATTTTCTCCCCGAGCAAGCAAAAAGCAACGCGAGCAAGTAAAAGCGGTCGCGAACAGGAAATACCTACCTCGAACGGGCGCGAACATGCGTTGCGCGACCCGGAACAGAAAGTAAGCATCGCGAGAGGGCAGGACAAGTGAAAACAAAATGGCCGCGCCCGTGAGCAACCGCATGGGTAAGTTGGCGACCCGGGATCACGCAAAAAATACCGCGAACAGGCGGGAAAAAAACTTCTGCGTCTTCGCGATATTTCCGGCGTGTTTGCGGAGATTTTTAGCATTTAAGTTAATTTCGCAAATTCCGCCCACCCCTACTGTGTATATATTTCAGGTGAAATTTCTGGTATCCTTCCAGATTCTATGGCTTAGAAAAAAATCAGCAAAGGTGTATGTTGTCACTTTTCTTGGGCACACTTTCACCACCAAATTTGATATGGCATCCTCCTGACTAGGAGATTTGCTTCGCTTCAATAGATTATAGAATGTTCTCATTAGACAAGAGCAAGCATAACTTTGCATCTTTACATTGTTCTAAAGAGGCACAGTGTCTGCCTCTTTTGTTTTTTAAATATTGCTATGTAATCCAGCCAGACCTCTTCTGTAATTTGACCCATTTTTCCTCATGCTCATCTAATGTGATTATGGTTTCAAGAGATCAAAACGTGTATATTTTGTGCCAGATCACACAAGCTATCACTTTTCATTTACTGTCTCTTTATGAAAAATGTTCCAGTCTTATTAGGTGCTTTCAACAGCTCACAATTCTCTCACCAAAAGTTTTGAGGTCTGTTCTTTGAGTGCTTGCAAAAGTCTCTACAACTACTGTTAACCACTGCTTGTCAATATAATAATTTACTATGACTGTGCTACTTCTGACCAGAGAATATATGTATATATTTTAAATCCTACAAGGATTGTAGTATCACCAAATAACTAACTCTGCTAATGCTAACTCACTCATTATGAGGACCAAGTCATTACTGATGCAGTAATACAATACCCGGTATTCAAAATGCAGTTTTGTGTGGTAATTTCTAAGTGCAATATTACCACCACATTACTGGTTGACCCCTGAAAACTCTGAGCTCTCCACAAGAATAAGCGTTTTCACATCAATTCCAACACATTTTTTACCCTTTTCACTGACATTTACCCATGAACATCAGGTAGGTATTTCCTGGTGAAATGTGCATGGGGGAAATATTCAGACACAACCCGTAATCGTCCATTACTGGCTTCTAAGAATGTAGGTTATTAGTTAGGAAGGATGTGGGTCCTTCATAAGTAATAAGTCTCTAACCTCTAAGTCTCTAACCTTCCATCTCCTGGGAACCAAGTGCCCTATTATTGCATGTAACAGCTCAATGTTAATTATGTGATTGTCGACAAACAATTTTCATTACTTTAAATAAGAAATATAATGAGTCACTGTTAACTTTTGCCGTTATAAAAAGCAATTCAAATGTTAAGAAGTATGTACATTATTCTAACTCAAACCTTTAAGGACCCATCAACAGACTTCCCTGCACTCAAGAGTCTTTGAACTGAAAACCCAGCACCATAAAGGCTGAGACTCAATGGAAAAATCTCTACAGGTTAAGTACGTAAGAAACTGGATGATTGGGAGTGCCAAACAAGCTAATACCCGGCTTCTGTGGAGACTGCTGAACTTATTTATCTTACATTGGTGGGTACACCATTTAGATATCCTCAAATGTGAGTCTGCGGACATAGATGACAGCTGCTTCTAATATGTGGTAAAGTGGTGTTGAAACTCCTTTCCCCACATAGCAGCCGTGTTCAATTGCATGGCATCAAACTCAAACCCAGTGACCGTATTAGCACCGTGGTGAAAGGAGGACACTGAATTATCTCACAACAATTTTCAACAGTGTACAAAGTTTCTCACTAAGTGCCTGATTATTACTTTGGCGATCTTGGGACCACAGTAGCGATGGATTCATCGCCTGCCTACAGGGCGGTGCACCTGCCGTATTATGATGCTGTCAGTTGCAGAAGAAAAAAAATGCCAGAGCATCACCAACACCGCCAGTCATTCACAGACCCTGCAACATTGGTAAGGGTAAAGCAGCTGTCAGAGGTAGACACAGAAAAGTACACCACCATCCAAATTATGAGTTGGATTTCCAAAAAACCGACCATGGTGGGAAGACCGCCTGCTTTGAGTCAGCAAAATCGAATCGAATTGAGGTGCATACACACCCATTTCCTTTTCTTCCATTCAGTCTCCCACGTGAATCCCTTCCTCCAGATCCCTACTTCACATCAGCATCATGACCCCGAAGAAAACGACCCTGTTGGCGCCGAAATCCAGATAAGTCCTTTTTAGGTCTCGCAAAGGGCAGCGCATGCGCTGCCTCTACGAGGCATTAAGTAATTGATGTGGTAGGTGAAACTCCGCCTATTGGCATTAGTTTCTGCTGCTGCTTGCCATTTGTTAACTCAGGCATTTTTTTTGTTAGCAGGATTATCATTGGTTTGAGTTCCGATGCATCACTTCCGGTTTGCTTCCCTTTTGCAGGAAGCAGCACCGACTAACTACAGTTTCGGTCCGCTGCTCGGTGTTATGTAGTCATGTAGGGACTACTTCCTTGTTTTTTCCACCAGCTCCACGCTCAAATAGTTAATTTTGTTTTGCCTCCTACGTGCTCACTGCACGCACCCTACCTGTGGTTGCCTCGGTGCTTTGTGCGTGTTTGTGCGACTGCAGCTGCTCACAGCCAGCCCGGGCAGCAGTTCCCCAGCGCCGACATGCTTCACGCCTTCCTCCTCCTGCCGGTGTGCGGAGGTCCCCCGCGACCTCCTCCCCTTGCCTACAGTACTCACAGACATTGGAGCTCCACGTCTCGGCCGCCACACTCTACGAGCAATACCGCCACTGCACCGATGCAGCTCGCCATAAGCTCCACCAAGGAATCGTGTACCGCCTGGTTTTTATATGTTGGCAACTATAATTGTGCATTTATACCCTCCCCTATGGTTCATTTTCATTCCCTCACGCTTGTTTTCCCTGCGAGTTAATCTCCTTGCAGGGGCAGGACGACATGCGCAGCCTGGACAGGGGCTTTGGCAATGGCGGCGCATGTTTATTTTTTGCATTGCGCCGTGCCGCCATTGACAAAGCCCCTGTCCTGGCTGCGCACATTATCCTGCTTCTACAAGGAAAAGGCATTTTTGAAATCTCTCCCTGTGTGAAATGCTTCTTTTGTTAAGCCCGCCTCCTTTAAAACTGCAGCGTGTCCCACGTTGGCCTTTGGAAATAGTTTTGGAAATATGTCGAGTGCCCGTCAGTAGGGCTTTTTGTCCTGAGTGAGGAATCCAGCGTCGTAAAGGAGACCCCTCACACTAGGCTGTCTTTAATTAGAAGAGTCAGCGGAGTGCAGCGCTAACAGCCAGGCTCAGAAAACATCACTCAGCTGCGTACCTGTATGTGTGTGCGTGCATGTGTGCAAGTGTGTGTGCCCATGTGTGTGTGTGTGTATCTGTGTGTGTATGTTTGTTTGCATCTATGTATGTGTGCCAATGTGTGTCTGTATGCGTGTGTGTGTGTATGTATGTTTGTTTGTCTGTGTGTTACAGTCCAGAACCGTGCTATGTTATTCTCTGCCAACGAGGGGCCCAGGCAGGACATCTGCTAATCGGGGGCGCATTTTGCATCCTATTGCAGTTGGCGTGGGCAGAACTGCTAATTTAATCTTGGCGCCCCTGCGAGATCACCTATGTAGCTCTTCATAAGTTATGTTCCTCCGGGCCATGAGAAAGTAATGTCTTGCGTTATCTTGCGAGTAAAAAAGAAATGAACGGCAAAATATTTTCTCAGGCTATAACATTGCAAGTTGACTACTTTGTGCCCCTTAGTCCCCAGAATTCATCAGTTTGTGGGTTTACAAGGCAGGCAAGAAAGACGGCTGCGATTTACTCCTGACGAAGCGGGAGGTCGCGCAAATTCCAGCGGGTCGTGAACCCACTATCATTTTCACATGTGTGGCTTCCCTTCTTCAGACTGCGCCTCGGTGCCAACGCCACTCTGCTGAAGTAAGTCTCAAGTGATCGCTTGGCAAAGCTGAGTGGGTTGTGTTCCGGCCGCATTCAACAAGGAGAAACCAGGATTTGCAATGCAATTGGTCTCTCATTTACACAAGTTTAAGCTATTGGCATTGTAAATGACAATGCGTTTATTTCTGTTTCAAAAAACAAAACATAAATAAAAGGCACTGTCATTTACAATGCCAATAGAGCAAACTCGCGTAAATGCGAGACCTGTTGCATTGCAAATGCTTGTTTGCATTATTTACCCATTGACTGGACTGGGCACATATGGTCTAGACTCCAGCAAAGTATTCATAGTAGGTGTCCCTTCCTGCACATAAACAATCCATAAAGGCTATTTGCAGAATTCAGCACACACAGAAGTAACACATCGTCATTATTTAATGATTGCTTAGGATCAGTAAGGGAGGGACACCTTCCTGCACATAAACAATCAGTAGTGGTGTTTTGCTCTTTCTATGTCTGCTGCAAAAACAAAAACAAGGAGAAATTAAAGCATTTCTCCTTGTTTCACTATTCTAATGCCTACTCTTGCATGGCGTTAGTTTTTGGTGCTGCCTCAGATTTGCACATCCTTGTAAATCTGAGGCAACATCAAAAAGCAATGGTGTTGCTGTTGCATGCCCCTTTCACGCAGAGACCTGTGTGAAAGGGTGACATATTTACAAAGTGGGGTTAGGCCACAAAAAGTATCTTAACACCACTTTCTAAATTTGGAGCAGGGCATTGCGCCACAGGAACATTATTAAATGTGACGTTCCTGTGGCGCACTGCCCTTGCAAATATGCTCCCAAGTCTTACAGATAATGGGGTTGTACGTTGTAATAATGTAATCATTCAACTCAGTTAGGCACTTATTATTTGCTGTATGTTTGTCAGGTGCTTGACTTATAAAAGGTTATACCCCATGTTCCATTCAATTATTTGAATCTCATGTTTTTTTGTTCTGTTTGTTGATTGTTTTGCAGGCTCCTATTTTATTAGGTCAAAATTAGAGGTGGGCGGCAAATACCGTTCCGCTCACGGAACTTGCGAAATTTCAGCATTTTCACGTTCCGCGCAGAAGGCTAAAAATGTCAAAGCTTCCGCGATCCGCGGCGGAACGGAATTCGGGGGCATGACGGCAGTAGAAAGTACTCCAGTTGAGAAGAGGTATTGCACAAAACTGTGGCCTCTTCCTGGATAAATATGCAGGGCAGGATTCATTCTGGCATGGTTCTCCTGTCACAAAAATTAAACCTCATCAGGAAGCACTTACAGACATAAATAAAGCAGGTGCCCATCTGGCCCGTCCCACACACACTAACGGTATGCAACGTCTTCCCGCCCTTTCCCCACTATGATGGACAGCTCACTCAAGGGACCTCGGCACCTTTTGGCTCGGTGGCAAAGTTACAGACACACATGGTCACTGGAAACAACTCTTCTGGCCCTTTACGCAGCTGTAGTGTAGGAAAAGCACTTTACATTTACCCAACGAGGTAGCACTTACTGATTAGCCAGTAGAAAGTACTCCAGATGAGTAGAGAGGTATTGCACAAAACGGTGGAAACTTTGTGGATAAATAAATATGCAGGGCAGGATTCATACTGGCATGGTGCTCCTGTCACATAATTAAACCTCAACAGGAAGCACTTACAGACTAGACATGGAGGTCTTTGCATCCAAGAGTTTCTCGAGCGCAATCCCCGTGTAGTTCCTATGACCAGGAGGCTCCTTTCCCCTCATCTGCTGCTCTGATCAGCCTCTGACCCTATCAAGAGGCATGTGAACTCGCAAAGAAGCCCCGCCCACAAAATGTCCGCGAGCACGCGAAATTCCGCTGTTTGCGGAGATCTTTTGCCGTTTAGCAGAATTTTGCGAAAGGCAATTTTGCAAATTCCGCCCACCCCTAGTCAAAATTACAGGGCATCAGTTACACAACATCTCCTTGCAAGGGGGGTCCTTAAACAGGGGTTGAGCCACCACTTGTTGTAAATGCACATGCAGCATATCCTTTTGAAATATTTTATGTATGTGTGGCGTTTGATGCTGTAGACGCAATATTGGTAATTTTCATACTTACAAAAATGCTACAATGCCAGCTAGTTATATACCCCATCATGAACTGTGAGGAACCAGGACTTTTTGCAGTCCCCCCTTTTGCTCCCATTTTGACTACCAGATGCATGGTTTCAGGCTCTGATTGTGTCCTGGGCTCTGTTAACCAGCCCCAGGGACTGTGCTCTGATTAAAAGTACATAGTAATTAGGTATAACTAAAACTGGTACTAACAACCCATCTGTAAGCCCATAGTAAATGGTATGGCAAGTAAGTTTAGAGGCCCAGCAGATTTAATGCACTTTATCTGTGCACTGTTGTGTTACCTGCTGTCCTTTTAAAGGCAATCCTGCATTGCAGGCTGCTTTGAAAGTAAATTATATGTAAATTGGACTTTGGAATTTTTACATATAAGTCACCCCTAAGGCCTCCCCTTGGTGCCCCAGGGAAAAGGTGCCTTGTAACTATAAGCAAGGACATTGAAAAATAACTTTTATATGACCTGGTGAGGGATATTCTGCAAATTTTATGTTTCCCCATTGTAGCTCAGTGGCTCCATAGACTAACATGGGAATACTTTGACAAAGTATACATATTGATGGATCCAGCTAAAAATTGACTTCAAAGTATCAAAAAAAATAGTTAGAATAAATCCAACAACTCGTCAAGGTTAGATTTATTATATTTATCACAGAAAATAAGATATAGAACTTTGTTTTCTGATGAACTAAAATCCAGTCTTCCAGCACCCTCTCCTGATGTATCACCCTTTGGCAGGCTAAGCCAAACTGCTCTGATGGAGTGTGATGTGGCCTACATAGAGACAAAGGACATCTGGTGAGAGGAGATCTGAAAGCTGCAGAACTAAAGGTAGGAAGGGTGCTGGGTAGCCAAACTCGTCTTCAAAGAGGGAATGACATTTAGGACAGTACACAGGCTCACCCCCACTTCCTGCTCAAGGGATCCTCAGTAATTGAATTAGCAGAGGAGCTGGAATGGAGGTGTTAGGGAAACTGAGCCATGCCAGCAGGTTGGCTTAGCCAGATCCTAACCTCAAGGACAGAGTTTCTCCAATTTTGGATTTTAAAGGAATAGTGTTTTCTAGGAATAGAATATGTCACACTTCGGAGGAAGTTGTCATACATCTGGGTGTCACCCTGTACCCCACTGGTCAGGGGTGCCCCCACTGTCATCCACGAACACTGGATAAATATGGGAGAGCTACCCAGCATCTCAGATCCCTGCCTTGAAAATGCCAGAAGAAGAAGGACTGCCCTGCTGGACCCTTGGACTGCACAATAGAAGACTGCACTCAAATGGACTGCACCTACTGCACACTTTGGCCTTCAGCCCAAAAATGACTTTTCCTTGCTTAGAAAGTTGTAGGAGTGGATTCCCTGAGAGCTCCACCTGCATCTTCTCCACCAAGAAGAACCAAACTGGATGGCGTCTAGTGGACTTTTAAAGATTTGGCCAGGTGCATTGTGAGAAATGTTGTCCTAATATCCCAAGGAGCAACTAAGAGCTTCTGGAACCTTGGATTGGTGTTGAGGACACTTTGGAACCCCAAAAGGACGTTCTGCAAGAAGCTCCAGACGTTTGGAGAACTTTGGAGAATTTTTGGAAATAAAGCTCCATTAAGTTTACCTACCCATTGCAAAGAGTGAAGCCGCTAATGTTGAACCTGCGACCCCGCTCAGATTTCAGGTTCATCCCACTGAAAGCTCTGGAGCTCAAGACTTCCAGGTTTTCACTGAGGACTTGCCCAGAACCAAGATGCCTATTTGAAGACCGGTCTGAGGGGGAGCCTCGCTTGATGTTGAGAAAAAAAACTCCCAAAAAGTGACTGAGTCAGGCGTAAAATATTTGACCAGGGCCTACCACTCATTATACATGACCAGCGCGCCATTGCAGTTAGCCTGAAACTGTGACTTTAGTACCAGCCTAGCGAGACTTGATGTCCCAAGTTGTCTCTTTCTGTTTTTAGGCACTAGAAAGTATTCAATCTTAAAAAATTCATGTCTCCGGTTCCCTACATTGAATGTGATTTTTATTATAAAATATTTCTTAGTTTTATAAATTAATGTTGGATTTTTATTGTGTTGTGTCTTACTTATTTAATATATCGATGTTTTTAAATGCTTTAAACACCTGTCTCCTAACTTAAGCCTGTCTGCTCTCATCAAGCTACCGAGGGCTGAGGAAGGGAATAATTTATTGAACCCTTGACTGGACCTTATATTGTAATTGTGGCCTTATTACTAGTGGTTGATACCTACCTACACCTACTAATAATCCACATTTCAACATGTAACAAGCTTGGTTTGGTGGGCAGATACAACATGTACTGCAGAATATTAGATTGTGCACTTAAGCAATAGTGTGTCCACCTGGCCTGTGTTGGCTGGGTATACACCATATTCAAATCCAACACTTCAAGAAGTAAGACAGTTACTGACTCAGGTAGTGTCTGTTTATAGGTGAATTCATTGGTTGCAGGAGTAGTTGATCCTGCACCAGCACTAAATGTACATACAGCAATACAGGCAATTAGTCTACAGGCTATTAACACTATCATGGGTAAAGCACCCACAAAAATAGATGAAATTCCATTTTGGATTACCCACCAGACTAACCAGTTGGACATGGTTTGTTCTCATACAACACCTCAGGTCAGCCATATAATTCTGACCATGTGTCTTCCTCTTGTAATGGTGCAAACCATGGAGGACTATACCACCTGGGGAACAGTGTTAGTGAGTATTTACAGTACCATGCATGATGCACCCTCCTTGCCAGTGTTACCTGAGGAGTTAAAAGTAGTACAGAATGAGCATGGAGCTGCACCGGCTCTGCATTTAGGGATGAACTTGATTCACAATTTCCAGGCAGTCTCTTCAATAGTCCTGAGTAATGTTCAGATAGAAGCCACAGTTCTGGAGGTGCACCAGAAGATAGCAGAGGTTCACCTTCAGGATCTTGAAAGAGAACTTCCAAAAATAATTTCAGAAGTTTACAACTCTGTGGGCTCGACACAATTGGTTCGTGGGCTCGACACCATTGGTTCATGGGCTCTTAAACTTCATCTGAAAGTTAAAAATTAAGTTGAGGGTTCCAGCAAGGAGAAAGCTGTGCTGGGGACTAAAAGATGCAGAAGGAAAACAGGGCTGGATTTCCCTCACCCAGGAGTCCACCAGTGATGGATATCATTTGAGGGACTATGATAAAATAACAAAAAACAGATCAATATTGTTATTCTGATAGCCATTCTATTCATGACTCTGGGAGAATCAGCCTTTTAAGTCCTGCTAAAAAGTCAATGTGACCTATTTACTAGCCAATTTCTGTCTCTCTCTTGAATGACTCAAACCTTAAATGTGATTTATGAAGCTACGCTAGCCCACTTTGAGTGGCTCTGAGTGGCATCATAAATCTATATTAAGATAATGTAGTTCCAATCACGGCTTTGCCTTACTCTGCCCTGGGCAGGTATTCCATGGATGTTGCATTGGTGCTCCCATGCAACTCCCTTGGTTTTTGACGCATTCCCAGATTTACCAGAACTGGTAGACATGGGAATGCACCAAAAAGATATGCCTTACCAGGACAGGCTTTATTTCTCCTTGTTACTCCTCTTTTTATGTATCCTGCATCCCGCAGCACAAATAGAGAGAGGAATGTGTCTCTCAGGAAACCAATCCTGCATGCAACACAGGCACCTGTGCATCATGGTACAACGGTGCCAGCATTTGAGTAAGCTGCCAAAAGGCACCAGTGCAGGTGAAAAGGCAGGAATGTGCCATATTGCCTTAAAAGCTGTGCATTCCTGCCCTTTTCCTGAAAGGCAGTGTAGCGTAGCAAGGTGACTTGCTGAGCTGCATTGCATGACATGTTTGTAAATAGACCCCCAGGTCCTTTGTCTCTGGGCCTGGAAAACTTTAGGTCAGGAGGTTGCAGACCCCCTTTGTCTATTGTTCTATGGCACTAATTTCAAGTGGGCCAGACGGGTCTGAGGTGTTTACTGCACCTGAGCAGGCTGTAGTATTTAGCATGTGAGGTAAATACCTCCTATTCCACGGTTTATTTTAGGAAAATCAGGGATCACATTCGTAATTTGGCACTTTCTGCATCAAATACCGCATGTTTCAAAATTTAAGCCATGTGTTGACCTTCTACATTTCGGCTGGCTAGACCTGCTGAAATTCATCAGAGGAAATTGTGGAGGGGTGGTAATAACCAAAAATATTGGAATTCTAATCCAGGTTAAAAAAGTAGTTACTGAAGGGATTGGACTTTAATGGTCAATGTACCGGTAATCTGTAGGCTGCTGAGTCATGTTGTAGCCAATTGTTTGTTCATCTGAGATGACCTTAGGATTAAATATTACTTATGCATAAAAATTGTTATACATTCAGTTTGGACGAAACCACAACATGGCATTCAGTGACAGTCAGTACATTTTTATAATGGTTACTCAGTAAATCTGAGGTTTTTCCAAAGCTACCACTAAACTAACGTATTTATTGATCTATTAGGAGTTTACGTTTAGTGATCGAGATACCTTACATATGTGTGATTTGATCTTTGAAATATGCTAATGCAATTGGCAAGAATTATCAGTTAATTTATTTCAACTATTTTTGACACAGAGAATATAACTGCATGCTATGTTTCACAAACCCATCTGAATGGGATTCAGGGATGCAATGCTCAAGTTCAGCTATTTCAAAATACCACAGAATGCCACCGGGAGCCACATCTTTATGTGAATCTAAACCCTAACTAGCACTGCTGGAAATGCCTGGAATCTGATTGTTACTCCATGCATAATCTGTAGTCCTGACCAGAGCTATCATTCTACTGGCTGCCAGTATGGGGTTCAATGCAGAACTGTTATAGTATGTCTTCCTAGATAGCTGCCTCCTTAGCCGTACTACCCATTTTCTCGAAGTTTCCTCACATTAACTCAAATTGGAGGAGATGATTTCCAACATCATGGCTCTTGCAAAACTCCACACCGACTCAAACTGGTTGCAAGAGATGATGAAATGGTAGGACAACAAGCTTTGATTAATTTACTTAATGATGAATCAAAATGATTTGGAAAAAATAGAACTTTCCTCCTGCGCAAAGATAGTTCATTATTGTGCCCTTCTCATTATCTACTGTCCTTACCCTGCGTTTTTTGTCCCTTGCCTTTGGCATGACTTGACCTAATAGATGGTGCTGGCATACCCCTCCTCCCGTGCCTCCTACCAGTGCCCCTGAATTCCCTTGGAGATAGCTTACTTTGGTTTGTTACCCTCTTCCATAGTACACTGTTGGATACTGCCCTCCTTTCTTGATCACTTACTCCTATTTTACATGGTGCATTGTGATGCATTTCGACCTTATTCCTGAACATGTTTCTTCTTAAGGTGTGCACTTGATAACTGGGGCTTGATCATTAATAATTCGCCCCCCCATTTGATTTCCATACGGTTCACCCCTCTGGGCCCTTCATGATCACAGGTAAATATATACCACATGTTGACCACACCTTAATCTCCTTGAACTACTTTCTATTCACCCCAGTATAACCAAGCACTGTTTCTTCCTGTCCACTATATCGAATATCCATTAGCCTGCCTTTCTTTCTTTCTTTCTTTCTTTCTTTCTTTCTTTCTTTCTTTCTTTCTTTCTTTCTTTCTTTCTCTCTCTCTCTCTTTCTTTCTTTCTTGCGTAAACTGAGTTTACACCTATGATGCGGACCACCAAACCACACATACTAGGTATGGAGCTTGGCTCAACTCCCAGAGATCATTAATATATCCCTGTGCTCACTTAATGAAGGTAAGCTTAGATAGATATATTAGTTTCCATGGTTGAATTGTATATTGTTTACGGCTTATTTGTAATGTTGATATATTTTTTTATTTGTATCTGACTACGATAGGTTCAATAAATATATTGTAAACTTCCTTCATGTTTTTCTTCTGTTTACTATGATCATGCATGAGTTTGAAATAAAGGTGATGATCTGTTTCCACGGTTGGGGACTAGAAGTTCATGTTATAGGTTTGCCAGAATCACCTGCTACTCTGGAAAGGTGAGGAGTGCAAAGGAGGCACTGTAGGCTAGTCGGATTTGGCACTACAGGTACTGACGTGGTAGAGAGACTCGGGCCATATTATCAAGAACGATGATAACATTATTGCCGCTTTAGCGACAGGAAACTGCCGCTAAAGCGTCGATAAGGGGCTTGATAATATGCCCTTGAGAATTCCAATAGAAGCCCAGGTTCTGGTGTGAAGGACATCAAACCTGGGCTTCTATTCTCGCATATTATCAAACCCCTTATCACCGCTTTAGCAGCAGTTTCCTGTTGCTAAAGCGGCGATAATGTTATCGCCGTTCTTGATAGTATGAAACTTTGGTTTTGCGATTCTCAAATAGCGATTTTTAGAGAATCGCTATTTGAGAATCGCAAAATGCTATGTATGTAGGATTTGCAAATAATTTTGCGAATCCTACATTTTCCTTAATTGCGAATTGCAAATTTCAATTCACAATTAAGGAATACCTCCCCATTCATTCCTATGGGCCTAGAGGCCCATAGGAATGAATGGGAAGACATTCTCAATTTGCGATTCTCAATTAAAGAATCGCAAATTAAGAATGCAATTTCAAGTGTGCCAGGGTGTCAAAAGGACACCCTGTTGCAACCCGGAAATGAGCATGGGTGCACATGTGGCGCACACACATGCCCTAAGGACATGTGTGTGCGCCACATGCCACTTTGAAAAATGCAAAAATATGCATTTTTGAAAGAAATTTGCAAATTACCACCAACCTGTAGTTGGTGGTAATTTGCGATTCCTTAAGGCCAAATTGCACTTTTTTGGTGCTTCTTACATTGCATTTAAGGAATCGCAAAATTTGCGATTCCTTAAATGCAATTGCAAAATAAGGAATCACAATTTTTGCGATTCCTTATTTTGCACGCAGATTTGCCTTCATACATACCACTTAGTAAAATTGCAATCGCAAACGCCGAAATTCGGCGAATTTCGGCGTTTGCGATTGCAATTTTGCTTGATACATATGGCCCATGGTCCTTAGTCCTTACATCATGATGTCCTGTTCTCCCAAGGCACAGTTCTGTGTCCAAACAGAATTCCCGCAAATCCTTTTTCTTTCTTTCTTTCTTTCTTTCTTTCTTTCTTTCTTTCTTTCTTTCTTTCTTTCTTTCTTTCTTTCTTTCTTTCTTTCTTTCTTTCTTTCTTTCTTTCTCTCTTTCTCTCTTTCTTTCTCTCTCTTTCTTTCTTTCTCAAGTACAGCTTTGTTTCCATTCTTGTATTTCAAGGTCATTTTTTCTCTTCCATGCTTACAATAGTAATGCTTAATGTATTTATTTTTTTAATTGGAACAACATATAGAAGAAGATAAAATCACTTCTTAAAGAGTTTTATTATAAATGCAAATGTGTTAGTCATTCAAACATAATCTACGGTCCAAGAAAAGCAAAGTGAGTTCCCGGCACAAATGTATTTTTCATTTACAAAATATACCTGTTTTTGTTAGCATGTGGACATGCTTTGTAATAAGTACTCTCATTTTTGTGGATGAAGATTACAGCAACATAAAATGTCTACCAAGATCTGCAAAATACAGTACAGTTGATCACCAACATATGCACAAGTGTATGAAAAATAATTTATCAAACTGCATGATGCAGTAGCTGGGGGTCTTACACCGCCCAGGAGTAAGTTTGATCTCTTCCGCTTTTCGAAAAAACTCAAATAGCTATGTAACTCTTGCTGTGGTTGCTGAGTTTAACCTTCTCCGGGAAAATGATCTTCACAGAAAGATCCTCACCACTGCTGGATTTGAGATAGCAATCTTTCTTCTTGCGCAGCAGGTGGCTGTACTTAGCATTTGCCATCCACATTTCACATTTGGAGAAAAATACTATACCCGTTGTCACTAAAACCACAAGGCATGTCAGCAGGCCGAGCACAATGAAACATATCACCTGGCTCTTATTGAGAAAGGGGTGAGTGTGGTGAATGGTTTCCTTCACGGTTATCTTTAGCACTTCATGCTCTTGGTGGTGAACCGGCCTTGGATGTGGCGGCAAATTGTGGCTTTGGACATGTTTAATACCTACATTCATAATGTGCGTGGTTGTATTTTTATTAATCTTCCTGCACCTATCCCCCGTGAACTCTGGTTTACAAGTACATACAAACCCTCTCACTGGGTGCTCGTGGCAGGTTCCCTCATTTTCGCAAGGACTGCTGCCACAGAATAGCACTGGGCTTTTACATAATTCACCGGTGAAATGTGCAGGGCAATTGCACCGAAAGCCAGGTCCAGAGTTAACACACATCCCCCCATTCCTACAAGGGTTGGGTTTACAATCGTCTGCGTGGATTTCACAAAAGTTGCCAGCAAATCCTGGAAGGCATTGACAAGTGGCTTGAGCAGCAAAACCGTCGGCATCGACACAGGTTCCTCCATTTTGACAGGGAGAGCTTGGGTAGAAATAAGAAAAAGAAAAGCAAGTTATCAGCATGGTTGAAACACTGTCGTTGTTTTCTATGACACGTGATATGGATGGCAGCAAGCAAACAGGTCTAAAACAATGTGTTATGTCAAACAAACCTGAAAGCACTGTGTTATTGGAAGCAGCATATTTTTCAATATAATTTCTATTGAACAGTTTCATAATCTGTTATTTAGCATTGCCTGCTACTAGGGTAGACATATCGGTGTAATTAGAAACATTTTGGCATGCCGCCTAAAATAGGGACATTTTCCTCAATGTTTCAGATATCATGACTTAGTAGTTTTTAATGACGATTGTTTGGTTTCTTTTAAAATCCAATTTTGACAATGGCTATTTACTAAGACCGGGGTAAAATTGCAAAGTCATGGGCTTTTCAATATTTCAATTCTGTGAACTGTAAGCTCCAGCTCTTTGCAAGAATGGCAAAGCCAATAGGTTGTGCTTTTTAGTTTCAGCTACCAGACAGGGGAAGCTCTCTGGTGTGGAAGACCAATTGGGAATTTGCAGTGGCCTCCATTTGCTTACCATTGGTTGCATTTGTTGCCATTTCTCTCAGTTACATACTTTGTCTTCAATGTCTTGCATTTCTCTTCTCTGTTTCTACCTATCCCTGTATTGCTCTTTCACTCAGATGCTACTTGTTCTCTCTTTAAGGTGTTTCTCCCAGTCAACATCTACCCCCCCTACACTGTGTGTTGCTTTCTCCATGTGCTTCTCTCTGTGCCACATGCTGCTCGCTCCTTTGTGCAATGTTTCCCTACTTCCCCCACACAACAATATGTTTTTATTTTTAATTTTTGCACTAAAATAAATCGTATTCTCATAGTGATCCAATTGGCATCTGCCAGCCAACTTGGATCATTATATAAAAAAAGGAAAATGATGACCACTTCATTCTGTAGCCACTGGCATGCATGGATAGCATCAGCAAACTGCATTTGCATAGCCAGCATGTCCAAAAGGTGAGATCTATTGGCTTTGTAAATGCTGCTTGTTAAAATCGTTGCCAAAGTTAACAGGCCTACTTAATAACTGAAAGTGTTCAGATGCCTTGTATGCAGTTTTTCATTCATTCTTCTATTTACTCAGTCATTCATCATTTCACGTATGCATTTATTCCTCTACCATTGACTTATTCTTGCATTCACTCACTAGCAATCCACACACACAAAATGTCAATTAAGAACCACTTTGAGATATGCAATAATGAGACAGGCTTATTGGCTTCTCTGATAGTTTGAGGCTTGTGAAAGTGCTTTCAGTAGTGTGCAACTATTAATATGAGCACCACTTGGAACAGTAGACTCACAGATGGCAGAGTCCAGGTGCAGATACAAGGTTGTTGGAAGTCTGTTGTGTCTATGAGGCTTAAGATCAGTAGGCCAGCAAACTAGCCCATGGAGTCACTCTGGGTTATCGGTTGAAGAGATGCAAGTCCAACTCTTCTCACCCAGGGCAGCAGGTTAGGACAGCAGAGCAAGATTCCAGCAGAGTGCAGTCCTTCAGCAGCAGCCCTTCATCCTGGCAGAGTATCCACATGTCCCAAAGTATACTGAAGCAGTCCTTCTTTTATAAACAGTTGTGTCTTTTGTGCCTTTGAAGTAGGGAGAAGCTTTTGCAGGCATGCCTTTAAAGTGCACAGATGCCCCTGCCTTCCCTGCCCTGGCTCCAGACCAACTACAGGGGATATGCAGCCCTTTGTATGGAGATAGGGCACAGCCTAATAAGTTGTGAGGCTGGGCCAAGCTACTACCTCCTATCCTGCCAGGGATTGTCCACCCAGCCCCTGCCAAGCTCCCATTGTGTGTGGCGATTTAGGAGGAATACACAAACTTCAACTGCCATTTGCACCCACTCATGTGACCTGAGACAGGCTGCAGGCACTAAGTAGTTAAGGCAATATAATGCCAAATTTCTAAAAGTAGCATTTTGCGAATTGTAATTTAAAATCCGACCTTTCCATAAGTTAGGATTTTAAATAAGGATTCCATACAGACCAAGCATGAAATAGTTATCTCTTCCACTTGGATATTACACTTACAAAATGTAATAAGGCAACTCCAATGTTATCCTATGGGAGAGATAGGCCTTGCAGTAGTGAAAAACGAATTTAAGAGTTTTTCACTACCACGACTACCTTAAGGGTGGCTTGCTTGTATGTTTTAAAAAGGAAGGTATGGACCTGACAAAAAGTTTATTTTGCCTGGTCTACATGGCAGGTTATAACTGCACACACGCTCTGCATTGGCAGGCCTAGGACATGTTTGAAGGGCTACTTAAGTGGGTGGCACAATCAGCCTGCAGGCCCACTAGTGGCATTTAATTTACAGGCCCTGGGCACATGTTGTGCACTTTTACTAGGGACGTATAAGTAAATTAAATATGGCAATTGGGTATGAGCCAATGATACCATGTTTTGAGCAAAGAGCACAAGCTTTAGCACTGGTTAGCAGTGGCAAAGTGTGCAGAGTCCTAAGGCCCGGTAAAACAAAGTCAGCAAAAACAAGAGGTCTGAAGGAAAAAAGGTAGTGGGAAACAACTTCAGGGATGCCAGGCCAAACATACATTGATAGGGCCTGCAGACGAATTACATGTTTGAACATAAGGGGCGATTGAGACATTTGCAAAAGGCTCATCAGACTGATGATTCTTCTCACCCGGTGGAGGACCAACACATATTAGTGGAAATCCTCGACATGATCACAGGGATTCATTTTGTTAAAGTGCTGCCACTGGCACAGTGCAAGTATTTTCATCAAAACAGGGATGTGAGCCAGTCATCATGTAATGGTGGTCAGTCAGTATTTTTGTAGGTCCCCTGTTAGAAATGGGGGTCTCTAGTTCGCAGTGGCTTGCTCCCTGTCGGAGTAGGCAGTGGCGGTGTGTCCATTTGGGCGCTGGGGCGTTGCCCCACCTGCCACTATGCCCCCATGGCCCCAGGGCCCATTCATCATTTGTTCAATGACGAATGAGACTGAAGTTCAATCTTGTTCGTTCTAATCTGATGTGTTGAAAGTGAAACTCGTCTTGAGTGAGTCACGCCGCGCGGCTGTTCCGGGCCGACACCTGACCCCGGGGCACGCCCACTTGTAGTGACTGACAGTCAGACAACAAGAAGTAGTTGTTGTCTGTCTGTGAGAGCAGTAATAGTGTGCATGTTCGGTTTTGGGCATGGTCATTTTTAGGACCAGCCCGAACATGCACACTACTACCAGCCGCTTCCTTCCCGTAGGAGAGCGAGGGACCGAGGGTTGCTTGCTTCATTGCAGCAGCCCCGGCCCCCCCACTTTCCTAATGGGTGGGGGGCATCTCTGCCCTCTAGCCAATCCCTTTAACAATTCATCACAGGGGGGCAGTTCCTGCCCTATGATGAGTTATGAAGGGGTGGGGTAGAGGCTGCAGGCAGGTGGCAGGAAGCTCAAGCCGATTGTGCGCAGTCGTGTCTCGTATCCCGCTGGCTGGACTTGCCGCAGGACTGTGTGGAGATGGACCTGTAGAGATGGTGCCGGGTGCCCCCGTCACCAACCATATGGTCAGAGTGAAGACAGAAGCTCTGCTGATGGGACAACACCCCTGGAACCTGGCAGGCTAGAACAAGCCCTCAGGAAGGTAAGCGCCATGGGGAAGCTTAGTAGAGTGCATACAGTATAGTGGGCTCTGAACACATGTGGACTTGTTTCGCCGTAGTGCTCTGTGTTGTCTTGCTACAAGCACCCTAGAGGTGTAGTGGCGGCATGCTGCGATGTATATAACTCTGATGAAAATGTAAATACCACTAGGAGGGCATGACACTGCGTGTGGCATGGGAGCACCCCTGCTGGATTGTGCAGGGCATTCCATGCGGTGCGGGAGGACACCACAGTAAAGTGCAGGGCACAGTTTCTGGTGCGGGAGGATCCCGCTATATGATCTACGGTGGCCTTTGGCTGGAGAGTGTAGTGCGCTGCATGTGGTGCAGCAGGACCCCGCTGTAGAGTGCAGGGCACTGTATCAGGTGGGGTAGGACCCCGGCTCGGGAGTGCAGGGCTCTGCATGTGGCGTGGAACTATCACTGCTGGAGCGCGTGCAGTGCGCTGCATGTGGTGTGGAAGGGCCCCCCATGGAGAAGGCAGCGCACTGCATGTGGTGGAGGAAGAGCACAGCTGGAGAGTGCAGGCAATGCATGTGGTGCAGGAGGAAACTGCTGGAGAGTGCAGGCACCGCATGTGGTGCAGGAGGACGCCGCTGGAGAGTGCAGGCAATGCATGTGGTGCGGGAGGACCACGTCTGGAGAGTGCGGGTCACTGAATAAAGTGGGGGCAGACCCCGGCTGTAGACTGCAGCGCACTGCATGTAGGGGGAGCTCCCCTGCAGGCGAGCGCACAGCGAGTGGTGGGCAGTACATACACCCCCACAGGGTGCGAGAGGGCAGCGCACTGTATGGAATGTGAAAGAAAGCTTTAGGCAGGGAGGAGTCAGAGTAGGGAGGGTGGCAAGGGCCTGGGCATTGCTTGTGGCAGACTGGCTCAAGTGTGCAGGGCACTGCATCACCGTTTGAGGGGTCTTCATCAGGCAGGGTGCGTGTGAGAGTCCGGGCTATGACACGACATGGCAGGATGGAGCTCATGTGGTGAGAGGTGCGGAGCACAACACGTGGTGGTGCGTGAGTGTGGGATCCGAAGTGCAGGGCTGTGCACGGACCTGTGAGAGAGGAGCTTACAGAAGGGAGTCCAGGAGATGGTTCCGCGGTGGTGGGATTCCAAGGGACATGTATAGGGAGTGAGGGGCTGCGGTTGCATGCCAGGAGCCTGCCTGCAGTGGGAAGAGACTCTATGTGAGGGGGCTCCCGGTATGAGGGGGGAGCACTACATGTGGTGGAGAGCCTGTGTAGGGTAGAGGGTACCCCAGGTGTACGTGAGGAGCACTGCATGTGATGGACAGCCTGCGTAGGGTTGAGGGTACCCCGGGTGTAAGTGAGGAGCACTGCATGTGGTGCAAAGAGCCTACATACGGTGTGAAGGGGCTTCGGGGTGAATGGGTAGAACTGTATGTGGTGGAAAGAGCCTGCGTACAGTGTGACGGGCCTTCGGGGTGAATGGGTAGCACTGCCTGACTTGGAGAGACACTTCACAGAGAGTGAGAGCCTGGGGGCGCTCCAATCGGGGGGAGAGGTTTCCTCATAAAGAGCTGTTCACCAAGCGTCACTATATGCATGAAAAACATTAGTACATTGGAGGTGAACATGTGGTGAACAAGTCTGCCAGCCTTCGGTTACACAGATGTTGAAGGCATGTGCTAAGTTCCTGGTTCATTCCTGTTCTTCAGCTGTGCTGTTTTCACTTTTCTAGCAGTGAAATGTGTCCCCAACCGGTCCCCCGGCCTTCGCTGCACATTGCTCCCTCCTTTAGAAGTGGAGCTGCGGCATTTGCTCCCTTGTGAAATGGATCCTAATATCCGAGTCAGGCCCAAAGCGAGAGATATGTGCTTACTGTGTCACATGTGCTTACAGTGGCCAGTCCTCTGATGTATGGCATTAAATCTGGCACTGTGTACATGCCCCTAAGTTAACACTGATGCCAAAAACATGGATTGACTTGCAAACAATAAATGTTAAAAACGTCGAGGGAATGCATTTCAGCGATTTTGTTACTCTCTTATTTTACATGTTTACTTGATCTTGCATTCCCCACTAGTTAGCTATTTTATAATGTTGTTTATCTGTATTTTTTTCTGTACATACTTTGACGCTTGAGCCATGCCAGGTGTTTATGAGGGGCTTTGATTGAGCACGCTAAAGCCAAACAAAGTGCCTCTCAGTGGGTTGGCCTCTCTGCAGAGCACACAGAACAATATTTGTGTATTCCATTTGCAACTGAAATTCTGTGGAAATGTGTGTGAAGGGGCTACACTGATGTCAAAAGAGGGAGTGCAGTGCATGTTGGGGGCGGTGAAGTGAAAGGGATGTGAGGAAGGGCATTCAGGGAAGAGTGAAAAGAGGAAAAGAGGATGCTGAAGAGGAAAGAGAGGGGTTAAAGATGTGCAGATGGACAAGTTAGGCAGAGAAAAAGAGGATACATATCTAACATGAAGCACACATAATTGAAGGCCAAAGCTCCTTCCAAAGGCCTCAATGCTATTTAATTCACAGACTCACTATTTCAGAATTTAAACATTTTCAATGTTAATTATTTATAGGAAATCATTGTTGTTACTCATTTATCTTAAACAGTTAAAACCCAGTGCTAAAGCCAATCATACTGACAGACTTTAGGCGTATGTCAGTTGTTGTGCAATTTATCTGGATAAAATTACATCTCAGAGAGAAACCAAAATACCGGTCTGATGGTACACTATGGAAATCACAGAAATGTATTTGGCATGTTCCTTTATAGGGAGCACCCACTTTTTTCATCTCACTTAAAGACCTGTCTGCACATATTTCTATATGACTGGTTACGGCCAGCAGCTGTGGGTGCTTCCTGAAGTCTGGTTAGAGCATATTTTTCCAAAGTTAATGCTGCATGCAGTGCAAGACACTGGGCAAGCATACATTTTAAAGGACTAAAGTCGTCATGCAGAACAATTTACATATTACAGTAACTGTTGAACAAATTTATACAAGAAGATACGGGGCAGTTTTTAATGTGTTTAATATTTCAAGACTATATGTTCCCACTGCTTAATAAGCCTTGCTTTATCGCTGCATTCATTTGCTTTAAAATGCACCATTTGCCAATCTTTTTTAAATTTCTTTCTCAGGAGAGGGACTCTCCCTAGACACCAGATTTGTCCATTGAACTTGTTCACATCGCTAACTAGTGTTTTCTATTGGAAAGGGTTGAGCCAAAGCAGTCTTGCTTAGTACCCTAGCCCTCTTCAGAAGTCAGACTTGCTTGGCAACCCAGAAATTCTCTGAAATAATGTATTTTATTTTATGAATGCCTAGAAGAACTGAATTTTTAGTCCATTTATCACAAAAATAGTGCTGAAAATCGCACCAAAACGATGCAATTTTTGTTAAAAATTCTTCACGGGGGAGAACCCCCCTAACCCTCCTTATTGCCGTGAAGCCCGCTCGCTGCGCTCGCTCGCATACGTTGATTCGTTATGCTTACGCCTCACCAGTTTCAAATTCCACCACTCACCAGTACCAGTAGGGACCCTTATTCTAGTCAGGGTAAGGGAGTTACACACCTAGGATAACCCCTGCTCACCCACTTGGTAGCTTGGCACGAGTAGTCAGGCTTAACTCAGAGGAAATGTGTAGCGTATTTGTACTACAAACACACAGTTACATGGTGAACACACTACAAATTGACACCATATCAGTTCAGAAAAATAACCAATCTTTATCTAAACCAAACAAGACCATAACAACAAAAGTCCAACATACATAAGCAGAGATATTACTTTTTTAAGGTTTAGCAAGTTTAGTTCATAGAACCCTATGGATGCGTTGATTTTAGCACAAAGTACCTTTCATGCAGCAAAATCTGAGCTGAAGAACGGCTGCAGAGTAGGGAAGTGTCAGAAGACACAAGCGATGCATCAATTCCTGAGTCCCAGGAGAATTGAGGCATCAGTTCTGCTGCATACTAGTAGACGTGTTGCGTCGATTCCTTATTGGGAGGGGAAGTGATGCTTATGGACATCTTACTGTGGGGCGATGTTGCTGGAGACTTGGCACCCAGGCGCGATGCGTGGAAAATCCAGACTCACTGGGTCAATGCAGCTGCGGCGAAACAGGCACTGTGTCAATTCTCCCAGCCACAGGCAGGTAATGCGTTGATTCCTTCAGCCGCACAGCAGGGCATGTGTCAGAGTCGGAGCAGTGGTCTCGAACGTCAGAGACACAGTACTTAGGACTCGGGCTGCGGTGATCTCTCAGCGGCACGGCAGGCGCTGTGTCGATTCTTCTGCTGCACTGTGGTGATGCATTGGTTTTTCAAGCTCATGGTGTTGCTGTGGTGGTAAAAACAGGTGCTGAAGCAGCAAAACCACTTCCAAGGACCCATAACTGGGATTGGCACCACTTGGCAGGTTAGAACTCCCAGCCTAGGATTTCAAGGGAGCTGCAGATGATGACTTTGATGGCCCTAACACTTCCAACAGAAGGCAAACACCCACGAGCCCTTAGAGAACCTTGAGAACCTTGACAAGCAGGATAAGAAGGTAAAGTCCAGTCCTTCCACTGATTAAGACAGAAGCAGCAAGGAGCAGGCCAGCACAGCAACAATCAGAGTGGCAGTTCCCCTCCCACAGCTTCTCTCTCTCTTCTGCTTGGCAGAATCTCCTATTGATCCAGAGGTGTTCTTAAAATGTGGGATTATAGGTCCCATACATATACCCATTTCTGTCATGGAAGAAGGCATACTTCAAAGGATAGTCTTTGTAGTGCACAGATCCTGCCTTAGCCTGACCTGGCTCCAGACACACTAGAGGGAGGTGGAGTCAGCTTTGTGTGAGGACAGGCACAGTCCTATTTAGGTGTCAGTGACAACTCCTCCCACCACTCTAGCTCAGGAAGGCCCATCAGCCTGGTGATGGGCAATCAGGATGCTGGGCATACCTCAGCTCCCTTTGAGTGACTGTTTAAAATAAATGCACAAACATGCCGAAAGAGAGGCACAGTATGGTAAAGTAATAAAAAGCCCACTTTCTAAAAGGGGCATTTTCAAACATACAATTTGAAAATCACCTTCAGAGAAAGATGTGTTTTTAAAACCTGAGTTCAGTGAACCCAAACTCCAAATCTCTCTCTTACCAATTGAAAGTTACACTTTTAAGGTGCTACAGGGCAGCTCTAATGACAACCTACAGGAGAGATAGTCCTTTGCAATAGTGAAAAAAGAAATTTGCAGTATTTCACTGTCAGCACATGTAAAACACACCAGTACATGTCCTACATTCAACATGCACTGCACCCTGCTCAAGGGGCTACATTGGGCCTACCATAGGGGTGCCTTACATGTAATAAAAGGGGAGGTTTGGGCCTGACAAGTGGGTACACTTGCCAGGTCGACATGGCAGTTTAAATCTGCACACACAGACACTGCATTGGCAGGCCTGAGACAGGCTTGCAGGGCTACTCATGTGTGTGGCACAATCAGTGCTAGTAGCTTTTGAATTACAGGCACTGGGCACACACAGTGCACTCTACGAGTGTCTTACCAGTAAATCAAATATGCCGATCATGGATAACCAATCACAATCATAATTTACACAGGGAGCAGTTACACTTTAGCACTGATCAGCAGTGGCAAAGTACCCAGAGTTCAAAAACCAGCAAAAGCAAAGTCCAGCATACAGTCAAAATATAGGAGACATGTGCAAAAAGCCAGGGGAAACCACACTTAGGATGCCAGGTCTAACACCCCCATAACGGTGGGGTAATTTTAGCAAAAGAGCATACCAAAGGATTTGACAAGCAGGAATTTTTCCCTGTGCGTGCGCACCAATGACTCATTATTCCACTTGAGACCACCATGCATTGAATGATGGTCCAGGGAAGAACATTATGTGTTTGGAGGAACATCTGAAGGCACAGCAAATACATCAGGCCTTCTAATGCATTGAGCAAGTTGGCAAGGTGTAGATGAGCTGCTGGATCAAACGTTTATGAGAGCAGAACTGGCTGAGGTTTTACCGTTAAGTACCTAGCAGTTCTCCCAGCTCTAAATGAGGTGGGACAACTGTGAGTATGGTGAAGCAGAAGCCATGCCAATTTAGAGTGTGGTTCCCACTCTGCCAAGCCTTAAATGAGCCTCTCAGTCTCTTTTCTCAAGCTCAAGGGGGTCTAAAAAAAACTAAGAAAGGCTACATCCAGTGATCACTCCCATTTTCAGCTTGGCCCAGCAGGAGAGCCTGATAAGCATCATGCCAGAATAAGAAACGCTTTGAGCATAACTATACTATGCAGCTGTTTTTCAACACCTTCTACCAAATAGAAGTAGGCTTTTCCTTCAAACCAGAATCCTGGAGCCAGCAAATATGGAGCACCTGCCCATAAATTAGACAAATGTCCCATAAATAAAGTGCTGTTTTATATAAATGAGCAGCTTAGAGAGTTCTAAAGTTTAGAGTTGTTTATCTGGGACTGGCCTCTGAGATCCTTGTCATCTTAACATTAGATGCAGAGCTCGCTTAAAGTGTGTACAGGTCTTCAAAAGTTATGCCGATTGCACACAATTTCATTGGGATTATGTGTTCTGGTGGATAGCTTTTTCAGATCGTAGATCTTCTCCAACCTTTCTGATTTCAGGTTTGCCAGAGGCACGCTACAACTCAGGCAGAAGTCTCCAGCATGATTGGTCCAAAAAAAAACATTGGGATGTTTCAGGAAAGTAGCACTTCCGCCTCTTGGCCTACAATTCTAGAAATAGATAACCATGTTAGAGGAATGACCAGTTCCGGTGTTCCACTGAGAGGACCAAATTGACTAATAGCAAAAGATAGGAAGATGTTCTTCGTCTGGATCACAGCTGTTCATAGATCCCAGAAAGTCAAGAATATTTTTAAAAAAAGTTAACCAGCATACAATTGGTAGGCAACCCTACTCCAATCTCAAGATGTTTTTGTTTCTGTACTACTAGTTTTACTAACATGATGGTAATCCTATTCAGGGAGCTATCCTAGAGAGACTAAGGGGCATATCAACAAGGGCTTTATCTCTGCTTTTTTGGCTTTAAAAGCCAAAAAAGCAGAGATAAAACTAGCGCCCTATCAACAACAGGGTGCTAACACGCAAATTTGCATGTTAGCACCCTTTTACTCTATGCTTCCCTTGCATCTCTAATGAGATGCAAAGGGGGCGTTCCAGAGTAAAGTAATAGGAGAAATGTCGCTAAGCGACATTTCTCCTATTATCAAGAATGTCGCTAACCCTGTTGGAGACAAAAAAAGCAGCGCTACCCGCGGTTAACGCTGCTTTTTTACGTCTGCGAATTTTCAGACTTATATATATATATAACGGAAACAATGGCTCATGTGGATTAATGCTCAATAATATGATTTTTGTAAAAAGTCACAATAAATACAAGGGCTAAATGTAACGTCAGAAAGAGAAGTTAGCCTCACACATCAGACAGTAGGTAGAAAAGCAATTTTTATATATGTATTTACAATAAACGAGCACTTTGAAAAATGCAAAACCAATTTCAAAGAAGGAAGAAGAGAAAGGTGTCCCAATGAAACCAGTGAATAAACCCAAGAAAAAATTGCAGCAAAAAATTATAACATACAACGGTTTCAATTTGTCATTACAAAGGCGATCAAAAGAAGAGATAGAATAATCAATAACACTTGTTCAATTCAAGTGTCAAAAAATATTTTTGATTCGCCTGTCTCGTCAACGGCGTTTCGACCCTGTCTGAAATAAAGGGTCTCTTCAGGACAATCTAATGTGGGAACACCTAAAAATTAAATAAAGAACTGTCAGAATAAAGTGTTATCAATTTGGAAGAATTTATTTTGAAGTGATGATGTTTAAAACTATCTACCTAGTCGGCAAGCGTTTCGAATATTATGAATATCTCATGTCACCGTGCTTAATGTGAAATAAATTACTCACAGGGCGCCCAGGCTGGGTGCTGTAAATATAAAGACATTGTTAACGCTGGATATAAGGTGGAGGAGTACACATAAATATCCATTTGTCCCTTGGTAACTTACCCCTATGACGGACGACTCAAATGGAAGCCGGTAATTAATGTCAGTCTTGTTTGCATAAACAGACTTGGCGTAACAATCAATGCGTGTGTCGGACGAACACGGAGCCTGCACAATAGCTGTCTTTTGGTTTGGTTGATTAGAATAAACTGTATCAAAAAATAAAAATAAAAAAGGCAAAAGTCTCAACGAGTGGCCACCTAAAACCATAATGGAGATATTGGAAAAGTAACAGAAAAACCCCCTTTACCTGTCTCTATCTGCTGTTAACGAATAACTCCACCGCGTTACGCTTCAACAGGGGAACAATCTCCGGCCTGCATGGTACAATCACAGCGATTTTTCAGACTTAGCCATGATATCCTATGGAAGGAGGATATCATGGCTAAGTTTGCCTGTCCCTATCAACAAGGTAACGTGTGATTATCGCTGGGTTTCCAGCGATAATCTCACGTTAGCCTGTTAGCGTGTAGATTTTTATCGCTATTGAGATAAGCGTTGCTAATAGCACGCTATCTCAGCGATAAAAATTCACGCTAGCCGGCGATAATTATCCTCACGCTAAGAGCGCTGAGCGATAATTATCGCCGGTTGTTGTTGATATGCCCCTTAATTTGGATATATACATCTATGTCTCCTGCAATTACTTTTTCTATCATTACCTCAAATTGTTTATCAAATTTTCCATTACCTCTGTTTAAAATTTATATAAGATGAACCTCAGCGTCATGTCCTTGTTTTTTTTAGTTATACTGTATCAATAATAGCTTTTTCCAACTGTTTCCCATATCAATATAGATATTTTATTATTACTATAGTATTTATATGAACTAAATCCTTTATAATGAACTAAATTACATAACGTGTCCTTACCCTAAATAAACTACCTCTATTCTGTAATGATATTTAACTACATGTATATAGTTATTATCACGTTTTGTAATTTAATTTAATTAAATCCAAGTTAATGTTCTTGTCTCATAATCTTACACTGAGCCTCTTTTAGTGATTGTGCACTCCACAAATCTTCATGACAACATAAGATATTGTTGTTGTTCTTTCTTCTTCTTCTTTTTCCTTGCCTTCAAATGCTTGTAGTACCAAAGGTAACAGCACAGACTCTCTCTAAAAGGGGAATTCTCATCACACAAAAGACACAGGGGCATTTTATCAAGAACATGTGATAATCATCGCAAAAGTAACTTAATTCAACCTACCACATCGCAGTCTAACACGGGAAATTTACGCCGTGTTAACCAAGTATTCTCAACACGGCGATACCGTGAGATAGTCACCAGATAACTCATCAAATGGCCGCGTTAAAAACAACGCCACGCCGCAAAAATGCGAAACACGAACGCAAAAAAAGCTGCGAAGAGGCCAAGTGCAATACAAAAAGCTGAGAAAACCAGCCACAGGCCTGCAAATCCCACGCGTCTAGTGGGAAAATGCACTATAAAAGAAAGGAAAAAAAAACACAAAAAACAATTCAAACTGCGTAGCACCATGGATGCACCCGGACCGAGTGCAGAGGACAAGCCAAACTCCACAAGCTCCACGGAGGACCAGCATGGAACCCCGTGTTCGGGGAAGGGCAAGGAGAAGAGGAAGAGGAAGACGGGGTTCAGTCCGCAGGAAGACCGGATCATCGTCACGGAGGTGATAGAACACCATCAACAACTGTTCGGCACCTCCACTGCGGCACTGTCAACCCAAACAGAAATATGGCAGACCATCGTCACCAAAATCAATGCAGTCAGAGTGTTGAGGAGGTCAATGGAGGAGGTCAAGTGGCGCTGGCATGATGTGAAAAGGCAGACCAAACAGAAACTCTCCGCCAACAGGAAGGCAGCAACAGCGACTGGAGGTGGGAGTCCTGCGACACAGGAGGAGCTGGATGAGCTGGAGGAAATGGTGGCCATAGTCAGCAGTGTGGAGACGGTGGCAGGATTTAGGGGCCTGGACTCAGCTCAATATGACCTGACAGCAACAGAGTGAGTAATGACCAGGGACTGGGGGGACGGGGGATATGGGCAAAATGGCATATATGCACAATTATGCGTAGCACACTGCACACCCACAATGTTCGTGGAACATGTCCCTGATAGCCTTGGCACACCGTAACACATAGAAACATCAAGTAGGCCCCCATCTACAATGTGCACAAAGGGGCCTCCCTCCTTATCACCAATATCACAACCTACCCATGCACATGTGCTGAATCCAGCAAAGCAGCGGCTCTGTTAGCTACACTGACTATGCAAGTGACACTGCATGCCCGATAGCATGGCAGCAGCCAAAAAAACATGACATGGTCCATGAATCGACATGGAGGTGGCCCAGTGCGGATCACACCTGTACAGGTCACACTCTGACATATCCACGTGCACCCACAACCCATTCCATACAATACACGGAGCAGACGAACAATGCACCAGGCCACGAAATCCGTTCGCGAGCACATGACCCAAGTGAAAAACAATTCAGCCACCGAAAAGCACACAATTCAAAGGCACCCCGCCTCAAAGGGAGAAGGGTACACAAAATCAGAGCTGCAGGGGCAACTCCCCCACAATGCAGCACACACACATAGCAATCACAGAACATCAGCAATGACGGCAATGTGGTACAAAGTGCAACACCAACACCACAGGACAGAGCTCACAACTGGTTCCGCTCGTGCGTATTAACTGTCCACTCACATATGGCATAGCCTGACACTGTGTGATGATAATGTACGGGCACTACCACACATCCGTCATGTAGTCGAAAAACACACTGACTGCCATCAATTAGCCAGCTCCACCAAAACAGTCACAATGTACATTGGCATGCAGTCTGAATGTAAACATTTGCAAATCTTCATCATACATGTGAAACTCTGTTAACCTGCATCTCCCCTTTACATTGCAGAGGGACAAGCAACACCTCCTGCAGAGCACACCACACTTCTCATCATTGATGATGAAGAGAACAACCTGCCCATATGTCAAGACACCCTCCAATGGATAATGGACAGCCTCCGCACCCCATCCCCCGGAGCAGGGCAGGCCAGCTGCTTCGAGGTGACCACACCACCTGCACAGTCCACACAGCAGGAAACACACACCACCACGGCTGTCTCCCAGGACCCCCCGACCAATACATGGAATACCAACAGAGTGTGTTGGGTGGCCAGGTGGAGTTGGCTGATCAGCTGCGGGTTGATTTTGAGCTCATGGCAGCCAAACTCGATGCCATACGTGGGTGTCTGAGTCCCATCAGGGACCATGTACAGTCCCTATCAGACACCCCCTGTACGCACCATGCTCCACCACAGACCTTGGCTGACCTTGCTGGGGCCATTAGTCGGATACAAGAACTGTCTGATCAGACAGGCACCAGCGATGACAGCACAGAGTTGGCACAGATGCAGAGTCAATGGAGACCATGGAGCAGATGCAGGCTGGAAGTATAGCTGCCACGTCTGGACACCAGCGAGTAGTAGCTGGGAACTTCAATGGCCTGCAGTTCATCAACTTGCCATTGCTGCCACTGAGCATGTCCCAGATGACTGAAGCGGGAACATCGACACACACAGCTCCGACCCCTGATGTGTCAGTGGCACACAGTGATGCAGCCCCATCACCTTCGGAGTCTGATGTGTCAGTGGCACACAGTGATGAAGCCATTACCCTGCCACATACACCGGACACACCGGACACAGAACCCATATCAGGGGAGTAAGATGGGGATGGTAATTACTGTGTGAGGAAGGAGGCAGTAGCAATCATCACCGCCATATGGCCTGTCCCTGCCTGGTTCTGACCTATGCATCATGCCCTGGGACAATACCATGCACTGACCCCCGGAACACTCTGCAACATTCACCTGGACCCCGACACGGACTGCCATATCTTCACTGCTGGACAATTACACAACAATCCTGCTGCGGACTGCACTCCCCCTCTTCCAAATCACTTTTTAGTCCCCAAAGGACTCTGGTTGGCCCACCACTGGGCTTCCATGTAATGTGGGCTTGGGTGGTCATGTACAGCTCCAGCTCCGACAATCACCTGAATGTGAATAAAACATTCTAAATCACACAGATGTGTCATGACTATGTTCACTCACGTATGGAAGTATGGCTGGATGTAAGGACAATGATTGCACATGAAGGTACGCCCTGGTAACTGACATCTATGCGCATGTGTATCCCTGAGACACATGGCCAATTGGATGACTGTGAAGGTGAGTACTAGCTGTGTCCCCATTGCACATCAACAACAATCTCACAACACCCCAACGTAGGCACACGTCCATGTATTGAATAGGGCTATGTGTAGGAATGACCAAATCGGTAGCAGGCCAGAAGTGGTGTCCTACATCACATGTGACAACCGAACTCCATGTTGTATAACTACCCACACACATCTGTGTGGACACGTCCTGTTATAATTCATAACATTGCTCCACATGGTCTGAGTTTGGACACCATACCCACATTGCTGAAGTCACGTAAGTGCACAGGTCAGCCAGCAACTATCCCAAAACAATGTCTGGCTCAAAGAGGTGGAGCTTGCAAAAGGGAGCCACAGCTATTGTGCATATGTCAGTCAGTTCCTCCCTGTGTAGGGACGATGCTCATTGTGGCACACGAGTGGACAATCTAATCAACACTCATCACAGTTCGACACCAGTGGAGTTGCATAGACTTTATTGGCATGTGTGTGTCAGTATCGACGTGGCAACGGCCACAACAGGCAGGGACATGCTTAAGACACTTACACGCAGCATGGAACATGTTGAGGTGCAGAAAATGGTGAGGCAAAAATGGACAACAATCATCACAGATGGCAACGGTCGCAGCCCATCTTGCCGTGTTGGACGAGTCATGTGTTGTTTGGTGTCTGCCCATTGCTCCAGGTCAGGGGGCACGACTCACAGCCCATGGGATCTACATAGTGCTCTGACTGTCTGCTCTGTTGACAGTGATCAGGTGAAAGGGTCCGACAGGTTCACATGTCGTGCTACATTGCCATGTGTGCTCTCCCCCAGCAATGTGTCCGAATTGGTAACATTGCCAAACGATGCTGAGTTGCTCCGACCATGGACCTGCATGGCCTTGCACAGGTGTGTGTACACACGCGTAGTTCCATGCACATGCATCCAGAGTCCTGATGAAGGCAGACATGTCCTCTGTTGTGGTGGGATATATGAGCATTCCCCACGATGCAACAAGGTGTTGGGACCTGTGCTGTGGGTGACAATCTGATGTGGCTGCAGGAACATAGTTACTCGTCTATGAATGCCCGCACAGCTTCATGTGCAATGTGTTCCAATACTACGTCGTTGTCGTGTTCAAGGAACACCAGGGTGAGCCATTACTTTAACTGGTCCGGGCAGAAGTGCTCAGCCCATGCCGTTTCACCAATCTGCAACGCAGCTCAATAGGGGAGTGCCTCGATGTGGTCACTGCACACGAGGAATTGTGCAATCTCTCATACACAACTGCCAATACATACGCAGTATGTCAAGGCATCCCATGCACGGCTGTCTCGGTTACACTCCTGTTTGTGATCCAACAGGGTGCGCACACACAAGTCATAGTCCAATTAATCTACGGTTGTGTTGGATAGGCAGACATCCATGGGACACTCGAATGTGCATGTTCGGCAGTGGAACCACGGCTGGACGCAGGTGACATAGGCAAGGCGGAAGCTCAGCCGGTAACTGATCCACAGCACTGCCAGTGGCAGTGCGCCAGGTAAATGCAGCATTCGTGCACGGTACTGTTCCACGTGATGGGGTTGTGCATGTGCCCGGGATGGCCTGCCATTGCGTTGGTGCATCTCGTGGAACCGGCACTCTTCTGAACTGCGGCAGTTGTGTGGAGGATATGCCACAGCTCTGAGCAATGATTCAAATTTGTGTGCAACGTTGGGGAGAATGGGTTGCCGTTTCCGTGAGTGTCAAGGGCATCCCATGCGGGGGTACCTCAGGCAGGGGCTTCTGTGTTTGGGGTGTGGATAAGTTGGATAGTTGATTTGCGCAATGTGTGGTGTAGGAGTTGTCCCCATCTGCCATGGCATCTCTCTTATGGTGTTCCAGCCGCGTTCAGGACCAGGGTCAGAGGTGTAGGTGTCCTCCCGCCTTCTGCACTGGAATAAAGGGGCTTTCATCCCTAATGTTTCTCTGACTACTACTTGCGTTTTCGGAATGTGATGTGGCTTTGGCACTGAGATTGAGACAAGGCCTTGGGCTCATGGTGTGCCGATGGCGATACATAAACACATGTTGGCATGTGGTGCCAGATGCTCGAGGGGTCTTGTGCTGCTTGTGCAGTCTCACTCCGTCTTTCTTCCTCGCTCTCTGCCTCCCTCTCTCTCTCTTTCATTTGTTAGGCGCTTGGCACACCTTCTTCTCTTGGATTTTGTCTTCCAGGCTGTGTCCTATAGATTGTCAAGTGACAACCCGCTTGGACTCATCCGAATGGTTGTTTTGGCTTTTGTTTGAATGGTGTTTTTTGTTGGTGACTGCAGTGCTGTATGACTGATTCTCCATTTTCTGGCCACGCATGTATATTGATTTTCCTGCTTGAGCGACATCAGGCAAAATATTTTGTTTTGGGATTCGTAGTTTGGTGTGCAGTTTCTTTGTCCGGTGTTGGGGGGGGGGGACAGGGGAAGGTTGCGGGCCTGGGTGTGGTGTCGGTGGGTGTTGTGGCCCTCTTGGGTGTCCGTGCTGCATGGGCAGTTGCTCGGGCGTCTCTTGTTTTTCATGTTTGGCTATGCGCTGTGCTCCCTTGTCTGGTGCAGGTTGTGGTCCAACTTTGCACCAGGGCAGAGCAGGTGTTAATTTCCTGATGCTAACGCGCCTTATCGCATGTTTTGTGTTCTTATCGCAGATCTGGCTGGTCGTTGAGAATGTTGCGGAGTAATGTTGTTGCTGCTTTTTGCTCGGGAACGCCTACTCTGCATCTCATTAGCGATAGTTGCCAGGGTCATCCGTGGTGATGTTTGTTGCAGATGCTAACGCCGGAAAAGTTGTGCTGTAGGCTGTTTGCACGGGCTTGTGAATGGGGCGGTAAATTTATCACGACTTTGGATGCGCTAAAGTGCCGTTAACTCGGAGATAGCTCCTTGAGAATATGGCCCACAATTGATAATAATGGTGATAGAAATAAACATAGAGCTCGATTTAGAAATCATTTTTACCAAAAAAGTGCAAGGTAACCATAGGAAGATTCATAAAACAACTTTTTCCATAGGCTAAATATGAAACAAGACCCGGAATTGTTCAGTACTCAAACGTATTCTCCTTCTTCCAAAGTGTGCACATGGGTGTAAGCTAAGGGATAAAACAGGTGCAGATGTTTGGGCATCTTTGATTCACAAGGATATGCACACAGGCCAGCATCTCCTGCTCAACTTCGTCATCAACATGCATTCTGACCCCTTTGAGGACTTCTGTCAGAGAACGTGCAATGCTAGCAGGGCAAAAAGAGGCCCCTTTCTACTTTGTAAGACACAAGCACAGATGTACTTAGCTGAATTTCTAGCCCTGCCACACTGGTATATATGAATTTCCTTGATTTTCCTGTACTAGCTTGTTAAGGTCAGTTCAGAAAAATATGCTTTATGATCTACGTTTGTGCAGGAATGATGAATGAACTGACTACATGTCCAGCAGGCATTTAAATGTTGCCAGCTTAATTCGCTTACTTTTGAGAATTTCGTGTCAAGCTGGTTATGTGAAATTCCTGAAATTGTGCCATTATGGCACATCACATATTGGTGTTTGGGCAAAATCAAAGCACAGGCGTGTGGAAACAATGCGAACAACCAGAACGCAAGTGTCTGTTGTTTGCGGCAATTATGTTTTCCGTGTTAGTTTCTAGCACGAAATACATCTTAACGTTAAGTATTGACGCATGAACACATTTCAAACTAAACATAGTGCAAAGAACAGATTCATATTTGGCGTTATTATGCATAATTTCACACATTGCCAAAGTTACTCATCCTTACACAAAAGCAAATTACCAGCATTTTGCACCCGCCTTAATGCTGATCCCAACAGATCCCATCCCTTACACATTGCTACTTCAACTAGGACTACAGTTTTCCCTTAAGGGAAAACCATTACAGGATATATGGATGGTGTACTTACAAGAGAGTTCTACAACTTGGGAGGTCCGGTGCTTTTATCTACAAGAACCGGGGTTCTGTTAACAAATTAAATTATTGTGATATTTTTATTTGCTGTGTTTGCAAAGGTTTTATCAAATCATGCAATAAAGTTCATTTTTCAACATTGTTTTCACAAGAACATATAAACATAAAATCAGTAGGAACACTCTAACAGCATTACTAATTAGAGAGAGCGAGTCAGGAGGATACAGTGTAGCAATAAGACTTCAATCAGGCATTTCCCTATGCACAGAGAAATGGAAATGTGCATACACCTATGTGATTTACAAACTATGAGTCGCAAATGCATAAGCTCACTTTCATAAATCACGCTCATAGTGTGCAAATAAATAACAAAGGACAGCAAGTTGATAATCATGAGTGGAAAAAGTAATGTTAACATCATAAACATAGTGTGCAACAAGTTACCCATTTGTAAGGCATGGTCCTTTTTTAAGATGGCAACGTTTTCCAGTAAATCCCTGGGCACACAAACAAATGTGTCCACCATCTCCTGTCTCTATACACGTTGAGTTGTTCTCACATGGTCTTGCTGTACAAGGGTGAACATCTGAAGATAAAACACATGAATAAACAATAAGGTTATTAACTTTAATTCCCTGCTAATAGAGCCAAATCAAGGTATGTTAAATCAACACTAAACAGAACATTTCCCACAAATATATCTTACTTTATATAGTAGTTTTAGGAAATAATGTCAGGTTGTTGAAATAGCAAATCCTGACTTACACAATTTTAGCACTAATTAGAATAACCTTAATTTCCAGAATTCCCCTTTCTATTTTTTCTTTCTTTTTAAAAACAATATTTTTATTACACATTTTCTATAAATACAAACAACACATCTCCCCCACCCTCCCCATCCCCACTCCTAAATGTATCAACATCCAGATCCCCCAACTTTTTAAAATATAGCCAGTGTTTTACAATTAAGATGATTTGATTTCATTTATATACATGAGTCATAATCTCAGTTCGTCAATTTGTCAGTTGAATTCGGTTTCCATATGATTTAAGTGAATAGTGCTGAGGTAAAAGATGTTCATATGCCCCCTCCAGGGTACTGAGGTCCATACATAATGAATCACCTCAACCACCTGGTTAGGGGCGACCACATTTTTAATCCTTTCTTTCTAACCTGACTGCCTTTTCTGGTGTACACTGCTTTTTCTAAGGGCCCGTTTACGATGTCGGATGGGCCGTAGTCCGTCGACATCGTTTGGGAACTGGAACTGAATGACCTCCTATCATTGGTTCGAGCCTAGCAAGTAGGATACAACCCAACCCTGTCCGGTCACAATCCTATACTTTATAATGGAAGCATGAATTTAAACAAGAATACATACTCTCATTGTAAAAAGCAGAGGTGCAGTTCATCCCTGCACCCAGTGGCAGGCACCTCAAGGTCTTTGAGGCATCCTTGCACCCATGGGGGCCCTGCTGGGGGCCCCCAAAGACAGATTCCCAAAGCCATTCTGTGTCGGGAAATCTGGCACAGAAAGGCTGTGGGAATCTGCCAGTGTAATCCCTCGGTCGGAGAGAGCCAGCCAAGGGATTACTGAAGGCTTTCCGAATGGTGGATGGGCTCTCTGAGCCTGTCGGAAGCTATTCGAAAATCCGATTCAAATCCCCTTCCAACAAAAACCCATCAAAATGGGTCAGTGAGAAAGGAATCCGACCAGTTGATTACGATGCAGTCTGAAGGGCTATGACCGACGGTCGGAGCCATTTCAGCCCGCATCGTAATTGGGCCCCAAGTTCTAAACTGATAAGAACTGGGCCAGCCAATGTTGGAATGATGGGGGGGCTCAAATCTAGCCATGCAGAGGTGATTATTAGTCTTAAAATAGCTATTGAAACACTGCAAAAATACTCTTCTGGTAGAATCAAACTGGAAGTCAGAGCTATTTGTTTCTCCAATTGGAATACAAAAAGCTCGTAAATTCATTCTTCAAAGAGATTAGGGTGCTACATGTAGCAAACATGTGAACTATGTCTGCACAAGACAAAGCACACCGGGGACACCTAGTCCCTTTGCCAACCCCCCATTTTGCAATCCTGGTTGGTGCGTAATATTGCAGAAAACAAGTCTTTAAAAACTGCACTTTCAAATTAGCCAGTATTAAAATGGTTTGAAAAAAAGAAAGAGCTTCAAAAAATTCTGATTCTGTTATTGGCAGTTTCTCTTGCTACTTTTAAGAGTACTTATCAAGATCATCTTTCATTTAAGAGTTCAGTGTATGACATATTATCCCAATATTGTAAACACGTCAGTAGCTCATTTCTCTACCAATTAATGTCTGATAAATCCTGCGGGACCACTCCCTTTACATTGTAGGTAGTCTCTTACATGAAGGTACTTAAAAAACTCCCTGTAACTAATACCAAACTCTTTCTGAAGATCGTCGAATGTTACAATGCCAAAAGGAGAATAAAATAGACCTATTCTACATAACACTGCTTTAAACCACCTTTAAAAGAACTGAACCCTAAAAATCTCTGGCAGGTTCAGGTTATCCTGAAGAGGTGTATAGAAGTGAAATTTTACTAATCCTATCAGTCTATGAACCAATGCCTATTCCTTATAAACTCCCAAAATGCACTTAAATCACACTTTGTTGTAGTATCTACGCTCTGGTAGCCTCCATAGGCAGCCCCATGCTTCTCTGCCAATTAACAGCTCATATGCAGAAGCAATATATTCTTGTGCCTCATTAATAGGTGGTTCCTAACATAAAATAGTGCTGTATTGCAATGTAGTAGCCCAATAATATAGCTTGAGATTTCGTAAGGCCCAACCGCCTTTTTCTTTCAGGAGCGAAAGATATTTCAGTGCTCTTCTAGGTTTGGAGTAAGCCCAAAGAAACCTTATAAATATAACGTCAAATGTCTTCAACCAATAATTTGAGAATTCTAATGGAATAGTTCTAAAAAAGAATAACATATTAGCAAAAAAGTCATCTTGATTATGTTACATCTTCCCACTGGTGTGAGATGTAGGTTATTCAATCTAACAAGCTCTTTTTTTGGTCTTCCCTGCAAGGAGATCCAAATTTTGTCTAAGTCGGATGAAATATTGATGCCCAGGTATACCGCATTTTTTACCACTTGATTGTCTACCATCCACATCTTGTCATTGATAACAATTTGGGTCTTGTCTTTATTCAAAGATTATCCTGAGATCACCCCAAATTGTGAGGCTTCCTTCTCAATTATTTTGAGAGCAATTTCTGGTTTGGTGGTCACTAGAGCTATGTCTTCGGTGTATGCTAGAATTTTGTTTAAATATCTTTGAACTACTACCAGTGGGTTTCCTGCATTTCACTCTAGTTTTCATATAAACGGATTAATATATAATGCAAACAAAAGTGGAGAGCAAGGACATCCTTGTCGCGTCCCCCGCGAAATCTCAAAGCGATCAGCTGTATCACCTGAGGCAAAGATATGTTTCTACAGGTTTGTATTATAGGGCTTTTATTGCCTGTATAAACCATGGTCCAATACCCATCGTCTGCATCGCCTCCCAAAGAAAGTGCCAGGACACCCTAACAAATGCCTTTTCCGCGTCAAGCATGATCAAGGCCATGGGGACCCCAGAGACTTGCACTGCATTAAAAAGAAAGAGGACTCCCCTAATATGATTTGTAGTGTCTCTCCCAGAAATAAAGCCATCTTATTGCTTGGAATCCAACTTTGATATCACCTGTGCTAGCAGTATGGCTAAGACTTTAGAATATATTTTTGAGTCTCCATGAATTAAAGTTATTGGGCGATATGACCCAAGTTCTACAGCGGATTATTTCTTTTTAAAAAGGCAATTATTTTGGCCTTAGACCAAGATCCTGGGGGGGAGACTCCACAATAAATTTGGTTGAATAATACTGTCATATGATCTTTCATTTGGGGTGCAAATGTTCTATAGATGTCTGAGGGGATCGAGTCAGTACCTGCGGCCTTGCAGGACGGGAGACTAGACAGAGTAGAATAGATCTCATCCCATTGAAATGCCCCTCCCAGGAGCTCTCTTTCCTCTATAGTCAATTTCTTTAAAGGCACTGCTTTAAGAAAATCAGCTATTTACTCAGAGTTGCTTCCTGCGCTTTCGGAGCATAGGAGTTGATAATTTGTCCGAAAGGCAGCCCTGATTTTCCTAGGGTCGGAAACTAACCTGTGCATGGGATCTCAAATTTCTCGTGCTTCACTTGCCATGCTTCTCTGTTTTGCTCTCACAGCTAAGTGATGCCCTGCTTGTTCATTACATTCATGTGTTTTTCTTTCCAAGCCGTAAGCTTATCTGCTGCCCTATTTGCAAAGGTCTCGTTTAGCGCTGCCCTTTCTGAGATTCCCCCTGGTTGGGACTCCCCAGTTTCTCCTCCCTGTTGGGCTACACTAACCAGATTTTCCTCTGTTGCGGCTAAAATGTCTTGTTTAACTAGAGCGCATTGTTTCTCCTCCTTCCCTTGATTCAATGAAAACCACAATGTCTCCACCAGTATATATGCCTTTAGCATATCCCAAACCACACCAATTGATGCGCTACAGATATTCTCTTTAAAAAAATTAAGAAATCCAACTTCTCATATGTATACAGTAGTCCTCATTTGCAATCAGGGCGCACTCCAATCTCCATGAGGTTTTAGTTTCCATCCCAACTCCCTGAATTTCTAGAACTAGGGGATTATGATCCGATAGGAAGCGAGGGTATGGCTCAATTTTACAAATAGATGTAATTGACATCAGAAAATAGTCCAATCAAGCATGTGTTTGATGCTCGGCTGAGTAATACTTATACTCATGCTCTAGAGGTCTCTTCTTACTCCATACATCAATTACATCAAGTAATCCGGGATCCTTACAAATACCTTCTAGGGCTCGATACACTTTGGGATTCCGACCTGTATATTTTTTATGTTCTCTCATATACAAGTTAAATCTCCAAATAAAACGATTGGCAGGGGCAGTGTGTCAGCTCATTGTATAATGTACTTCTGTTTATAGAATGGCATTGTTTGCCTTGTTTGTCAACCCATACTTGAGAGAACTGTATGCCACTACCATGAGCTAAGATTGCCACCCCTCAATACATGCACCTTGTGAAGTCCCCCCTATCAATCTATAGCCAAGTGAATTTAAAACATCTCTTTGTGAGCCTTTAATATGTGTCACTTGCAGACAAACAATATATTCTTTCAACATCTGAAGGCCCATAGAGACTCTAGCTCTTTTCTAAAAATCATTCAACCTGCAGTTATTGATCGAAGCAATACGCAGGTCGGGTTCTGTTATTACAGACATATTCACGTAGGCCAGGCCTGATTGCTCATATTTTGGGGGGAGGGTGGAAGGGTGGTAGTATGGAATTGGAAGAAATTGGTCTTCTTGTGTTTTGTTTGTGTGGTGACTGAGGGAAAGGGAGAGAGGGGAGCCCACACGCTCACAAGAGAAGAGAATAGAGTAAGGAACTTTTCAAAGGCCAAAATGGCCAGGCGCTGCACCCTAATCAATTCCGGAAGTAAGAAACAAGGCTCGGATTGTCAAATTCCATAATGGGAGGACAATGGAAGGTGTGCATTGCTTCTATCAATTTCCAGCATTCCTAAACAAAATGTATTATTCACATGCCCACTGACAGCCATTAGTATGAGCAGAGTCTTGAAGTGAAGTCATAAAATAATTCTATAGTCTGCAGTCAGCAGCAGTTGCAGGCATCACCATGGATAAAAACAGAGGAAGTCAATGCAAATTATGCATGGCTCTGTCTCACGTCTTCCTTTTCACAATTTTGGATAGAGAGCTGGTGGTCTTAAACAAAGTGTTCTCATCTTTGAAATGTATACACAGAACACAGCACAACACCACTGGCGGAAAGAATTGTAACTTAAAAGTTTCCAGTATAGAAAGAAAATACCATAACTTATACAAAATGGTAGGTATAAATCCATCTAAGAAATCACCAGCATGGGTCAGCTGCAATAAAGTTAGGGGTCCATGTTGGAGGAAACAATTTTTGAGTGTTTTGTGTGATGGGTGTTAAATGTTAGCTGGGACTCTCTGAATGAAATTACTTGCTTGTATTTGTGCACAAAAACCTTAAGCAACTACAATTACATTCTCTTGTTAGAAGAATATACGGCAGGGCATGTGTGTGGTGTATAAGACAACATCTTTTATTATTAGTTAACATCCAATAATTTACATATCACATATTACACAATTGAAAAATCCGAATATAGGGACTCATTACGACGGCGGGCGGACCTGAGTCTGCCTGCCATCGGTGCGGTGTTTGGGGCCACCCACCAGACATGTGGCGGTCCCACCACTGCAATTAGGATGCACCCGCCGTACTGGCGGGAGAATCCAGGGCATTTAACATTGCGTACGGTGCTGCCGTACTCAATATCAAAATGTCATGCTGTCCACGTGGTGCCTGCCACGCAGTGCTGGGAAATCCCCCCAGTGCAGCAAGACCTCCTCTAACACAGAGGGGGCCAGTAACGGGCCCCCGAATCCAGCCTCCGCCAGCCTTTCCATGGCGAAAGGCTGGCTGATGCCAGCATTGTAATCTGGCCCTGCGGTGGTGTTCCTTCCGCCATCCTAATAGGCCCCATAATGTCAAAAATCCACAATAATTCACATATACAGCTTGCGCATCAGCATTCACTCAAACCACACACCCTAGATGGCAGAGTACTTCCTTGCATTGTCAGAGGTGGCCTTACATAGAGCTAAAAGTTACTGATATGAAATTGGGTTTGTATACTGGGAGTGACCATATGCTGTTTTATACAAATAATGATAGATGGGATGCTGAATTAATCTCAGACACTCATAATTACTCAGGATAATTGTTAGCTTACACGCCATGCCACGGCAGTTTGGACCCAGCCATTTACAAATCAGTCTTCACCGTAAATGGCAAGGCTATGCTTAGGTGTGGGTCCCATACTCACTGTGCCCCTGGAACCTAGTTGCACGTGACAGGGTAGCCCAAATCAGGGGAAAGCAGCCCTGATTTGCTTGTGTTTTGTTTCAGGGAGGACCTGGCCCAGCAGTTCCAGTTAGACTGTTCCTATTGGAGTAGGGTCGAGACTGATTTGCACATGACTGTGTCGAAACTGAGGTATCATGAAGGGCATTAGAAGGATGGGTTGGAAGGCTAACTCGAGTGATTGCCAGTGGTTGTACTTATTGCTAGCATTCCTCCTATCACCTCTAGTGTGTTTGACCTTTGCTGTTTCTACCCACTGCAGCCAGGTGTTGCCCTGTCAATTAGTTGAATATGGTAGCTCTCCACTGCTGTCCTCCTCTTCTCATGTCATGCAGTGCTAAGCAAGGCAAGTTTTCCATACAAATTAATTGCTGTGTGACTGGCAGATTTTCTTGGACTCCATGATAATCCCAATATGTAAAAGTGGATTATGACAGGTGCTAACAGTTTCAATGGGGTGTTAAACCATGAGAGACTCCCTTTGGCAACTTGAGCAGTTGCATTACAAAACACATGGATGTGTGGGAACAACACCTACCATACAAAACTGAGGCTAGAGTGGCAGCACATCACATATTAAATGGCAAGCATCTATTGATACAATATATAAGTAAAAAGTATGAAAAATGCTGGTGGCCTTGACTGGAGACAACTGCAGCTTGCACCACCCATTACCCCTGCCAGAGCTGCCTACATAACTGCTGAATCATCACACTATTACACGTGTGACATTTCAGATTATTTCAGGTCCCTAAATCTAAAAGAATGGCCTAAGTGACAGGTATTAGTTATTTTAATGTATGCTGAATTGATAAAACAACAGTTTTTGCACTCAAGCCTAAATTAGACAAACAGTGCCACCATGTGACAGACTGTCATAAGTGCTGGTGCCAAGCACTGGAAAGCACCAGCTCAAATTGAGCCCTGTGACAAATGCAATCTCAAACAATGATGACAATTGCTTTAGTAGTCTATATGTAAGGTGTTGTGTGGCCACATTGCCCACTATGACCTAAGCCACTATCAGACTCACAACATCATAGCTTCCAAATACTCATTATCCATATACATGCCCATTTTATATTTCAGATGTGTTTTTTTTTTTATTTGAGTTGTCTAGGTGTCATTTTGATTCAGGTTATTATCAACTACAATGTACTTGTTGATACTTACCATCGCCTATGGCGTTTTGTATTTTTATGCCTGAATACCCTCAGCCCTGGCATGGTGAACTGCAGCTGCCTCCTTTTTCTCTCTACTCTCTAAAGGTTTGATTGCAATCATTTTATTTAGTGCATTGAATGGAGATAACTTTAAAGTTTAATGGTAAATGATAAACTGATGGAAAGAGGCAGCACATTGCTTTAGCATTACATGCATCTGTTGTGAATTCTTTTAAGTCACAATTGCCCTTTTCCTCCCATCTATATTGATCCCAAACAGACAGTCAGGAAGGAGGCTAGAGTTACACAGTTACCCAGAAGATCACACAGAGGGCTATAAAATCTTTAGAAATGTTTTTTTCCAAAAAACAGTCTTTCATTTTTATTTTCAAATATATGATTTTGTTCTAGAAATAAAAACGCTGAGGATTACAAATATAGTAACCATGCATTGAAATGTATGTGGGAAAGTAGAGAACTCCACACTATTAGAACCTTCTGTACTAGGTACATCTCACTGCTACCTCAAGATCTGGAGGAATGAGTTTCCGAATGGGAAGAACTGATATCTGATCAGATTAGCTGTGAAATTGTCAGGAAATCCTTTATGGTAGTTCAATCTGTTTTTAAGACAGCACAACTAATACCATAGTATTATTGTGCTGCCTTCCAGCCACACCATACACCAATGAACACATCTAGTTTCCCTTGATGCCATGAAGAGGAGACTCATAAAGTCCACAGGATAACTGTTCGCCAATTATTGGTAGATAACTATACGTGAATATTTTAATGTATAAGTTATGTTTGTTAGCAAGATGATTGTTGTGTTTGTTGCAATTGCAGATGGCTATCCTCAATTACACAGATGTAAGAGAGGATGTTTCTTCTATCTACACACAGTGATATAACACGCTACTTAAATGTTACTTCATGAAAATAGGATCCAGGATCTTTTAAGGTTAGCACAGAGATTTAGACGAGTCTTATTATCATTGAAAATATACAGAGGACACACTGGTGGCTCAACAAAGCACTGATGGATCTCTGCCTTATTGTTGATTAGATTATCCCATTGTTATAATGAAATATTCAATACATGGGTAACATCTTAATCTAAACTGTGAGTTTTACAGTGGCTTAGACCATTGTAGTGCTCGCCTTAATCAGTAATGTTTAATAAAGCACACATTGGATGCACAAGTAAAAACAAAAATGGTGCCACAATATATTCCAATATTTTTACTACCTATTGTCTTGTCAGAACACCATAGGATTCTTTTAAGAATAATTCATAATATTCTTGGATATTATTTTTTTTTGTCTGCATATTACTTTTGTTTTTTCAAAAGATAAAACGCAATCAACCCTGTGTTTATTAACAAGGCATGACTCACCTTCCTCATAAAGTGATAACAGATGTTGCTTGAATTTCTTCTTAAAATTTACCAACACATGACTTGCCTTTTCTCAATGTTCCTTTTTAGGGTAATTTTAATAATTTTTGAATCATAATGTATTCCTAAATAAAAGCACTGATTTATGTAAATCAGGCCTTTGTTGCAAACTCCCTTTTTAGTGATTCAAAATGCTTCTGTTTACATGAGCAGCATGATAAAAACTGGTTATATCAGCGCGGAAACCACAAACTCCCTTTCTAGGTCTGGTATTAGCCAAGACTGATTGTATTTGTTAAGAAAAATCTTTAGAAAACGTAAATACTTCCATATATAGACGAGTTTTCCAAAAATTGGACTGTTCATCTGCCACTCTGAATTTGTTTCAGTTCAAAACAGCCTCCAACACAGGGCAATAGTTCCGCCCACTTCGTCCATAGGCAGTCTTGTAAGTGGGGCAGCAAACAGCTCCACCCCACCCATCCTGGTAGGATGACCCATCCTGCCAACACCTAGTCCCCCTGTCTGGGAGAAATACATAAATGCCAACTGTTATTCTAATCACAGTCATGTGATCCAGGACACAGGCTGAAGGCAAAAAATGGATATGACCTTCAGGATTTATCCTTTCTTTACAGATGAGTGCACTCTGATGCCAGCCAAGGGATCAGGACCTGGGGAGATACCTCTTATGGAACAGGAACTCACTCTAGCAGAGGCCAGAAGGGCTCAGGCAGGTCCAGTTGCAGCAGGTCAACTGGGCAGTTGCAGGGAGGCCTCTGGAGCGTGCTGAGTTCCTGTACTTCAGAAGAGGAAGTCAACCTGCTGACACTTGGAGTCACTCAGGCTAGCCTAAGATGGAGGTAGCAGGTGCATTCTTCCTTCTTAGAGAGCAGGGCAGTCGTCAAACAGCAGGGAAGTCCTCTGTGGAACAAGGCAGTCCTTCTAAGGTAATCCACAGGTCCAGAAGGGTACCGAAGAGGCGGTTCAGGAGTTTTAATACTTATACCTGGTGCCTTTCTGTGTAGTAAGGTGACATCCTGGATACCCACACACCGGAGCTGGAAAGTTCTTACCTTCACCTGCCAAGGCTTCAAGTAGTCTGGGGTGATAAAAGACTGGTGTCAGGTCCCTTTGTGTGTGTGCTGGAGGCAGCTCTTTGAAATATAATTGGGGCAGGAAACAGCACAGCCCCATCCATCCTGGCAGGATGTCCCATCCTGCCAACACTCTAGTCCCCATTTGTCTCACTGTGTAGGAGGAATACACCAAGACCACTTGTCAAGCTATTCACAGCCATGTGACCCAGGACACAAACAGCAGACATCAAATGGTTAGGACAAGAAAATGCTAATTTTCTAAAAGTGGTGTTTTCAGAACTTTCACTTAAAATGTAACTTACCATTAAAGAGGATTTTAAATTGCAATTCTTTTGAGGCCAAACATGCTATTTCTACCTATTCCCAAACAAACGTTATCACTTATTATTATAATAAGGTAATCCAATGTTATCCAACAGGAGAGATCTGCCTCACAGTAGTTAAATAAGAAAGTAGCAGTTTTCCCATTCGAGGTGTAATTTTTACCTTTCTATTCAGGGCTGTTTTAAACTGAAGGTGTGGTAATTTTAAGTTCCACAGCTCCCTTGAGTGAGTTTGCACAAATGCTTTGGCGAGGGCGTGCGAACAGGCATTTGAATGAATTGCACTGTCAGAACACGCAACTTCCAGCCAGATAAGATGTTTCAATGATCCTTGCTCAGCAGACCTTGTGGAATGCAGATATTTTATTATGCAGGCCATCTGTATGAGCAGTTGATCCTGGAATACAAATTCCATCCTAATTTGAGCTGGCGAGGTATTGCCAACTGAATACTGTGCTTCGTGCCCTGTTTAAGAAAGCCCCCAGTTTTCCCCGCTAGGCCTCTGACCCGTATGACAATGTTCACACTAATTTGGCAGAGACTATTTTCAGCAGTGCCTCAAAAGAGAACTTGTTTGTGCTCTTAAATATTGTTTGGAAAGCATCTTGCAGGAGAGCTAGGGGCCCATTGCGATCCGCCCGCCACCGTAACAGTAAACGGAACCGACCGCCAGAGGTGCGGCATTCCCGCCAGGCCCATTAGGATGCGACTGCCACCCTGGCGGTCGCATCCAGCATGTTTTAAATTGCGGCAGGCTGTGCTGTAAGCAGCACTGCTGCAATGTAAAAGATGCATGGTGTATATTGGCATGCACAACGTGACAGGCACTGCGCGGTGCCTGCCACCTTGTGAATGCCAATGGTACCCCCCAAGTGCAGCATCCCACACCCCCAACGCCCCGGGGGCCCGCAAGGGCCCCCAAAGTAAACTCTGCATGCCTTTCCATGGCGGAGTCTCCGCCATGGAAATGCATGCACACCGCACACATCATAATATGGATGGCAGTGCCTGCAAGGCACTGCCACCATGTTATGGGCCTTTTCCACGCAGCAGGCAATCATGACGATTGCCTGCTGGCAGAAAAACGGCAGACGGCCTTTCCGTCCACCGCGGTACCCCCCGCCATGCTAATGTGGCGGGGAGTAAATGACCGTCCAGCATGGAGTTTTGGCGGGTTGATCACCACCGCCGGTCGGACGGTGGCATGATAATAGGCCCCCTAGTTGGGTTTTAGTGAGTTCAAGTGCAATAAGTTACCTCCTTTGTTGTCTAACCAGCAGTCCAGGTATTTGTATTGGTTCGCCTCCCTGTAGGTAATGTATACATAGCCGAAGGGTACTGTATAGTCCCAATACAGGGAGAATTGGGGACCGGGAGCAGCGTTAGGAAGTAGGAGGTCCAGTACCCAAGCTCCCACAGAAGTAAATATATAAACCTAGGGGGTAACTGTTCCTCAGAATAAATGAAAGAGAGACCAGGTGGGTAGATGATACTCACATGCAAGCTAAGTCAGCGTGAGTAGTAGAAGAATTTCTCCTGTAGTTTATAGTGCCCTCACACACCCTAGAGGGTGTCATGCTTCATCATAGGGCGAAGCTCCTCGTGGGGGTGGTGCTGCAGTCCCTCACGGGCCCCGCGGGAGGGCTCTTTAACGGAGATCTTTTAAAGGAGTCGCCGCAGTTGTCCATGTGTTTCTGAACTGCGACACTACCTCCGATGAAGGAAGCAGCAACCAATCAAGCAGATCAGGATCGTTTGGCAGTGATTTAAGCTACGAAGGGAGAAGATACACCCCACATACCAGAGGGGTTCAGAACCAACACCGCCCTCCTTTATTTCAGAACTTTCCGCAACAACCATTCCCACCACCAGATTACCAGGGTCAATGGCTAGGACCTCCACCTATGTGGAATGTACCACCAAAACATCATTACCAACCACCTCAATTCCACCAATTCCCGAATCCCCCTTTTTACAACAGAGGGAGGGGCAAAGGAAGAGGCAGAAGAAGAGGAGGCAACAGGACGGTCCAATGGCAAGACCAAGAACCAATGACATTACGGAGCCAGACGAGAGGACAGAAACCTTAGTGGTGAATTTATCATCCAGACTACTCACCACCAACGAAACTAAACTACTTGAGAAAGTCTTAGGCTTTGTTCCTACACCAGCAGAAGACTCCTTTAGATTACATCAAGAGTTGCACCAATTTTTTCGAAAAGTCAGACTCAAGGCCTTTTTCCAAAACAAACCTGAAACTACCCCCACGGAGACTGGCCTCAAAAAACAATCCAAATTCACCCCCACAGCGGCTATGACATCCCATGAGATTCTTACATATGAACAAGCGGTCCTCAAAGACTCCCGTGGCATATAAGTTTGAATGTCACGTGGATTAAAGCACTGTATTGTGCCATCCAATTTGTGACCCTGAAAACATGACATATATATCCACTGGGGCCTGATCTCCTGCAGCCAACAAACTCCCATATTTTTACACAAACCTGTAAAAATAAACTCTTTTACAGAACTAAAACAGCTCTCCTAAATGCTAAATAATTACCCCTAAAATTACCATATTGTCCATAAAGTATAGTGCATAATGTCTAGAAGTGGCCCTTGTCTAAATAATAGATAGCTTGTACCTACAGCATATAAATCAACAAAAGCTATGTTCGCTGTATTTGGATTAGCTGTTCCCCTAGGAAATACTGTTTAAACAGATTAAATCACTATTTATGCTTTATCCAGTAATAAAACAGCTGAAAAAAAGTTCAAGAACGTTTTCTTGCTGCTTTTAAAAATCCAGTTAGTTGGTAACGTTTTTTTTTCTAATTAGTTATGAAATATAACTCTCAGAAAAGTAGTATTGATTTGCCTGAGCCATTGTTGGCTAATTAGGCTTAGTCTGCAGCTGTTGGCAAGGTCTGTCTGTAATGAGGTGTGAAATTCCTTCTAGGAGCTAATTACTAGACCCCTTTGATTAACAGGTTGAGCTAAATGGGCGCAGTGACCCATCTGAACTCAGCAGAATATTCAGGGTGTGGCGCTGCTGCCCTACCTGTTGGCAGAACAGTGTAGAATTATTTATGACAGGCCAGTCTGAGGCATGTGATAAACGTTTACTCTCTTGAAAGTGCCCAAACAGGCGCAGGTCACAGTTCTTGTGCTTCATGTGTCTGGTTACTGAAGAACCTGTTTGGTCTTCCTATGCTTCTTTCTCCTTTAATGTTGTGGGTTCAGGGCCTGCTTCGAATTGGAAACTAGTAATTTCCATTTTATACTCCCCTACACACCCCAGCTCTCAGGGACCATGTTTAGTATGGCTGAAGGCTTCGCCCATCTTGGATTTATTCTTAGACTTTGCATCTTAGACATGTTTGCAGCAAAGCAAACTACATCTACTCAAAGGTGGGTAACAAGGGCATGGGACCATGTGCCCCATTGGTCACAGATGGACTTGGAGCATCTTAGTGTGTAGCCCACACCACAGGCTGGTGAACTCTACAAAGCTGGAACCTTCCCAAGCCTTCCTCAGACCACTGCTGGACTTTCCATTCATACTGAACGAGAAGCACATTTTCTCGCACTAGTTTGACAGAATTGGTTGACTACAACAAGAATTCAACAAACCCACAGTGCTTGTTTAAACCAATTCCTGATTAGGCGTTCTTACATTTTGCTATGTGATTTTTAGATGTTAACAGAAATGCATGACGAACTACTCTGCATATGATTGTTGGAAAACCCAATTACTTTTATTTTGTGTGTTTAATATGCATCGTTGATGTTGCCATGACATCAATTAAGGGTAGCCAAAGGCATCAGCTGCTACACCTGGATTCAGTAGCTGCTCCTGGAGGGAGTGCTGTGGGGTGGTGAGGCAGGGCGGGGGAGGAGCAGGGTGGGGGGTAGTTAACTACGGCATACGACCGAACAGAGGTCAATAAATAAATAAATAAATAAAACAAATGTTATTGTGCGCGCTGCATCTCCAAATGCGATGCAGCGCTAAAAGAAATTCAGTTTATGTATTTGTTTACTTACCTCCGTTCGGCCGTTTGCCCTAGTTTACTACTCTCCACCCATCGCTCTTGTCATCGCTGCCAAGACAACTACAAACCATCTGTCTCGCATTTATATGCGACAGTTCAGATTATTCCAGGTCCCCAAAGCTAAAGGAATGGCTGGGCAGGCAGGTATTAGCAATTGTAATGTATATTGTAGGCCTAAATATACAGCTGTTCTGCTTATCTCAAAATTAGATAAGCAGCGCCACCATGTGGTGGACTGTTCTGATTATGGTGTTGACAATTAGGTGCCGGTGCTGAGCCCTGGACATCAATTAAGTGCTGGTGCTGAGCACCGGAAAGCACCGGCTCAAATTAAGCACTGCGTGAAGGAAAGAGTCATCGCTTTGATGTCTTCCGGATCCACCGATTCTGTGAAGCCATCTCTACTACCCTGGCATTTTACGGAATAGACACGCAGGTAATATTACTCTTACATTTTATATTAGCGTTACTACTCAACATTTCCTATAATTGATAAAGATTATTATTAGAGTGGTAGGAGCCATGGCACCAAGGCGCAGGAATATGATTAGGTTATTGATTATTTTATAGTGCTCTGCTCGTGTCTTTTGTGCTGAATGCTCTATAGTCTTCAGCCCTCTGGAAACTTTGTGTTCACATTTTGACAGCAATATATGATTAGGCCAAAATCCCATGTTCAGACAGACCATGGTAAAATGATGGATAGTTAGAGACAGGAAACAGATATTATAACTTTTTAAGATTCTGTGCAGCACAGTTAATTTTAATGTACGTATTAATAGGTAAAGTGAGTATTGATTGTTGCATTTTTGTCTCAGACAAACTCCATTTAAGAAATGAAGATTTGTATAACAATCACTGTTTATCGATTGCATTGTCTTTCTTCTCAGTTTACTTTAAACGTGGACTGCATTTATTGGTCACAAACTAAAATGCGCCCTATATTTATGTGGTAATAAATATTTATCTAATGCACACTCTGAAACATATTTGCCAAAATAGAAGATCTTGAAATTCCAGAGAAACACTCCAGTAGCAGAATAGTATGCGATTAAAATTCCCAAACGAACTAAAATGGCAGTGAAGTATAATGGTATACGTATTATAACTACATTTAGAAGTCCGTTTGCTAGTACACATTTCTCATTTCATCAAATATCATTTATAAATGATACATTGATACTACGCCGAGACAGTGAATCAATGTGAAATGGTGTTTTTTTTCTCCAATTATTTGTTTTAAGAATAGCACGCGTTTATTTCACTGCAAACCTATCTTTTAAAAGTGTATACTTTACAGGAAGAGACTAAATATGTTGCATTTGCATGCTGTACACATTTTATCAGAAATAGTCGTTTGAAACGTGGAACCAAAAGAAAACTCTACAGTGAACCTTTCCCCTTCTGTTCACTAGATGGCGCTGCTGACACATGCTTATTAACTGATTTATGATGTGAAAGTTTTTCCAAACCTATGTCACAAAGGCTTCCCACCCATCCTTCTTGACAGACGCATTGCCACGGGCTGGTGCACTTGCCATGCAGACAGCCAGGAAAAGGCAGGCACCGGTCGCAAAGTTCTCCCTGCCACCCTGGTTGACACCTGCAAAAGAAACAGAATAAAGGCACAGACTGTTTAAAATGTTTGCAGAGGCTTCGCCACGAGATAAACGCATTTAAGTAGGCTTGCACAATTTATTAAAAACATAAACATTCAACAAATAATCATTGTTAAAAAGCCTATTTAAAGTTTAAAAATAAAAAGTGCACTAGCTAAATATTAAAGAAATCGAAAAGGCACAATTGCTCTTAAAATCAATTAGCTGTCACAAGAGACATTCAACACCTGGACTGTGTGTGTACCATTTAAATTTGCTTCATTTTCTAGTTTTTCAAACTTTATCAGAAAAGAGTGTAGACGGTTTACCATAAAATAATCCATGGCATTAGTGGTAGCGTTGTAATGATTGGGATACACATAATCTATTGATGTGCATCCGAACAGGAAATAATCATCATGCCTGCTTTTGCCGTAGAAGGGAACAGCTACCCCACCACTCCATGCCCTCTTCAAATTGATTATGCCGCGATTCCCACTAAACCTCCTCACTACACTACGTGCGTTCACGTGCAACGCAAGTTGACCCAGACTGCGCGAGACCCCTGCGTGGGGTGCGCTAGGCAGCAGCCGCATTCATTGGGCTCATTACAAGCAGCTGAGTACCGCTGCCTTGCTAGAAACACATACCAGAGCGCCTTGATTAGATACCGCAGTAGCAATGCTGAGTTTGGCCAGAGCTGTTGCCAAGTCAACACATTTAAAATGAATTATGTGGACCACAATGTGCAAGCATAGCCACCGACTCATCCAGTAGGTGTAACCTCATGTCACTAACCTTTTGAACACCTCTTTCAAAAAGTCTTACGTAACAAAGCAATCTCAAAATTGGCAGAAGAAATGTAGCACCCTTTGCATGCAGCACACGTTGGCTGTTCGAATTTCATCTGTGCAGCAACATTGGAGTCATACCGATTCTCATCAGAGACATAAGACAGAAAATTCAGGCGCATTGGAGTGGAGGAGTGTGGCCCCACTTAAGTTACCCCCAAAGATGAAAAATAAAATTGTAATACATTACCATTTTATTTTTTATACTCCCGTCCTGGACAGAGCGTCAGGACAGGGCGGGGCCGCTGCTGAATGACAGCAGCAGGGAAGAGGGTGAGCTGTGTTTGCACTTTTCAATGTGCGTATTTCCCTTTGGCTGGCCAGACACACGCACTTTGAAACCTCTAACCAGACAGCTGAGTCAGAGTAAGTGCAGGGCTCAAGTGTCCTTGGGAGCGGCGAGTGAGGCCACTCCCTCCAATCAGGGCGCTTCTCTCACAGCATTAGAGCAGCGCCAGGATTGGTGCCCGCAATGCAGCATCCGGTTGAAAAGAGGTCTGATTGAGAAGAAGTCCAGCGCGGAGGACGTCGGTTCAGGTAAGTTTTAAAAAAAACTTTAAATGTTTACGCGTACACCTGATCTCCCCCCACAGTCCCCCGTATATGCCAGCTGCCACTGAATAAAGTGCTAGTCACTGTATTCCTTCAAAAGACACTCCTTTAGGTTCTAGGAATGCCACAGACTACTGTTCATTTGTTACTGTCTGGCTCAAATCCAACTGCCACTGGACTTTGATAAACCTGGAGCAACAATCTCTTTCCTAGTAAAAGATAGTATCACCACCATTCATCTCTACTTACGCATGATCTAACTGCCATTTATCTCTGCTAATACACAATCTAACCGCCATTCACCTCTACTAATACATGATCTAACCACCATTCATCTCTACTTACGCATGATCTAACTGCCATTTATCTCTGCTAATACACAATCTAACCGCCATTCACCTCTACTAATACATGATCTAACCGCCATTCACCTCTACTAATACATGATCTAACCGCCATTCACCTCTACTAATACATGATCTAACCGCCATTCACCTCTACTAATACATGATCTAACCGCCATTCACCTCTACTAACACATGATCTAACCGCCATTCACCTCTACTAACACATGATCTAACCGCCATTCACCTCTACTAATACATGATCTAACCGCCATTCACCTCTACTAATTCATGGTCTAACCGCCATTCACCTCTACTAATACATGATCTAACCGCCATTCACCTCTACTAATACATGATCTAACCGCCATTCACCTCTACTAACACATGATCTAACCGCCATTCACCTCTACTAATACATGATCTAACCGCCATTCACCTCTAATAATACATGATCTAACCGCCATTCACCTTTACTAATACACGATCTAACCACCATTCATCTCTAGTAACATGGTGTAATCACCACTCAGCTCTAGTAATTTGCTGTTGACGTAAACTATTGTCAAACATATATTCCAAAACAGCATCAACCCTCAGAGAGAAATGATGTATACCACACGTCTTCTTTGGACTGTACAGAAGTGCACTGCTTTCCATTTTTAATTCTCTCTGCCATACTACTAAAGTACAGTCAACTGCCTCTTTCTAAATTCCTTCTATCCAAGAGGGAAGATCATGCACATTCCCTCGTCAAAGGGCTCATAACTGAGTTTTAATATGATGGGGTAAGGCCCCATGCCCAGATGGAGTTCCAACTGATTTAATCAAGAGCAGCCCTGAGCAGTGAGGTGGAAGATGCTATGGGGCACAGCCTAGGGGGTAAGGCTCCAGGCTCAGATGGAGTTCCAATTGATTTAACCCATCACAGCCCTGAGTTTTTGCCACCCTTATTGGTAAATGTTTTTAATGGCTTGTTCAATCCTGATTACCCAACTCATGGACTACATCCATTATAGTGCCATACCCAGCCTAGTTGTTACAGGCCCATTTCTCTAATTGAAAGCACAGTAAAGATCCTTGGGAGGGTATTATCTAACAGAATTAGAGAGTGGGTAGAAGAAAAGACTATTCTGTATCCATGCCAATGTGGCTTCAGGAACCAAATTAGAGCCATTGAACAATGTCTAAATTTAAGTCTCATTATTGGGAAATATACTGTTGCTTAACAATCGCCCCTATACTTGACTTTTAAGGATTTGCCCTTAGCTTCCGATTGCGTTAATCGCTCAATGCTGTGGCTAAATCTTCTTGATTAGGGGCTGGCTGAAATATTAGTGCACATTATTGCATATTTTTGCACAGGGATATAAAAGCCAAGGTCTGATTAACTGCAGACAGTGAGGTCACGTCAGATATAGGTGTCTTTCATGGAGTAAGACAATAATGCGTTTTAGCACACTTTCATCTAGTCTATATATTAATAGCCTCCATCCATAAAAAAAATATCATATCAGATGTAACAAAAAGTACCAACAATTAAAGGCTCCACATTACCTTCACTCCTGTATGTGAATGATGTTGTCTTGATGGCACACACACTGAGAGCCCTGAAACATTTAGTTCAAGGCTTTGTGGATTTTATGGGTTCACTTGACCTGCAGACTGATTTTACTGAATCATATATTATGGCATGTGGCCCATGAAACTGTTTATGTACCCTTTTAATTGTTAATGACGCTTTGAACTTTTTCATATTTAGGCATTACATTTGCTGCCACCGGCTCTTGGTCACTGCATATTGCACATTAGCAGGACAAATCTTACAAAGGTAACTGGCACTTTATCTAGTCTCCCGCAACCTAAATATGGGGTGCTATACTGCCCCTACTGCAAATTTACAAGACTCAATGCATAATAACTGAAAGATATGGGGCTGAAGTAATGGCACCCATTTGGTCCTCCTATTTAATTTATCACAGTGAATTGGGAATTCCATATATAGAAGACTACATTAGAGCTCGCCCACCGTTATTATGGTTGGCAGTTCTGGAAAAACAAGGAGGCAACTCTTACTAGAGATATTATAACAGACTGCCTTAGCTGTGACAATGGTCTTAAGATCCCCTAGCTTGCCAGCGTGGAATCTAGTCTGTGCTCGGTTAATTTGCACCAGGCCTTGAAACGATGCATTAATAATCTCAGAGAAGCTGCAAATGGTCTTTTGCAACTAATGGATGATGACATGATAATCCATGTAGGTGCTTTTCTGAGAGCAGTGGTCAGATCTTGTGGCACCATGAACACTGTTTAGATCTATTGTATTTATTGGAGTACCACTTTGAATGTGGTCCCCGGGGAATCAAACTTTTAACTGTTTTATCATTTTTACTTATCTTATTTCTTTTTTTTTCATTGTATATGCCTCTACTTTTATGGATACATCTGGTATTCAAATACAATTTGCATTGAATTGAATTTGAGTTTTAATATCCTAGCATATGGTCTTTTATCAATTGAATCTCCCCAAGTAGGTGGTCTGAAGCTGGGCTGCCATAAGCTATGAGTAAAATCCAGGACTTGTAAGCAACTGCTTTCAATAGATCTGGTAATCTTGGATACTAATTTTCCCATCCTAGTTGAGCCTTAAGGCTCTCCATCCTCTAAGAAAGGCATGTGCTCTGAATTAGAATTAAATTACTAAATCCAAGAACATCATTAGTATAAATGCAATTTTTTCTGATGACTATTTTGCCTTCTATCAAGATTGACAGGCTGAACCATTTGTTCACTCTAGGTTGAAATCTTCTCTTATGTCGCACAAAAAGTGCTGGAACATGGATTTGTCACTCTGATGTATGTGAATCCCCAAACACTTATTAACATGTGTGAGCCACTAAAATGGTAGGTGTGCTACATCATCAGCCTTCGGGAGCAAAAAAACGGGGGTAGCCCTAGTAACCCTACTTTTCAAGGGCTAATATATAGGAAAAGGAAACAAATGAGAAGCAGGAACAGATACAATTATTATTAGTTCTAATGATTACATGAATTATTCATTGACACAGCTCGAATATTTCAAGATCTTTCTTTTATTAGATCTCTCAAGTATTCATATTTCATCCAGACTAAGATAGAGTAACTGCAAATCGTGATACATCAAACATAAAACATACAATTTTGTAATATGCAAAGAAGAAGGGCAAGACATTATAAAACTCAAAACAGAACCAAATCTCATCCTATAAAGAAAAAGAAAACTCCTATCTTCCATGTATCTATTTGTGGGAGGTTGTGCATAAAATTGCTGTACAATCACTCTGAATGATAGTCTCTGGGGTCAGTGTGTATTTACAAACAAAAATCCTAGATCTTAACAAGACACACAGTGTGTTCAGTACATTCAACAATCCATGCCTTCCTGAGACTTCCGAGGTGGGATATCATCCCATCTCATTTGTTACTTTTTCCTACATCATCAGCCTTCAGCACCCCAAGTGAGACCATTTGAAGTGTATTGAACCCATTTATTCATCGTTCAGAAACATAGCTTTATTTTTAAAAAAAAAATCCATTGCCTTCTACATGTATCTGCCAGAGTCTTGCATGTAAAGCAGTATGTCATCTGTAAATAGCTAAATTATTAATTTTGTAGCTCTCTAGCTATACATTTATCTTCAAATGTCTACATCAATGGAATATGTCAAGGCCCCCAGCGAAAGCACAAACAGCAGTGGTGATGGTGGACAATCTTATTTTGTCCCTTATTGTAACACAAACCGTTCAGTCACACATCCATTTACATGCATTTCTGCTACCCACATATTCTATACAACCAAGCCCACTGGCAAGATATCAACTGAAGTGAATGTCACAGCAATTTTAATATGTATACATATGACATGGAGTGCCACTGGTGTCTACGTTTTTGAGAGCGGTATTGGACTGAGGCACTAATTCACGCATAATATTGAACAGCCAGCTCAGATTTTGTGATGTGCACCTCACTGGGTGCAACCCTATCAAATCTAGTTGAACAAACCTCCCTCATATGCATGGTCAGCAGCATCTCCAGGATTTTTGCAAATATGTGTCGAGCAACATTTTTCAGTGATGTCAGCCGACACAAACAGAATTTCATGGTGTCTTTGTATTTTTAAATACTACTATAGACATGTGTAGGTGTGCACAGGACTTAGCCTTCGTATATACTTCCTAGTGGTCAACACCAATGTTTAGCATGGATACAATTTTATGCTGAGATCGCTTTGAGCCCAGGGCTTTTCTTGATTTTAAAGATCTAATTTGCGAAAGAGAAGAGGTTTATTAGGACACTTTCCCCCTTATGAACATAAAGAATCGTTTGTTGAAGAGTAGGTAGTGTCTAGGGGACCACTGCCAACTCTTAAACAAACAATTAAAATTAATCTTTCTTTTTAAATGCGGTTCCGTTTCCTTTAAGTAAAATGGGCTGCATTTAAAACAAGCATTGGCAAAGTTAATAGGTCTGGTTCAAAAGGAATGTTGTATTGTTATGTAAAACATTACAGGTTAATAGCATGGACATGAATATGTATTTATGAAGAAACAGGAGGACTGTAGAATCATATTGGTGTAGGTCAAAAGGTCACGTGACGTTTGGACTCTCAAGCCAGATATAAAAATCCATGTAGGTTAATGACTGTACCCCTGCCATCTCTGCTGCTGCAAGAGAAAAACAATATAAATTATCTAGTTATCTATGACACTTTAATAGCATTACAATGTCATGTGTGTGCCCCTGAACTTTCAAGTTGCTACAGCTGGATAAATAAACAAAATGATCACAGCTGTGTGAAGAACAAGCTCTTTTTTGCGGAAGCACACAACTTCTGCCCAAACAAAACATGTACTTCTGGCTACCTACATGTGGAAATAGCCAAAGCCTCTCTCTCTAGTAATGCTCACATCACTGCCTGGTGACACCTGTACTGTTAAGCCAGACCATAAATATGAGTTTGCTTTATTAGAAGGCAGACTTAGATATGGAGGTGTGCTGACCCCAGCAGGCGGCAATCCCTGTGATTTCCTCCAATCTTAGTGAGTTCTAGTTTGCAACCTCCTGCATAAATAGTTATAATTTGAGTTTTCAATAACCAGCCTATTAGTACATAGGGAGGTTCTTAAAAATCTTTACTGGTCACAGAAATGCAGTTTGTAACCACGGTTTTTGTGACCAGATATTCGTACATCTGGCCCTATATTCCTTAAAGCTGGTAAATCATAAACATTGCTTAGGCTGGGTACCATTCAGTGGAAGTCCACAGAAATCAAAAGGTTAAGAACCGCTGCAGTTCAATCTATATTCTCATGCAGAATGTTTCCAGGAATACATGCTCCAATTCCAAAGACCATTTGATTGCTAGTTTATGTGGGTGGATTTGATCTCCCTTTACAAATGTAATATTTGATGAAGAATTATACACCAGGTATATTGGTGTTCCCCCAAGTGAAATCAACCACTTCCTAAAATTCATCTTTTCTAAACATTCAGTTGCTCTGGGAAATTGTTGCACCCTTGAGGGGCAGCCTAAAACCATGCTGTGTGTCAAATAAAGTGTAACTGCAACAAATGATGGACGAAATGCTGAATGATTCAAACATTCTACTACAGTCAAGCGATCTGGGTTAAATCCATTGTTCTTTTGCCCACTATGCCACTCCAGATTGGACCCAGCCATATGCAAATCAGTTTTGACCCTATTCCTCTAGCCCGAACTGCCAAGCCCGGTCCTCCTGGGACCAGAAACAAGCATCTTGGGACCGGTTTCGGGGGTTGTCACCCCTCATCAGCCAGGCTAGCTTGAATCCAGTGGCACAATGAGCAAGGGACCTACGTCTGGGCATACCTGTCTCACTTAGGGCGAAAAGCGTCTACCTAAAACTCAAAGACCTCTTAGTGCAACATGGCACTGCCCGAGAAAGGCAATAAAATTGAGGGCTATGAATTTTCGGACCAAACATGTTTAATAACACTACACTTCTTCCATTTACAGTATAAATCACCATTATACAAGGCCTGGGCAGTAAATTCCGCTCCGCTCGCGCAATTTGCGGAATTTGGGTAATTTTGTGTTACACGGAGAACGCGGAATTGCCCAAAATTCTGCGTTCCGCGGCTTCGCAGAATTTTTGGCTTGTCGCGTTCTCAAAATGCGTGTTCGCGAGATATTTGCCCCTGAGCATGCAAACAGCATTCGCGAACAGGAAAAAAGCATCGCGAACAAGCAATTCCATATGTTCACGGAATTTCTGCGCGCTCGCGGAGATTTTTTACCGTTTCGCGGAGCTTTGCGTAGCGCGACTTTGCAAATTCCACCCACCCCTACATTATACACCAGGAGAATAAATATAGGGATTACATTTGAGCAGTAATGGGATATCTTCCAAGAAATGGTGGGTGCCGTGATTGCAACTTGACATAGGACCCGACTCATTTGCAAGTTGAGGATTGTGGATTTCCTGATGATGGGGTCACTGCCTTCTCTTCTATCAGAAAATGAACCATTGTAAATGCTATTGGTATGGCTATTTTACTTGTGACCCTTCCAATGCATTTTTAGTTTCTTGTTCCTGTCCAAGTCAACCACGTATACCATGGTGGTCCCAGACATGAAATTCAGTCAAATGTATCCCATTACTTCAGGGTCATTAGATTTGTATTTTCCATCTCACACACTCCCTACTTTTTGGATCTGTATTAAGAGAATCACAAAGTGCTGAAAGCATGCCATGCTGCCATGGTATGGTCAATTGACTGTCAATGTTTTTTATGTTTATGTTATTTTTCACGTAACTCCTGTAATGGAGGTGGGACGTGCCATGGAAAAAATTCTACCCAATTCATTCTATAAAAATAGAAGGATTTGTGCACAAAGGTAATAGCCCCTCTTACAATCCAGACGTATGTTGTGCTGCAAATGTTTGTTGTGCCTACTCTGAAGAGAACTTATCATGTTTAGGCTTTAACAAAGGCATCTTCTGCGACATTAAAGTACCTATTTTGAGTTGATTTGCATTTGTTATCCAACAAATGCAAATCAACTCTGGAATTTTTTAGGGCATTTCGGCAGGTAGTCCGACAAGATATTATGAAGTTATTTCAGTCTGCCCAAAGGGGCTTGTTCCCTAATTCCTGGCGAAAGACCACTATAGTAATATTTAAAAAAAAAGATAAGCCTGAGTTGAATCCTTCCTCGTATAGACCTATCTCACTTATTAATTGTGACAGTAAGATTTAATTCAAGAATTTGGGTGGTCGGCTAGGAAAGTTATTACTCCTTTGGTATCAGTCCACCAGCACAGATTCATCCCACTAAGAGATACAACTGATCATGTGAGACGGGTAATTGCTCTTCTTGAATGGGCTCAGGCAACGAAGTCTCCATTAGGGGTGATCCTGTTGGACGCTGAGAAAGCGTTTGACAGGGTCTCCTGGTGGTTCCTGTGGTATGTCCTGCAATGGAAGGGATTCTGTATGGAATTTATCCAAGCAGTTAAGGCCCCGTATTTACTTCCTGAAGCTGTTATTCGTATCTCTGGACAGGAGTCAAGATTGTTTAGTATTAGTAGAGGTACCAGGCAGGGCTGCCCATGCTCCCCCCTGCTTTTCGCATTATATATTGATCCATTTCTTAATAAATTGAATCGGAGTATAAATATTAATCCAGTCAGAGTTTATAATATGGAATATAGAACATTGGCCTATGCTGATGTTATTGTGGTTCTTGCTAGTGATGCTTCTTTGGCACTCCCAGCAGTGAGGACTCTGGCAGAGCAGTTTGGTATGTTTTCAGGCTACAAATTAAATATAGATAAAACCCAGATTCTTCATTCGCATACTATGTACCCTGTAGACCTGCCAATTGTCTCCGAAGCAACTTACCTAGGTATTAAGATCACATCGCTAGTAGATAAAATTCCAGATCTGAATATTATACCAGTGATGGACACTGTTAATAGAAAACTGGAGAGGCTAGACCACTTACATCTCTCTCTTCATGGGCTTTGCAATGTGCTGAAAATGCTGATCCTTCCCAAATTTTTATATTTGTTCAGGACTGTTCCTCTCGAATTCTCTACTTCTTGTCTAGCAAATTTGGAGAGGATCTGTTCCAGATTTCTTTGGGGGTGTCGGAGACCAAGAAGGGCGCTTAAATGGATGACTCTTCCAAGACACCGGGGAGGATGGGCGATTCCTCATTTTTTGTTATATTATTGGGCATCCATGTTACAGCATATGGGGATCATGTTACTCAGTGCTAAGGCTGAAATTCCGTTAGCTAGTAGACCAACGATATATGAATTCGGGCTGGGGGATGGAGCAAATAGCTGCTTGGTTAGGATATTAGAACCCAGCTACTAAAAGAAGACTACATTTACAGTACTTAAAGCTGCTTACTTAGGGGCCTATTAGGATGGCAGTCGGAAATTCTCCCCGACCGCTATGGTAGCAGGAAAAGACCACCCGCAAGGACGGCAGCATAACCGCCGGTCCAATTAGGATGCTTCGCAGTCGAAATCCGACTGCTGCGGCCAGATTCTGGTGATTAACATTGCGGCGGTTGCAGCTGCGAGCAGCACCGCCGCGGTGTGAACAGCAGCATGACATGCATGTCACTGCACTGCGTGGCAGGCACTGCACAGTGCCTACCACCTGATACAGAGACACCCAGTGCACCCACACACCCCCCCAACACATTGGGGGCCCGCAATGGGCCCCCGGAGATATTCTCCGCATGCCTATCCATGGCGGTTTCACCGCCACGGAAAGGCTGGCTACCGCCGGCATCAGAATCATGCCAGCGGAGCCTGGCCCTGCACCGGCATCATTGTAGCAGTCCAGTTCTGCCCGCTAGGCATGCGTGCGGACTGGTACCAGTGGAAAAGTGGCGGGTGGAGATTCTTACCACCGTGGTCGTCACTGCCATGCTAATGGGACCGGTGGTTTTAAGGGTTGCGATCGTGGGCAGATGTGTGCCGCCGGTCCGGCGGTTGCCGCCGCCGGCCCAGCGGCGGCCATCCATCCGCCATCCTAATAGACCCCTTAGTCTGGAAACAAATTCGGCGTAAGTTGAAGATCCCAAATATAAATATCTATACTCCATTATCGGCCTCCGGCATCCTCCCATTAAACTTTCAGGATTATACTACATTTTATTGGGGGATTAAGGGAGTTTTCTTTCTGGGTGACGTATTTGATAGAGGCCAAATTCTCTCATTTATGAATTTACAGGGAAAATTTGGTCTCCCCAAACAAGATTTTTTCAAATATTTACAGGTTCGTAGCTTTTTAGGGAAAGGTTTGCATGGATCAGAGCTAAGGTTTGACAAGATTCCTCTGATTGAAATAATACGGAAAAAATCTCCGATAGGGAAGATTTATCAACAATTGCTTGAAGCCCTCCCTGATGATATTATTACTTGGAATATAAAGTGGGAACGTAAGCTGGGAAAGAAAGGAATAAACATTGAGGAATCTTTGGATTTGGCGAATCAGATTTTAATAACTGGTAGTCTTAGGAGCCAGCATTTTATGTCTGTCTTCGATCTTTATTACACTCCAGGAAAGATTGTTAAGTAGGGGGTTTGAGGGGGGGGAATGTAATAGGTGTGGGTTGCAGGCAGCAGACTCTGTTCATATGTTTTTTTCTTGCCCTAGATTGAGTATCTTTCTGCAAGAGGTTGAACATTTTCTGACTTTTATTTTAGGGATCCCGATAACTATTACGGCCCACCTTGTCATTTTTGGCTTAGGATTTGAAACGGAAGGAAATACAAGGCCAAGATCTATGACTGGATTTTTGTTTATTACAATGGCGATTGTTCGCTTATGTATAACTTCCGAATGGATAAGCCCCGATCCCCCATACGTTTATTAATTGGCGATTAAGGCTCCTAGCCATTTATAACTTAGATTCTTCAATATATAAAGTGAGAGGACGAAGAAAGAGGGTCTTCGGCCGTCAAATATGGGCTCCTGTCGCAAATTGGCTACAATAAGCCTGGGAAATGTTTAATAACATTTTGTTTGTATTCTATGCATTTTTGTTTTTTGTCTGATTACTCTTGTCCTTCAGATAGTTGGGACAGAGGTTCTTGAGCTAAACTTTCAGATGCATTTGAGAATTATGCGTTGTCTCAGTTTATTACTGGTTGGTATTTTAAGCCTGCCTTTGTATTTTTTGTGTCATATTCCGTGATGAATATGACATGACTTGTTGCACCGAATTTGCCTTTGTTTAAAATGGGGATAAAATCAATAAAAATATATTTAAAAAAAAAAAATTATTTGCATTTGTTATGACTTCACCACCCCATCTTGATATGAAGCCCTTAATGTTCCTTTATAGGAATTCAAATAACACATATCCCCACACTCACTAACAGATAATATACCACATACTTCAGACATTATTTGAGTACGGATGCTGCCTTGGGCACTCATAATAGTTTGCCTCATAGACTGGTGCAATGGTTGTAGATAGCCTGCCTACTTGCTGTTAGTAAGGTTACGATTATAGAGATCTCTCCCCAGAGCAATCAGGTGAATTATTGGGACCTGGGGAGGCAGGGCTGGGGGGAATGTAAGCCACACACACTTTGTTTATTTCAATATATCTTTATAATTAATGCATTCAATGTCACCGTTTTCGCTTCTCCCTGTTTAGATACGTCATTAGAGTGATTAACAGATATTCTCTGGAGGTAACACACATATTAGAATCGGGGTCTTTAAATATTGCCTTATATTTATATTCTTGTGGGCACAAAATGATTATCGACGGCTTCCCAAGTTTTAAACGGTTCATAGCCTTGTGACATTAAAGTGGACTCTAATTGTAAAAACAATACAAATATATAAAAAATATTTGCAAAATAAACATCAACGCCTATCTAAGTCTTTCCTCAATTCTCTCACCATGTCCTAAAACTGACCGTGTTTCCCTTTTTATCAACTCAAATAATTTTCCAGTAAGTCAGCACCATTTCCTAATTCTGTGCATAAACATGTCTGCCAGAAGAGTAAATCAGGCCAATTCTTGCAGTCTAAAAAAAACTGTGACATTTAGCCCCTGCCATCCACCATCTTGTAGTCCTCTCATATCTCCAAAGTCTTATTATACCTTCCTATCTGCAGCACCCCACTGTACAGTCTTCACAAATATATTCTTCCAGTGGGAGTTCATTGCCCATTCCAGTACTACTGTGAAGCTGGGGCACACTGTTATCAGTCCTATCATTTTTGTACAAGCGTGACCTTATAACACACTCTCAGATGTCCTACACAAAGATCTCTTTGTGTCATAGAGTTAAGATTTGCGGGTAAAGAGGTGTCTGCATGGACATATCCTTCCTGCCACTGGAAGAGGATCATCCAGCCCACAACCGCCTTCCTTCTTAGGCTCAGGAGATCCCTTCCCCCCACTCCATGAGACAAAGAATTTGCCCTCTTGGAAAGCATCACTGCTGCTGTGGGCGCTGTAGATTGTGCAAGAAGTACTGGTGCTTATCAGAAGACGTGCACTATTCTGATCACAGAACCCACCATTTCGACCCCCAACTGGTCACAAAGACATGCTGCAACCACAGATACATCAGTTAATAGCAATTTGACAATAATATCAGACACCATCACTCAAGACTCTATGCCAGATTTAATCTAGAACATTTTAGTTTATGTCATCAAAGCAGTCTGTGTATTATATATGGATAGTCTCAGAAACGTCACATGATTAACTATTGTGCACAATTGTACGAGTACATCCGCACTGATCAATGTCAAGTTTCATTCCACTTTTGGGTCAAGCATTTACCAATTTCCAGACTTCTCTTGGGGGGGAGTTTTATATAGGGAGAACTTGACCCGAAGGTATAGGGTATCAGAGCGCTTTACATGAGCACCAGTTGTGTTACATAGGGACTCATTCGTTTTTATTAGGCACGGGGAGATTAAGTGATTTGCCCAGAATCACAGGATGTTGAGTGTTGTTGTAGAGACACGAACCCAGTTCCACAGATTTAAGGTCGACCACCCTAGCCGTTAGGCTACATCCTCTCCCCTTAGCCTTGAGTTTTAGTTGTAACTCTGTATTTAAAAGTTGACCCCACCTAATTCTTACTCATGCTGGCATTTTTGCCTTTTTGCCACTGTGCACAATTTGAAATAATACCTTATAGGACACTTTCAGATACTTAGAACTTTATTATCAGCCCAAACAGCATCTGAGAGGCCTGACAATAGCCCCTTATGCTTCAGTAGCGCTGTAAACCCAAAGGAGGCAAAGGTTTCTTGCCAATGATAAATTAGGAAAATAGCAGGGCAACTTGATAGAATTTAATGCAGTGTCTGATCCTGCAAGGAAGAGTATTCCAGTAGGCACCGAACCTACGGAAATAAGAAAGCAGATCCTCTTGTTGAGACAGCAGATATGAGACTATTCCTTAGCATGGCCTTCTTCTCTCAGAACAGATTGGATCATGTTAGCATCGGAAACTTGCCCCAGGCCCAAAAATTAGAACAGTCTCTAAATGGTTTCCTGCATGCCAAGGAGCCTTTGAAAAAAAAATCTCTCTTTAGCTGAAACATGGTACACTTTGAACTTCCTTTGTGCACTGAACTCATGGTTGGAGACAGCATGTAGAAGTTCAGCACCATCCTTGCATTACACAAATGTGGACTTAAGTCAGCAAGGAATAAAATAGAGTCCCGCTAAGACTGATAATAATAAATCTTACCTGGAATTAGAAAATGTGGGTGTAGTGATTGCTTGCGTGTTTGTCATAGTAGTGCATAGTGTGTATAGAGCACATAAGCAAACCACAACATATGAACAGAACATAGTGCTATAGAATTGGGCCTAAGTAGACATACTCATATTAAAATGAAATAGTATATTGTGTGGCTAAGGCAGACATGGACCTCTTGGGTTAAGGCATATTTTTTCACCCATTACACTGCTTTGTTTATGGCAGGAGTCATAGGGTGAATGCTGCTGGGGCATTGGAGACGCAATGTTATGGTGAAAAACAGGATGACGCAAACATATATCCTATTATTTAAAACACACAGTAAGTAAGATTTTCTGGCTAGTGTTCCTGGGCATTAACTCTTCTTTTGACAAAACTGTAAGGACATGTTTTTTTCCTAAGAAATGTATATTGCGCTGAAGTTTATGAAATTCAAGATTTTCCTTTGTGCAAAATCAATGATATGTCGCATTGAACAAATCTGTGTAATCTTATGTAATGTTTGTCCAAAGATGACTGGTTTGCTTAGAAAATGCTCTGCTGAGAAACATTTTCCGTTCAAACTACTCTTCTGCCATTATCTCATGAAATGTTTTATGTGAAGCATGCTATTGTTTGAAAAAAATCAAAGAAGATGCTGGCAAACCCCATTTCACGTTTAAATCATAATTTTACAGACTGTTGTGAAATTTCCATGAACTTTCATCAGGGGTGTAGCTCAGTCAATGAGATTCGCGGATGTGAATCTCAGGTTTTCCATTTAAAAGCAGTGGGCCGCAGGGTGAATGGAAGAGATGATGAGATGACTAATGTTCAGGATGGACTGTTCCCATGAGGAGAAGGGTCAACACTGATTTTCATCACGTGGACTGCAGGCTAGGTAAGCTTGGATAGGTAAGCAATTGCAAGGGAGGCAGAGCACCGTATCCACCAAACTTAAGTACCATCACCCGATTTAGAGTCGGGCAGAGCACAAGTTTTACACCAATGGAGTAAAATGTACTCAGTAAAAATATCTCCAACAGCCAAAGAGAGTAGGGACTGTCAAATGTAAGCTATCTGAACTTCCACCCTATTTAGAGTGAATGGTGGGTTGGCTTTTTCTTAGGAGCAGTAAAAGAAGAAAAAAAATGACCACCACTCCATGGGAGAAAAGTGTTATATCCTCCCTAGAGTGAGCTGTGCAATGCTTCAATGTCATCCAAAGATGAAGGAGTACAACCCTTTTGTGCCTGCATCAAACTATTTTCATGTTGGTACAGTCTGCTTCTTCACATAGCTCTTCAGAAAACCCTCCTCTGAGACTACAGAACACACAGCCAGATTGTGGGAAAATGAATCATCCTAAACTGTTCCTAGAATATTGCCCCCTGAAATATTGAAGTAATGCAACTAGGCCATGAAGCATGGAATGCGGAATATATATAGGCATTTCCTCTCTGTTATCATTACATTACAAATGGCACTATGAAGGGGAAAACTGGAACAGGGCTGCTGGTGACACTGGCTGATATGATATGCTAGAGATATATTATTAATGTGTGGAGTCACCTACAGAAGACGCATGCACCTCAAATCCCACATTGCTCCACTACCGGACTAAAAAAGAATAAAAAAGAAGAGCTCGCTATATGAGACAGACATTAAGAGTAAACAGATGAATTATGAGACAATGGGTAAGAAAATCCGGAGTGAACACTTATAACCTCATTCTATCTATCATCATGCGAGGGAGTAATTGTCAGTGTGGTATAGTTTCAGATATTGTACGCAGAATACTCAGGATTTTTATTTTAATAGAAACTGTAAAGATGAATCCATATCAGAATGTAGGTCTAGTAGGATTTATTAAGAGCAAGCAGGTACGTCTACGTGACAGCAAGCTTTCTCATCAACTGCATTCAAGCTTAGTTCTAAAACCACCACAGTGAAGTCCTGCATTGGTCACCATAGCATTGGTTACCACGGTAGCTGTGATACCACATCTCCTCTCTTTAAACCAAACAAAAAAACTAATACAATTACATTTCAAAGATATCCTGCAGAGAGTAAACACGTTTGATAAAATGATACTACAAGGAATGCAGATAAATACAATCCAAGCAACAAAACTATTACAAACACATTTCTAAAAATATCTTGCAGAGAGTATGCACATATGATAAACTGGTAATGCAAGTAAAGCAGATAAATACATAGCGGACCTCTATCCCCCTCTGTTGCAAAAGGAAAGGTTACATGACATAACTTCTGTATTTCACCGGTAAACGTATTGCTCTACCGGCACGTGTTATTTTCCCAGTGCTACTGGAAGGTTGTACAGTATCATCGGGAACAATCCTAACAGGTTGAGAATTGGAAGTTTTTTGGTTAACAACTGTAGCATCAGTGAATTCATCCCACATCCAACTCATGGAGGAAGTAGGTTTCGCTGGTCTTTTATTGGAGCAAACATTCCCACACATAGCCATTCTGTTGTAATGCCAAACATTTCCATCACTCAACTTGGCAGATTTGGAATAGGGTGTAATGACCTGCAAGGGTGCAGAATATTTGCTCTGCCCTTTTTTAACTTTAGAAGAGACTTTTACCTTGACCCAATCACCTACCTTCAAGTTAATGTCACTGGTGTTGTGTGTCTTATCAAAATTAGCCTTGCAGGTTTCATGCATTTTCCTTAAGTTGGATCTGACTAAAGCAGGTGACCATTTGCTACATAATTTCATTGTGTTCCAAGCAACATTATGCTTGGTAAAGGGTTCTCTGCCCCTTAAAATTCTGAAATGACTATAACCAGTACCAGTAGGCATGATGCTATAGGCTCAGGGTGTACTTAAGAGTCCTTTTTCCCAATTCTTACCTGTGTTCAATGACGCTTCTACACTGCCCATAATAACTCAGTTGAATCTCTCCATAATACCATTCCCAGCTGGGTGATATACAGGGTGTTCTTCCTACAAATGCCATTCCTCTCTAAGAAATTTACATATTTTTCAGATGTGAATTGTGATCCGTTGTCACTGAGAATGTTCTTGGGGATGCCCTCCCGCAAAAACAAACTTTCTAAAAAATTGATGACTTGTTTAGTGTCAAAGTTTTCAGTGATCTCAATGTCAGGCCATTTTGAATAATCATCAATGACTACAAGAATGTGCTTATGATTGCCTTCCTCATCGTCAATGGGACCTAACCAATCGATGCTGAGGTTTTCCCAAAGTCGAACAGGAAGAAGTCTGGTGCCAAGGGTGGGTCTGAGTACGCGTTGAGTTTTATCAGCATCTTGACAAATGGAATATTGCTCAACAAATTTTTCAGTATCTCTGCCCATGCCTGTCCACCAAAATGACGTTTTGATCCTGGATTTTAACTTTAGGATACCTAGATGGCCCTCATGATTTATTTCCAACACTTTTGTCCGTAATGTTGTGGGGACAATAATTCTTTTACCCCTGCAGATATACCAGAGTTGTCAATAGATAATTTATCTTGGATTTCCCACATGGCTCTTAGATCTCCTTGAAGTTCGTATTTACTGGGCCAGCCTTTGGTGATGAGACATGATGCTTTACACAACACCTCGTCATGTGAATATTCAGTGTCTCACTCTTCTTTGGTGATGGGACAAGTGTTGTCATATACAATAGCCACGTTGAAGTCATCCCAATAAGTACGTCATCAGTTTCATATGGTAATGGGGATCTACTGAGGTAGTCCGCCACCTGATTTCATTTCCCAGGTAGGTACTCAACCTCACAAGTGAAGTCCAACAGTTTCAAATTCATTTTGGCAATCCTAGGTGTGACCTTGAGTATTCCTTCTGAGGTTAATACCTTAAGCAATGGTTTATGGTCTGTACGGAGTGTAAATTTAGTGCCCCATCCAGTTTGTCTAAATTTCTCCATCAACCATACAGTGGCTATCATCTACTTCTCTATCACTGAGTACTTTTCTTCTGCTGGGGATAGTGAGCGAGAAGCAAAAGCGATAGTCACTTGTTCACCTCTGTCATTTACTTGTGAAAGTACAGATCCAAGGCCGTCCGGTAGCATCAGAGGAGATGATGCTATGCGCAAGATTGTCAAATGCTTGGAGGGGAAAGGCAGAAATAAGATCATTTTTTATTTTTTTTAAATCACTTTCAAGTTCTTCGTTCCAGACAAATTCTTTTTTGAATTTAAGTAATTGTCTCATGTTATAAGTTTTAGTGGCAACATTCTGTACAAATTTGGAATAGAATTCAGCCAGACCGAGGAATGATCTTACTTCGTCTTTCGACTTGGGTGTAAACGCTTTGCTAATGGCATCAATGAAACACTTCTTAGGAGAGATTCCATCACTACCTGCTTTGTGACCTAGGTATGTTATGGACTTCATCCTAAATCTGCATTTTTTAAGTTCAGCAGTGAACCCTTTTTTGGCTAGCTTGTTAACAACTGTTCTTAGTCTTTCATTGTGTTCATTCCTATCTTGACCCATCATCAAGATGTCATCTTGTAAATAGGTTATGCCCTTTAAACTTTTAAATAGCTAATGCATTTACCTTAGAAATACGGCAGCAGCCGAAACAAGGCCGAAAGGCATCCGCACAAAGCGGTAACACCCAAATGGTGTTATAAAGGCTGTTAGACTTCTGCTGCTGTCGTGTAACAGGATCTGATGATAGGCAGATGTTAGATCTATCGTCGAAAACCATTTAATGCCTTTGGTTTGTGCCAATAATTTGTCTATTTTAGCCAGGGGAAATGTGTCTACTATAATGTTCTTGTTTAGATCTCTCAAGTCGATGCATAGACGCAACCGGCTGTCCGGTTTGCCTGCTACGACTAAAGGAGCCAACCACTTTGTACTTTCTAATGGCTCTAATATACCTTTTTTTTCTAAGGCGCCTAATTCTGCCATGACGCCCTCTCTAACGCTAATGGTAATGTTCCTGGCTTTGTGACACTCTGTCACAGCGTTTTCCTTAAGTATGATCTTATGTACAAAACCACTCAGTTTTCCCACACTCCCCGAAAAGACATTGGGAAACTGTTTGATAATGTCAATCTATAAAGCATTTATCTGTCTCCTCTAAAAGCATGACTTCATCATCCATTTTGGGATTTAGGATGATCCCGATCTCCACCTGATCAATCCACCCTAGTACTGAGGGTCCATTTTCTGCAAAGTATAACTTGCCCATAGCTGTTCTGTCTTTAAACTTAAAAACCTCTTTAATATATCCTACCATAGGATTTTTTTTGCCTGTAAAGGTTACAGGTTGGATGTCAGGAGGTTTTAATTTTTGTTTGAGAACATTATCAAATTTGCTCTCCCATACAGTGCATAGAATGATAGTTTAAGGTGAGCCTGAGTCAGGTACAATTTGTAAGGATACTCCTCCTATGTTTATTTCACAAATTGGTTTCTTTTTTCCAATGGCACTGACATTTAAAATAACATTTTCTGCATGGTTTATGTCTTCTATACATAGTATACCATCCTCACTCGCGGAATAACCATCAACAAACTCTTCATTTTTGTCTTAAATACATCCTACAACCTTCTTGTTGCTTTTTTTTAATCCTCCTTCTACAAACTTTTGTGAAATGACCTACAATTCCGCAAAAGGTGCATCTGGATTTCATGGCAGTACACCATTTCTCTGTGCCATTGTGACCTTTGTACCCTCATCTGTAACACACTGGTCATTTGTCATCTAGCTCGTTTTTATTGAAGTTAGCAGTTTTTTTGCTGACTTCTTTATGAGGATAATTGTCAAATTTGTTTCCTTCATTTTTGCTTAGAGACACTTTACTAACCACATTACTTTCTTCATTGTTTTTTAACGCAACCTGGGCACATCTTTTTGACATTTCACCTTACTTGACAATGGCTATGATTTCATTTAAAGGTGCATCTTCACACACCCATAATTTTACTTTTACGTTTCCTTTGAAAAAATTCATATCTGTTAATTCCCACGCATACTGTGGGTTGATAATGTGCATCAAGACCCCATTGAGCATCCAAAAAAACATTAGAGTTTTCACTAGATCTTGCTTTTTTTCTATTTGGTTATAAATTCTGGAACCTTCTGGCCCTAAACTGTGTAATAACATGTTCTTTTTTCTAGATGGTGTGAATTCGTTCTCAGTTTCTTCCTCTAAGGCTGAAATATAGTTTTAGAAGTCATCTTTCCAATCCAACCACTTCAATACAGGTTCGCCAGGATGAGTAAGAAATGGGACAGGAGGAACCAAACCACAACCCTGAGAGGCCATGTTAAAAATACAGTATTGAATAGATACAAAATAAATTAAGTTACAATACACACTAACAGTAAACTATTGTGTGAGAGGAATGCGCATCACCGTGTGTGCTAAAGATAAATGTTGAGTGGTGTGCACATCACCGTAGAATGTTTAAAGGTAAGTGAAAACTTGTTCAATTGTAAAGTAGGGAAGTATATACACAATTACTAGCGGTTTGCTTATCACGTAGAGTATTTAAGTATATAAGCGTCTGGGTTACCATCAATCCTTTGTAACCGTTGTGTGGTTTGCTCCGATGAATCTTGCTTTTGAGATCAAGGATTGCCGGTTGCTGGGTAACAGACGTGTAGGACACTGCTGCGTACTTCTCAAGGTCCCAGCATTCCTTCGTGTATACGTCACCACGTCGGAGCTTGATGCTGGCTGGAACGTTCATGGTCCTCGTAAGATGCGGCCAGAAGTGAAGGTGCTGGAACACGCTTGGAATGTCCCCGCCGCTCACAAAATGTGGCCAAAGGAGGGTTGGATCAACGGCTACAGGCCGCAGGTAATGGTTAGCAAATACCGCTGTACGTTGTAACACCACTCCGCACTGTGATCATTGCTTGTAGGCGTCGAAAGATGCAGATCTAAAAACGTACACGTCGTAGAAAGTAGGAAGGTCTTCTCTGTGGATTTTAAAAGTTATCTCCCTGTAGAGCACCTTCAGAAACGAGGCTTCATAAACACCAACAGTGTCCGAATACAATGAGCAGTTTCTTACTCTGCTTGCTCTATATAACTGCTCGGTAATAAATGTTCTATAGCGATTCCGTTGAAGAGAAAAAAAAATCGTAACTTGCTTGTATTAAAGTTCATAGGTCTTTGTGTGGTCCTTTGGTAAGCTCAGGTCCCATCTAGTCATCGCCAAAATGTAAAGATGAATCCAAACCAGAATGTAGGTCTAGTAGGATTTATTAAGAGCAAGCAGGTGCATCTACTCGACAGCAAGCTTTCTCATCAACTGCACTCAAGCTCAGTTCTAGAACCACCACAGTGATGTCCTGCATTGGTCACCATTTCATTGGTTACCATGGTCGCTGTGATACCACAGAAACCTGCACTAAGTTTCTGGTTGAAAACACTAGAAACACTAGATTGCTTATAGGAGGAGATGACAAACTAATATATACACACCTAGAATAGGAAAGAGCGATCTAAGATATGCAAAATTACATCAGATGTAGCAGCAAGAAAGTTGAACTTCTGTTTACATCGGAACCCTTAAAGGAGATCTCTAGAGAATCCGGTGATGCATTCAATTCTTATGAATCTGGCTACGGATTTCCTAGAATGTCCAAGAGGATTAATAATATCATAAAATACAATGCCAAGTATAAATAATGTATTCAAGCAGGCACATTTGTAAAACTAACTAATCTAGAAAGGTACCAGTGATTAGTAAGATTAACTAATTATATAAAAAGCACAGTTTCAGATGTTGCACTCCTGGTATACATTAGCTAATAATTTCATAGCAGCCATTATATGCACTGAGTCCCTCCTTTAGGATTAATGAGGCATGAGTTAAAGAGTTTGTTGGAAAGTGTAATGGAAATGATCCTCACATGTAAGTAGTTCACAATGTGATTAACTCTTTAAATTAAATTATTCACAGTTAACGGCATTCTCATTCAGAAACAGGATTGTACAAACAAACATAGATATGTGTTGCCAAGTACCGCCTTATCAACTGAAAGAGAAAGTGTGTGAGGGAGAATCTTCAAGGGGCACAGAATTATTTAGCTCTATATTATGCCCTGAATGTAATAAATTATTTTGTCTTGTTGATAAATCCCTGTTATCATCACTAGCCGTGAATCCATCCTAGTAAAAGGAAAAATGGACTCTCAGATTTTCCTAATCCTTCGGAGTTGGAAGAAGCAGGTGATTTCTGCTCCTAGTTGGGGTTTTATGGAGGGATCCTCATTGATGAGGACCTCAAGGCTTTTTAATTTTTTCTTGGGCATAGGGGAAGCACCCATTTTAGGGGGCCAGAAAGAATTCCACACATTGTACATAATGCAGGTGTTTCCAATCCTCGTGGTGTGATGAGGTGCTGAGGGGTGCAAACCATGTGCTGCACGGGTGCTCTTCAGTCTCAGGGTGTGATGAGGTGCTGAGGGGTGCAAACCATGTGCTGCACGAGTGCTCATCAGTCTCAGGGTGTGGTGAGGTGCTGAGAGGTGCAAACCAGGTGCTGCACGAGCGCTCATCAGTCACAGGGTGTGACGAGGTGCTGAGGGGTGCAAACCATGTGCTGCACGGGTGCTCTTCAGTCTCAGGGTGTGATGAGGCGCTGAGGGGTGCAAATCGTGTGCTGCACGAGTGCTCATCAGTCTCAGGGTGTGATGAGGTGCTGAGAGGTGCAAACCAGGTACTGCACGAGCGCTCATCAGTCACAGGGTATAATGAGGCGCTGAAGGGTGCAAACCATGTGCTGCACGGACGCTCTTCAGTCTTAGGGTGTGATGAGGTGCCGAGCAGGTGCTGCACGAGTGCTTTTTATTCTCAGTGTGTGATGAGGTGCTGAAGGGTGCAAACCACGTGCTGCACGAGCGCTCTTCAGTCTTAAGGTGTGGTGGGGTGCTCCGAGGTGCAGAGCAGGCGCTGCACCAGTGATTGTGGTCTCCAATCCTCAGTGTGTGGAGGGATGTTCAGTGATGCATACGGAGCCCTTGAGGGTGCTAACCATCATTCCATGTGGGGTACCCCAGGGTGCAGAGGGTGCACCACATAGCGCGATGTGTGAGGTGCTGCTTGGATGTGTGGCGCGTGCGCTGCGCAGGTGCGGGCACTATTTGGGCCCACGTATATCAATCTAAAAGTTCTCTTTTCCTTCTATTTTCAGCCGCCGTGGGAGGAGACGCACAGAGCGGGAGAAGTTATGTCGCCTGGGTCATTGCACCTACACTATAGAGATGTTGGTTTTAGGGGAAGCAGAGCTGGGGTGAACAGTAGAGAGGAGTCTTTGCATGAGGCTCTGTTGAATGGAGTGGTGCACGTCTGTCAGTTTCCTGTTATGGCGGACCTTTGGCAAACTGGGAATTAAATAAATTAGAATATGCTGCAACATCAACAAGCGCTCGCCATGACGTTTTCGTTTGCCTTTTTCTGTCGTTCCACTTGGACGGCCTCGCCTGCTAAAAGGTTTCTTATCTTTATGGGTCCATGTGTTTCGCCCCATAAAGATAGGAAACCTTTTACTTCAGAAGGAAAGCAGGCAAGGCCGTCCAAGTGGGACGGCAGAAAAAGCCGAGCGAAAACGTCACCAACAGCTCCTTCCCAATGGTTGGCCGTCGTTTAGCATAAATGGTGATGCCGGCCAATGGGAAAGAGGGGCGGGGCTTAAAGCCCTTTACCGAAAAATCCCCAAAACATCAAATCTCGCCAGCGAGACTGCGCATGTGCACAGCCTACGTTAGCGAGACCTAAAAAACACCCCTCAAAATAGTTTTTATTTTGTAATGGATGGACCAGAGTTGGTGACACTCCTATTTCAGTATTTATGGGCCTTGTTTAGAATTTGGTGGACGGCATACTCTGTCAAAATGGGGTAGAGATCGCAAAGTACCAAAGGCTGAAATACACCTGTAATATGGCGGACGGGGCATCCGCCATGTTTGTGCAGAGTTTCCCGATGGCCATCCTCTAAGTAAGGCCCTTAAATTCATAGAACTGCAGTGCTTTAAATGGGCCAGTACTGTCCGGTACTTAGTACCGGCACTTTTTTATTTTGAGGGGTAGAGTACCAGCACTTCTCAAGGGAAATGTATTACTTTTAACAGGAGAGTAACAGCACTTCTCAGAAACAAGAGGGTACGCTGGTACGGAGTACCTGCACTTCTATTTTTCAATTTCAAGCACTGTACAACTGGGTTATTTCAGTGCTATGCCTCCGCCTTACCATCTGTAATTTCTTAATGGCGCAATACAGCTCAAAAAGAAAAAGCAATGATTTTGGTCAAAGTGACGCTCGTGACATACAATTACTGAATCTAGAATCCAATTTCTAATGACTTAGAAATTCAGCGAAATTCAAGAGGAAGTGGAAGGGAAGACAGATCACCTGCCATTCTCACTCTTCTCATGACAAGGTAACCTGCCACTTTGTAATTGAGAGGAGAATGTCAGAGAGTGGATGTGGCTGGTAAAATTGTGAAACATAACAGTTATTTCTTACTTTCATCATCTGTTTTAATTTCTGCATTAAAGCATTTGTAAGCCAAGCTACTGATAACAGGAATTTTATCATTGCAATATTATTTGGTTCACTTTAATCTGACATTGCGCACTTTTTCAAAGGCTGTTTAATGGGATAGCGGTAAGTCAACAATACACGTCATCATCATGTGATCAATATGAAGCTGAGAGGACAATGGAGGATTGTAAAACGCGTGAAGAATGACAATCGTGGGATAGTAGATTGCTGCATTAGAAACTCCATTTGTAAAACCCCTTTTACGGGAAAGGTGATGAGAACTGAAACATTGTTACTCCTGACAGAGATTGAAGCAAAGAAGTATTAAGGGACCATCATTCCGCCTTTATACAAACTAACTTAAACTCCCACTGTCAATGAGAGGCAATGAGTATGTTTTTGACCTCTGTCAAAGACAAGGTAATCACTGTTAGGATAACTGGCAAACTCTGTAGAATCAGATGCTGTGTGCTGATTTTGTAAGAATATCAGATGCAACCCTCACCTCTCCCACAATATACCTGCATATCAATGTAAAGGCTGGGGAAAGAGGCACAATTAATTGCCCATGTGCTATCCACTCCTCTTTCATATTCTTTTGTGTCTAAGAAGCTGTCCAGGTTTGTACAGATGAGCCCTCCTGCCTTCCTTCGTCAGATCATTCAGCAATATTCAATGCAATATACCCTGCACAAATAGTTTCTCCACACTGATGGTTCATGAGCTGCAGGCAATCTCGGGTGGCTGCAGGACGAGCGGTGCATGGACCGGCTGCTGTGACAATACTTAACCAGCAGCTGAGAGAACACAGACCTTGGCACAGCAACATGGCAGCAGCAAAATGCCACAACTAATCCACCCATTAAATATCAATCATTTTGTTAGTGGCCATCTTTAAGCTTTATCTAACCCATTTTGGCTTGTTAGAACAGGTGGATGTCTATGGTCACCACTTGTAGGTCATGATGTGACTTAAGTACATGCAAAGCGGATACAGCAAGGACGTTTGCATGCTTGAAGCCTACCAACGTAAAGGCAGCAATGTATGGACCATAGAGACTGAAGCACTTATTTCAGACTCTAAAAAAACCTCTGAAACCACTAAAATGGTTCTGATAAACCCAGACCTGTTAGTCATATTGGATTGGATGTTTTTGTGGTGTGCTTCAAGGAAAGCCAGTCTGTAACAGTTTACTTGTGATGCTCAAACAAACCTATAGTGAAGCAGTGAATAGCGGCAGGGGATGAGCTGGCCGTGAGTAGGGCATGAAGGGTAATGGTATAGTGCTGGACATTGAAAACCTGACACTGAATAGTGCAGGAGAGGAGCACAGTACAGTGGCAACACTTGCTGGGCAGTCAGTAAGAGGAAAGAAAAGGGCACTGGGCAGAGTACTGACCCCTGCAGAAGTAGTGAAGAGTGGTGAGAGAATAGACAGGCAGTGGGGGATTTGCAGGTACTCTCATTGTTACACGAGTACGTAGAAGCAGAGGCAAGGATGGTTCTACTTCATCAAATAAAATGGCAGAAAATGAAAATATATGTGATATCTTGTTAGCTGGTCCGAATCGTGGTGGATACACCATTAACGCTTTTTAGTGTCCTGTGAGCTAGAGATGACAGAACCCTTTTGGCTCCTGACGGACTCCGCAGACCAGTGACATAAGTGCTTGGGTGTATTGATAGGATTCATGAGGTAGAATGTTTACGGGTATACACTGAGGAATAAAAATGTGTAATACCAAGCTCCATCTGTGGCATAATTATTCACATGCTCCAAGGCTGGAGAGGATGCTGCAACTGGCGACAAAGATGGGAAACGAAACCTGAAGAATTGACAGTGCTCTCCCAGAGAGTTTACCATGGTCCAGCAAACTGCTAGTGCATGCCACATGTGCCTCAGTTGAAGTGAAGATTGACAGTTTGAATATGTGGAGTCAATGTGCCACTCGAGCCAGTTCATAGCTTTCGAAGGAGACCAAGGGCTAACAGAGAAATGTATATATTATCGGCCAAGAACCTCCTGGTGAGGCCTTAAAAGAGGAACTACACCACAACGCAACACAGAGCCATAAGCCATATGGAACTATAGCACTAAAGGCAGTGACAGCCAGATACAGAGAATCGCTAAAGGCAGCGATAGCCAGATGCAAGGAAGTGCTAGAAGAGAAATAGCCAGATAAATGGAAATGCTAAAGGCAGTGGAAACCAGGTAGAATGTAGAAGATTTAAAATGGTGATGAACACACGCAAGAGACAAAACAAGTACTTACCGTAAAAGAGAAAGATGGTGCTGTGCATCTGGTGAGTGTTCTGAGTTAAAGTACTAAGCCAGTACTTCAAGATGGTACTGAATTAGGTGCCCATCAAGAGCTGTCTGAACAGCACATACTCTCAAAGTCAGTAATTTTCACAACTGGTTATAACTCCCCTGTTTTCCTGAAACCACTGCTTCCATTCGATATTGCCAAAAATCTGAATATTACTGCTAGTTGGAGTACCTCGATCAACACCTTTGATGATTTCATCTAAGCCTCGGAAGCAGCAGATAACAAAAAGATCATCAACTATCTCAAGAATGTTGCAGGTGAAGGAGAAAAGGAAGTAATAAAGAAAATGTCACACGCTGATGAAGTCTCATACTATCAAATCAAAGAGGCACTAAATATTAAGTTCAATCCAATGCCGAATGTTGATTATGAAAGATACATTTTCACCCTAGAAAGGCAGAAAGCTAGTGAAATAATTAACAAGTTTGTTGAAAAATTTGAAACACAAAAAGATTGTAAGTTCAATGAATAAAATGATGAATATGCCATATGCCTCAGAGTCATAGATTGTTTCTTTTCCGATTCTTTCAGACGATGAATGCTGAGAGAAACACTCAGTCTGGAGTGAGTACTCACGGCTGAAAGAGTGGAGGAATGTGCAAAACGACAAGCTGCTGATATGGAGACTGGAGGAGCTTGAAGTGAGTCAGCACTGAATGTGAAAAGTAAGCAGAGACACAAGGTTTAGGGGCACAAAGTGATGTTTGCAAAGAATAACAAAGGGTGCTTCAAATGCGGATCGTCTTTTCCACATGAAGGTAAATGCCCCATCATTAGATAAGTATACAAGGGCTGCGGGAAAGAGAACCATTTTGTAATGGTTTGCAAAGTGAAGGAAAAACTAAGTGTGTTACATTAAGGTAACAAAATGGATGCTGAAACGTTCCAGAAGCCATGCTCTACTCACGCCAACAAGGACAAGCGGCCACATCAGTTGAGGAAAATGGAAACTAAATGAAGTTGATCCTCATCTCAAGCAACAGTGAAGATGGATGTGTGATGTTGATGTCAACTAAAGTGAAACGGGTACATGTCAGATTGTCCACATGCAAACAAAAAGGTAGGTCGAAGAAAGATTGACAAGTGAAGTCACGAAATTCATTTAGACACTGTCCTAAAATCACTCTAAAGTTTCATAGCTTTTCCATACCTTTTATCATAGAGAGTGGTGTGTCGATAAACATAATGCGTGAGGAGAAGTACAACGCTTCAGTTCCCCGTCTCACACCGTTGAAGATTAAAGTGTATACATGGGTTGCATTGACGGCATTGACAGCATTAAAAAGTCAAGGTTCATTTGTAACAATCATGAAGAACAAAAAGACAATCGTACAAGCACCAATTCACATACTCTAAGGTACTCCATGAAGTGCCTGTATACCCAGCTTCAGTACTGCTGCTGAAATGGGACTGATATAAGTAAATTACAACAGAAATGCTCATCATGAAATCGCGAGTCAGTTTCAATCATTGTATAATGGATTAGGAAACTTGAAACTATGAATGTGCAACTGAGTATGAATGAGGACATTCACCCTGTTTGACAGCAACATCATTGAGCTTCATTTCTTTTACAGGAAGCTGCTGAAAAAGAACTTGAGATATTACTAAAGCATGATCTCATTGAGCGATCAACTGGTCCGACGCCATGGGTTTTGCCCATAGTGGTGGTGCCTAAAAAGGACAATGAAGGAGCTGTAAGCACTTGTGTTGATATGCGTCAAGAGAACAAGGCATCAGAAAGAGAACGACATCTAGGTCCACACATTGCCAATATGATCACACAGCTGATGGAGGCAAAGTCTTCTCTCGTCTTTTTCTGAACATAGGATATCATCAATTGGATGTAGAATTGCAGGTACATTACTAGCTTTTCTATCCATATTGGTTCATCTAGATATAAAAGATGAGGTTTCGGCATGTTGTCAGCTGCAGAACTTTTCAAGATGTCATTCACCTCATAATACAGCCTGTCACACATGCTTTCAATTACAGTGATGATACAGTGGTCTTTCGGGGCCACACGAAAGGAACATGTTTTAGGTACATCTGTGATTTTGTCACATAAGTGCCCCATCAAGAGACTTAGCAAAATAAAATGCTTCATTTCAATAGTCACATGAATGTGAACAAAGCTTCAAGAAAATCAAACATGCATTCCAGAATGCCTGCTTTGAGCCAAAGCTACATGCAGAAGTAGTTGACGCAAGCCCAGTAGGGTTGGGCATAATTCTTGCCCAACACAATAGACAGCCAAATGCTCGAAGACATATTGTAGCTTATGCCAACAGAAGTTTGTCACAAACTGAACATGCCTATTCACAACTTGAAAAGAAAACCTAGCTTTGGTGTGGGCTTGTGAACCTTTTCACGTGTTTCTGTATGGAAAGCATTTAACTCTTGTCACAGATCATCAAACATTGCTTACCATCTTTGGCAATCCCAAAGCCAAGATGCCCCTTTGCATTGAGAGGTGGGGATTGTGAATGTAGGAATATGACTACACTATTTTGTGCCAACCAGGAAAAGATCAAAACCCTCCTAACTACTTTTCACGAGTGACAGTACAGTGTGTTAATACTGCTTCCAAAACAGCTGAAGCCTACATTAACTTCATCGTAAAGTTCAGTACACCTGCAACTATATCAGTGGGACAAATCATTGCTGCCACGAGCAGACAGTGATATGCTAATACTCAAAGACATTATTAGACAATATTGCCCATCGATCCTGGAAACAGCACACTTGACCTCTTACAAATTAGACTGAATATCAGAAACTAAAAAACATGAAAGATGAACTTTGCAATACCCAGGAAGGTATCATCTTATGGGGTTCGAGAATTGCCATACTGGAGATTCTGAGACAGCAACTCATTGAAGTGGCACACGAGGGACATTGTGGAATTGTCGCCAATAAGTGTGCTCTCCGAGACCTAGTTTGGTTTCGTCATCTTGATCGAAGAGTTGAAAGGGAATTAAAGGTTAGTCATTTCTGCAACTGTTTATCTCCCAAAACAACCCGGCATCCATTGAGCATGTTTGATTTTCTAGAGCATGTGTGGGAGAGAATCACTGTTGACTTCTTTGGACCCATTGACAATGGACATCATCTAATGGAAGTAATTGATGAGTATTCAAATTTTCTCTTGGTAGAATTGTCGATCACACAAGAAAAAGTAACTGAGAGGCTAGATAGTATTTTTGCAACATGGGACGTTCCTTCAATTCTTAAGTCAGGCAGAGGTCCACCTTTCACTAGTCAAGATGCAAAGACTTTCTTACTCATTTGAACACCGAGCGTTAGAAAAGCCAACCTTTTTGGCCACAAGCGAACGGTGTGGTTGAGCATTTTATGAGCACATTAAAAAGACCATTCAGTGTGCTGAACTGGAAAAGCTTGAACTGAAATCAGCTCTTCATGCATACTGGTCAATTCCCCATTCACCTAGAGGTGAAAGTCCTGCAACCCTCACGTTTGGGAGAGCCATGAAGGCCAAGTTGCCACAATGGACCACTAAAAGATTGATTGATGATGATGAACTTCCTCAAACATATTCATGTAAAAAATAAGTAGAACTCGAGTTATGAATTTTTAAATAGTAAACAGCAATGTAGTGCTTTGGAGACAATAGCGCATAGGGGTTACTTAAGGTTGTGCTGGACCAAGGTAAATCCAAAGTTCAGCAACCAGAAGGTCAACATATCAAAGCAGTTAGTTGAGTGTCAGTCCCTCTTACAGAACAACAGCTCTTCTTCCTGGCAGAATGTGCTTGGTTTCAGCAAAGTTCTGATTTGGTGGTGTCAGGGGTCTAGTACATATTCCCAGTTGTGTCATTGAAGTGGGGTAGACTTCAAAGGGGCCTTTGAAGATCACAAGGTCCCTGCCTTTCTTGCCTTGCTTCAGACTCACTTCAGTAAGGTATAAGGCTCTTTGTGTAGGGACAGAAATAGCCCTATTCAGGTGCAAGTGTAAGCTCCTCCCTACCAATCTACCTCAGCAAGACCCATCAGCCTGATGTGCCATCAGTATGTGAATGTCACGCCACAGCTCCCTTTGTGTGTAACTATCTAGAGGAAATGCTCAAAGTCAAGCTGTCACCCAACCCAGGCGAGTATTCAGGGATAGGTAGAGGCAAAGAATGGTAAAGTAAGAAAATGCCAACTTAAAAAAATTCTCATTTTCAGACTTACAATTTAAAATTCAACTTCACCTTAAGATGTTATTTTAAAGTGTGAGTCCAGAGGCACAAAACTCCAAATCTCTATCTTTTCTCAATTGGAAAGTACACTTAAAAGAAGTTTTATGGCAATCCCAATGTTAACCTATGGGAAAGATAGGCCTTGCAGTACTAATAAAGGAGTGTGGCAGTTTATTACTTCCAGGACATGTAAAAGCTAAAAGTACATGCCCTGCCTTTTAAATTCACTGCAGTCTGTCATATAGGGCTGCCTAGGGTCTCCCTTAGGGGTGGCTTATATGTAATAAAAGATAAGGGTTGGGCCTGGCAAGTAGGGTAACTTGCCAGGCCCAAATGGCAGTTTTGGATTGAATTTGAGGGGGATAGCACGTGACACGCCGTGTTAACCCAAGATATCAGAGTCGAGCCGAGCTGTGGGTGAGCTCCCCGGGCTACAGTCGGTGGCAAGTGGCTGGAGATGCAGGCCTGCACGACAATTGCAGGACACAGAGGGAGACGCGGGGGAGGGTAAGCGTGAGTGACCAGGGAGTGCTTTTCCAGCTTGCCCTGCAGCTCTCTAGCGTGACTCTCTGTCTTCCTCCCACCCATCCATCTACCTTGTTCCCTGCTTCCCACCATACCGCTCTGGTTGCATCTGTTGGGGGGCTGGGAGCTGGGCTCAGCGGTCAGGTTCTGCTAGGGCGGCACCGGTCCCATACAGGGCTGGCCCAAGGGGGCCCTGAGCCATGCAGGGGGCCACGCAGTAGTCTGTTTGGAGTGTGCTCTGGGTATCCACGGGAGCTGCCTCACAGCGAGATTCTTCTTGTAGAGAGGGGCAAAGGTTAGGCCGCTAGACTGCCAAAACTGCTGCCCTTCAAGCTGCCCTCAAGTTCAAAAGACTACAGTCAAAAGACTACAATCTATAAATCTACAAAAACATCATTCACCCGTAATCATCGGCATCCATTAGTAACTATCAGCAACACCGTTAGTATCACGGTAAGAGCAAGAAAAAAGGCAAGATTACGGTGAGGCTTAAGGCAAGATTAAAGGCAAGAAAAACCCACTATTAATCAAAAGAAAATCAAAGGAAAAAGGAGAATTACTATAGGAAATACGAGAGGAAATCAAAAAATTTGAAAACAAACAAACAAACCATAAAATGTCAAAACAAACAAACAAACAAATAAATAGCAAACAATAAACAACAAACCAAATACAAAACAAGCAAACAAAAAATCACAAAAAGGCTGAATTCAAACACTAAAAAAGGGCAGTAAAAATTGAAAATAGGATCCTTATTTAAAACACCAAAATATTAAGGACCTTCCTATCACCTATAACAAAAAGAGCCTAAAGAACCTTAAGAATTGACAGGAACCATAAGAACCACAGGGACCACAGGAACAACAGGCGCACAAGGGTTTTGACTAGATGAGATCAGGTAGGGAAAGACGAACTGTCACATCCATACTGAATAAAAGGAAAAAAGAGCAAAGGTTTAACTGACATATCCAGCAAGGAGAACTTAATGATGGGAGAAAACCCCAACCTGATCCTGGTAGATGTTGCAGGCCACAAACTGAACACAAAAACTACAACAACCAGCTATCATCCAAAGATCTACACAAAATGTGCATTTCTGAGGGAACAAAGAGACGAGACTGATATAAATTAGATAAGACACTGGTAATACTTTATTAAAACACTAGGAGCAAAGCACATGGCAAGCATTCCTCCAGCTTCAGAAGCAGTGCAAATGCGGCTGGCAAGATGGCAGCTGTGTGAGTGCTGCGAGACGCCGCACATCTGAAAACGCTCCTGATGGCTTCAAAACCTCCTTTCACTAACCCCCCGATGGTCTTATGGATTGCGGGGGCTGGGTACTTGTAGCAGTGACGCGGGGGCGCGATTTGCTCTACGAGAAAACCAAACACGGTCTCACCTGGCTTTTCAGCTACTCGCTGTGGGCGGCTCCGAAGGCGCTTGTTGCGGCGGTAGTGTGGAGGACCCTGCGTGGTTTCGATATGCCGCCCAAACAGACTAGGCGGGACCACGGAGATAAGCAGGGAGATAAGCCCGGCGCTGAAAACGCACCGGGACGACTTGCTCTACGGAAAACCGTTAGTGGAAACAGCGGAAATAAAATTGGAGACACAGCTACTGCATCTTCAAATCAGGGGGAAACGATAAAGTCGGACGGAAGTGGCAAAACAGAGAGTGATCCCAGGAATCTTTACAGGTCTGGGCAGACACCCCATGAAACCGAAGAATACAGGGAAGGAGAAGCCAATTGCTTCTTTTGAAATGCAGTTAGAGAAAGGTGGACTCAATTGCGGAGCCAAGGAGATAAATGGAACAAATGAAATAACTGTGATAACTGAGGAGGACATTGTCAGAGATACTGTGAGTTCTGCAATTGATATTATTAATAAATCGGCAATTATGAATGTGATTGGCTCTGGTTCTTTGCTGGCAGACCCGGCGAGCCCGGGAGGCGTTGTGAGTACGGACAATGATGGGGTGACTAATAAAAACGGATATAGATAATGATAGAAACGTGTATAGCGACAAAGACATGGGCCAAACTGAAATTTTGACTGCCTCTGCCAAAGTACTGCCTAATTTTACGCTGGAGGAGTGTACACGTGTATCTGAACACGGGGAAAAATTATTTTCATTGAATGAAGATTCGGAGGTGTCTAATACTAGTGACGTATCGGAGAGCTCTAAAACTGACTCCGATAGCTCTGTCTCTCATCCAAGCACACAGAAAAAAATCCCCTCTCTACTTAAGCAAAGGAGGAAAGCTAAGGACAATGGAACTGCCTATGAATTAGGACACTCTGGTTCGGATCATGATCAGCTTAGATGGGATTACTCAACTACTCAGCTATTGGTGGATAAGGATGACATAGGTATTGAGTCTGCTAAAACAGCTGATAACTTAGTCAATGATTTACCTCCGTTTATGACACTGATTTATGACACCTTGAAGCAGATGCAAGGAGAGGCAAGAATAGAACATAAACGAGCTCACCTCGCAACAAATAAACTTCAGGGTGCTATAAGCAAAGTAAATAAATCTTGCACTGAGATAGCAGAGAGGACAACTGTGTTGGAAGAACGAGTGGTAACGCTAGAGACAAGTGCAGAGACAACTGCTAAGCAATGCTCAACAAATGAGGCTCGCATGATTGACGTTATGTGGAAGCTTGAAGATTTTGAAAATCACCAGCGTCGTAATAATTTAAGATTACTAGGCATCCCTGAAAATGCTGAGGGGGATGATATCAGAGGCTTTGTGCTGCGTTTGATGAAAGGATGCTTTCCTGACCTTGGACAGTGGGACTGGGAAAAGGAAATCCAAAGGGTGCATCGCTTCCCCCTCATGCTCAAGAAGAAGAAACATGACTCTAATGATAAGCCTAGGGCCATATTAATTTTTTGGGGCAATTTTTTATTACGTCAAGCGGTGTTTGATAAGGCTAGGCCTGAATCCCGACGGTCAGCAGAGGGTTTTTCTTTTTTTGTGAGACCCGATTTTTGTCATATTACGGTGGAGAGAACATGGAGGCTATACCAACTTATCTCTCCTTTTCAAAAAATAGGAGCAGAGGCCTTCCTACTAAACCCCGCCAAACTTAAGATTATTCATAACGGCTCTATCAGAATATTTAATTCAGAAATTCAATCCCAAGAATATTTGAAATACATTAAGGGGGATTGATAGGGTTATGGAGGAAGGTTCGAACAACAAATCTTCTTTTTCTCTGCTTACATTTGGGCCCTTATCTAAGCTCTAAAAAGAAAAAAGGAAAAAAAAAATGTTTATCTTTGAATGTATAGCACTAGAGGGGCGACAGTCTGGGGAGGCATAGATGGGGGGGTTTCTTTTCAGGGGAGCGACAGATGGGCGGTGGGGGCAGCTATTCTGCACAGGGGGCATCACAAGGGTCTTTAGACCTTTTTTGCCAGGGGTTGGGGGTGGGAGGGGGGACGGCGCGGCTATGGTATTGGTTTTATTGAAAAGGTCAGAATTTGTAATCTTTAGGGAATGGATGTTAAATAGGGAAAAAACTGAAAACAGAATGGTTATGTTGATATATTTTATAAGGCGTTAAAAAATTTAAGGATAGCTTCTATTAACATTTGTGGCTTGAATAATCCTCAGAAAAAATGTAGGATTGATATCGAAGTACAATATTTAAAGGCAGATATCATCTGTCTTCAAGAGACTCATATTGAAGCTAGTAGGATAAAGATCAATGAATTAACGGGTTATAATTTAGTTTCAGCTACTACACAGGGGACCCGCACCAGTGGAGTGGCTATTATGGAGAAGAAAAATTCAGGTTTAAGGTTTCCCCGTTCTAAGTCAGATTTATACGGTAGATGGGTTATTACTCAATGCTGTACTGAAGGTCACACTTTTACTTTATACTCTTTGTATGGCTCGGTTTTAGATGATCCAACTTTACTGAATTGGCTGAATATTGAACTGGTGGGTTGGCCTCTTCCTATCATTGTCTGTGGGGAGGTTAATATTAATTTGACCAACAAAAATGGAATAATTGGTGGAAGATTTTATTCAGGACGTAAACCCAAAGTTTTCAAAGCTTTGTCTAACTTAAGCCATAATCATGGCCTTTTTGATGTGTGGCCTAAGCTTAAACCACATGATATGGGTTATACGTTCTTTTCTGCCCCTTATCAGACTCATGTTAGGCTTGATTATTTTTTTGTAACCCATGCTATATTAGCTAAATCTAGCATACAGAAATATCCTCGGGTGATGTCAGATCATAACCCGCTAGTCTTAGAAATTCCGTTACAAACTAGAAAATTTCCAATCTCTCGCTGGACGTTCAATAGAGCCCTATTATATGAGGATGAATATATACAATACATTGGAGAGTGGATTCCTCGTTTTATAGAAGAGAATAAAGGAAGTGCATCTATGGAGATAATCTGGGATACACTGAAAGCTGGGATTAGAGGGGAGATGACTGGATATGGGTGGGCTGCACAATCAAAAGAAAATAGGTTTTAATTTGAACAATATAAAAAATTGTCTACAGCTGAAACACAACTGATTCAGGCCACAGTTAACAAACAGGGAATAGATCAGGCTTTGAATATAGTTGCTACTATTAAATCTAAGATTGTAGAAATTTCCGCAATTAAAGCAGCAGGAAAATATATTGCTTGGCGCTCAAGTTTATATGAATGTGGGGAGAAGGTAGGCCATGTTTTGGCAATGCGGGCAAGACAGCGAATAACTCATGGAAATATACCATTAATAAACGATCCGCGGAAAGGAACGGTCACTGAACCGAGTGAAATTCGTGCTGCCTTTCATGGCTTTTACCAGAAACTTTATTGTGACGATGGTAGCGATGACGAAGAGGCAATGTTGACATTTTTACACGAAATAGCAATAGAAAAATTAAGTCTAGAAGATCAAATAATTTTAGAATCTCCAAGAACAATTGAAGAAATTCAGAGTGCTATTAGCTCGCTCGTTAGTGGTAAAGCTGCGGGACCAGATGCTATCCCTGGGGAGTTCTATAAAAAATTCTCTTCATCATTATTAGAGATATGCCAAAATGTATTTTTAAATGCCCAGAACGGTCTGGCGGTCCCAAATTCTTGGGAGAATGCCAATATTGTGGTGTTCCCCAAAAAAGGAAAACCACCTAGTGAAATGGCTTCATATCGACCGATCACTTTAATAAATAGTGATAACAAAATATATGCTAAAATACTGGCTATTCGTTTGGCATCTCTAATTAAGGGTAGCACAATTGATCACATTCAACGGGTCATCACCCTTTTTGATGTTGCCGGCATTACAGGGGACCCTATCGAACCTATCCTTCTTGACGCAGAAAAGGCGTTCAATAGGGTCTCTTGGCCCTTCTTATGGGCAACCCTAAGGGATAGAGGATTGGGGGATAAATATATTACAGCTTTAAAGTCTATGTATCGTAATCCGACGGCCCGCATTTCTATCATGGGAAAAATGTCGGACCTGGTTTTAATTAGCAGGGGAAATCGACAGGGGTGCCCCTGCTCACCACTATTATTTGCGCTCTACAAAGATCCTCTAGTCAGGAAAATAGAAGCCAACACTTTGATCATTGGAGTACAGAACGTCGGGGGAAACACAAAAATATTGGCTTATGCTGATGACCTCGCTATTATCACTTCTGACCCTTTGATTGCCCTGCGGGAAATTGAGAAAGAAGCGGATCTATTTGGGAAATATTCTGGTTATCGATTAAACCAAACCAAATCTCAAATATTGACTAGTAGTAGGTTACAAATGAATGATATTCGGGTGGTTCAAAAAGCAATTTATTTGGGTGTTGAAATTACAGCTGATGTGTCTAACATTATGGAGAATAACTTGAATCCTTTAATTGCAAAATTCAAGATTGAATTTCGACGATTGGAGAATTTAAAACTTACGTTGGTAGGGAGATGTAACATTATTAAAATGATCTTTTTCCCCGAAGATTCCATATTTTTTAAGAGCTATACCCTTGCTTCTTAATAGAACATGGTTAGCATCGATGAACCAACTTTTCTCCAAATTTATTTGGGCAAACTGCCGACCGCGTCGAGCCTTCCGACTATGAACTTTGCCCAGAGAGAGAGGAGGGTGGGCGGTACCCAATCTTCAATTATATCACTGGGCTGCGATGCTACAGAACATTAAACTATTGCTTAATGAGAAAGACGATGTATCGAGGTATGACTCCTCCATTCCTATTTTTGAATTAATTCTGGGAATTGAAGCTAAGGGTTGTCTCTTACGGCATGTCGATTTCAATTACTATAAACGAGTCAAATTTAAAACTATCATAAGTGCATTTAAGGTGTGGTCTACGGTCCGTTAAAAACTTGAGCTTGGGCGCTTTAATTTGTATACCCCGGTATATAAAAACAATCCTTTTCCTTATATTTTTAATGATGAATATATGAGACAATGGTACGATAAAGGTATACGAACTATTGGAGATCTTACAATTGGATCCGATATGTTATTATTTGACATCTTAAGAGATAAATTTGGGCTAGACAATCGACAATTTTTTAAATATCTTCAAATAAGAGATTTTTGGGCAAAAAACAGGTGGGTCTCCTGGTTTCGCCAAGATGCAATTAATGGAAGAACTATTTAAAAAATCAAGCACTTTGGGTGGATTGTATGGAATTCTTAATGATTTAGCCCCAGAAAATCTTAGTAAACACATAGATCGATGGCAGAATTGGTTGGCCGCTGAAGCTGGGGCTATCGAGGATTCATTATGCATGGCACAGACATCTTTTATGGCAACTAATTTGCAGATCCAATGTTTTAAAATTTGGTTCAATTTATACATAACACCAGCTAAGATAGCAAAATAGGGGAGAGAAACAGGTTCTACCTGCCCTCGCTGTCAGCATCCAGCAGCAGACATCATTCATATATTTGCGACATGTTCTATGCTTGAAACTCAGAAGGGTAGTGTGAAGGGTTTTCTTACAAACATACTTGGATATGAAATTGAACTTAGTCCCCAGATGATTGTTTTAGGGATAGGGGATCCTCTCTCTTCAAACTTAAGTCATACTTTTGTATTTATTGCCTTTACAGTTTACAGGCTATGTGTAGCCACCCACTGGTTGGACTCTACTCCTCCGTCCGGCCTTTACTGGCAAGAGAAACTACTGGCAATTTATAAGTTTGAAAAAGCTGTTTACGCTAGGAAAGGCCGCAAAATTAAAGCTAAAGGTTTAGCAATATGGGCTCCTTTACGAATTGGATAACCTTAAATGAATAACAATGAATAATAACGATTTCATGTTCAAGTAGAATGAATACTGCTCTGTTTTTCACTCCCTTTTCCTTCTTTGTTTTTCTTTTTTTCCTTAACATGTTTGTTCTGCTTTAGGGTATTTTTCTTTTCTTTTTCCCAGTACAAAACAATGACAATTTCTGACATTTGGAATATATGTAGCTAGCCGTGGGAGGGGTGGGGGGCGGGTGAGACTGAAGGGGGGATGAAATTTGGTTTCTTCTTTTGATGTTATCTTGACATGGATATAATTGTGAAATGTCAATAAAGAATTAAAAAAAAAAAAGAAAAAAAGAAGCAGTGCAAACGCTATATCTCTGAGGCAATCCCTTAAAATCAAAATTTTATATCAGGAAACGCGAATCTCTCGTTCACAACTCGCCAGATCAAGGACAAGACAGCTAAAGGCAAGCCGGAGGGCGCCCCGGGCCCCAATGGGATTCCACCAAGCCTATTAAAAAAAGACCCGGAATACTGGGCTTCCAAACTGTTACCGTTGTTTGCACAAATCGCAAGAGAAAATACCATTCCGGACTCTTGGAAGGGATCAATCATATCCCCAATGTACAAAAAAGGTGACAAGAACTCAGCAAATAGCTACACGCTTATGGCTTTAATTGATATTGAAGCAAAATATTACGCTGACATACTTTTGGAAGACCTCCTTGCCTGGACAGACAAAAAAATCAATAATACCCATCAATCAAATGGGTTTTTGCAAGGGAACAACTACAAGCATACTTGCCCTGTCCCTATTGGTAGATAGGGCGAAATTAGCAAAACACCCTCTATTTATGTATTTCATTGACTATTTGTCAGTGTTTGATCAAATTGACAGGAGCAAACTCTGGCACAAGCTCAAGGATAAAAAAATACCACCTGCTCTCCTAAACCAGTTAATACTTCTCCACACAAATACATGGGTTCAAGTCAAGCTAGGAGATGGTAAATTCCTGTCCCGGTAAATCCCAACAACCACGGGGCTCAAGCAGGGGTGCGTCTTGGCACTGACACTTTTTAACTTGTACATGTCTGATCTATCATCTGAACTAGATACTTGTAACTCACATGCGCCAAACATAGGAGGGCTGCTACTCTCCAACCTCCTGTATGCAGATGACCTCATGCTGGTTAGTCAAACGCCCATTGGCCTTCAATATCTATTAGACACAAGCAGTAGATATTCATTACACAACGGTTTAACCATCAACTACGATAAAACAAAGGTAATGAGGATTCATCCGAGAAAGGAAACCTCTAATTTCTGCTGCCACATGGCTAACTCAACATTAGAAGTAGTTGACCAATACAAATACTTAGGAGTATTAATAGACAATAGAGGTACATTCAACTCACAAAAAGAAGTCATCAAAAGAAGAGGCAACTCTATTGCGGCAGCAATAAAATCTATCAAACATAAAACTACTGGCCCAAGTCTTACTCCCCTTCTACAAGTCTGGCAAGCAAAGCTCATCCCAGCAATCACTTATGGGAGTGAGTGCCTGAGGGGAAGAGATGCGGCCACATTAGACAGCACTGTTTCAAGAGCGGCCAGAATGATTTTCAATCTACCTAAGAATGTTTTGCCAGCCCAAATAAGGTTAGAATTCGGTCTACAAAGCCAAGAATTAGCCCGCAAAGGAGCTTATGTCAAGAGCTGACACAGGATCAAAAGGGCCGAAGCAGGAACACTGAATTCCTACCTTTGGAACTAAATACATCGAAAGAGGTACTGTGCAGCTATGAGCTATCTGACAGAATCAAAAGAGCGCCTGGGTCTGGAGGAACTCTGGAAGGCCTCAGGGTCCTACCATTGCTTTAAGCAAATCGTAAATAAGACAGTGAAAATACTATCACTAGTAGAAGACAAAGCGCTACTTACAGAAAGAACCCACGGATGGTTTGTTGTGCAAAGTTACGCTTAGCCCTCTCCGCACTCTTACATAGGCACAGGTTTCAATAGGTGGAAGAAAGAAAAATATCTTCATTTTCGAATGGGCATCTTACTATCATTGCTGCACCTTCCCCTTGGAAACGATCGCCGGGTCAGACAACATGTTGTTTATGTGAGGAAGCCAGCGAAAGTGTATTACACCTTTTGTGCATCTGCGGAGAACTACAAGCTGAACTGAAGCCATTCTTTGTAAGCAAGGGAATAAGAACCTGTAGACAAGCTGTGATGGCATGCTTCGGAGGAGGAGACGTTCAGTTAGCTTGTCGCTTCGTGCAATTTATGGAAGCGGTAGGGGAGAAACTCGGTCATTTACACTAAGGGACCGATTCCGATCCGGGTCGGAAAGCACTCTGACCGAGTCGGATCCGGAGTGTTTTGTGACCGAGCCAGACCCCTACAGTCTGACCGAGCGAGTACGATGCGCACTTATGCTGTCGGACTCGGTTTGGTCGGACTCCCATAGAAGTCAATGGGAGCCGGTCGTACGACGCGCACATGGGCTCCCATTGACTGCATGGGTACGTCTCGAACAAGTGCACCCCCTACAGTGGGTACATGCCTGTGTTGGGGAGACCCATAGGTCTTCCCCTGTGTCCGAGTCGTAGGGCTGCGGGTGTCAGGGGGTCCGACGCGGACCCCCAAAGTCCGACTCCGGGAGCTTTTGCGAGCCGAACACTCCGGCTCGCACAGGCTGTCCGACGTGTGCATCGCACTGGCTCGGTTGTAAATCGCATCTATTGCACACCATGCTTAGCTTCCGACCGGGACGTACGGAGCGGTTCGGACCCGGAAACGACTCGGTCGGTGAATTTCATGTAGCTCGCATTGTACTTGCTCGCTCGTACAGCTGTACGAGTCGGCCGGAAAAGACGCGCACAGCTCGTAGTTTTTCCGGCCGAACCCGATTTGGTGCCCTTTCCGACCGAGATCGGAATCGGCCCCTAAATAACACTCATTTAGGTTGCCCCTCACCCGGACGACATATGCTCCAGCAGTCAACAACAATCTATTAGTAGCTCTGGTCACAAAGTAACTGATCAGTGTACATTTACCCCTTCACTGAGAATTGAGTATTTCTTTTATCAAATTTTTAAGTCTGTACTGCACTAGACAATAATTATGGATAATTGCATCATTGATGTTAGCATAATGTACAGATTTTTTATGGAATGTTATTTTAAAATTTGTCTTAAATCATGAACATTGCTGCTATTACATTGTTTTTTATTTTTGTAAGCGAAATTGTAAAGGTTTTAATTAATTAATCAAACAATAAACTATTACTTAATTACTTACTTAAATGGCAGTTTAAAAATGCACCCGCAGGCTCTGCAGTGGCACACCTGAGTCACGTTTACAGGGCTACTGGAGTAAGTGACACAATCAGTGGTGCAGGTCCACTAGTAGCATTGAAGTTACAGACCCTGGGCACATATGGTGCACTCTACTAGGGACTAGTAAGTAAATTAAATGTACCAATTGTGGAAGAGCCAATGTTACCATGTTTTGAGTACAGAGCATGCAGCCTTTAGCACTGGTTAACAGTGGTAAAGTGCCCAGCATTCTAAAGCCAGTAAAATGAAGTCAGCAAAACAGGAGGTCAGGAGGCAAAAAGTCAGAGGAAACTAAGCCAAGCATGCCAGGTCTAACAATTCATTCAACTTGTGTGCTCTTTTCTTAGCAGATACATGCTGAGTTGCCAATTTCTTCAGAAATGGGTACCGCTATCACTCTTAGGGCGTAAGCAATGAGGGAACACTACCTTGACTCTCTCCTCAAACTTGAGCACAAATGAAAGTTCAATAATAAACACTTATGGAGTAAGCACGGTGATGAGACATTACTTATATGGAGTTTCCTTAGAATATGCAGAACAAATTAACTTGCATAACAAGATTTCCTCAATGAAATGTTCTCTGAGGTAGCGCAAAGGTGAGGTGCTACCTCATGGTCCCAAAGTACAGTTGAAGTTCACCACTCTCCACTCATGCCTATGCATTGAGAGCATCAGCACTAGCGCAAGCTAGATAAACTAGACCGCTGACCCATGTCTACTTTCTCGATGTCTGCCACTTTAGAATCCAAGTTCACACATTTCTGCAGAATTTTAAACACTTGATTGAACAGGTTATTGGAAAGAGAATGATCACATTTCCAATGAGGATATTTTTGAGCTCTGACCAACATATAACCTCTCTTTATCTTAACCTTCACAGAACTGATGCCAGCAACTACATTTCTCACAGTACTTCCCTCTAAAAGGGGACCTATCAATTGTGGTTTCTTTGGAAACATTTTGTGAACGTTTCTTATCAATATTGAGGCATAAATACAAGCAAGAGGTTCCCATGATCTTTTTTCTGGATCAAAACCTTGCCACTTAATTAGAAAACATAATTTTCCCTTACATATTATAGAATATAGTATCCTACTAACCTCAAATTCTTCCTCAGAAGCTACTCTGATTGGGGCTGGATGATAAGCACCGGAGGTTTCCTTTAAAAAAAAAAACTTCGGGGTGACACAAAATCACTTCCACATCTCTCCGCCTCCGCCCTCCCTCCCATCTGTGATGTCAGCTTGTCACAAACCCCCACTGGAATGGCTTGGAAGAAGAAGGTACGTCTGCTCCCGCATCCGGTTGGGTTTTCGGGGATTTTAGATGCCCCCTCATGATTGTGGGAGGCATCACTGGGAAGGGAAGAGTTTCCCCTTTCCAGTGATGTCTCTCACAAACAAATTTCTGCTCTTGGATCCAGGTCCTGGTCCAATCCAAAATCAGGAATCCCACTATGCCCCACAAGCAACCAAAGACCCCACAAGGGGAAGTCGGACCATGTGGTAACGGGCCAGTCCCCCACCCAGTGACAAACAAAATATATTTTAGATTTATGTTTATTCTTCCACAGGGGCGGGACTGTGCCCCCCCCCCCCCCCAGGGGACTATACAATTTAAATTAAGCCAAGAGAGGGAGAGGGAGTGAGAGAGGGTCTCTCTCTACATCTATATATAGAGATCTCTCTCTCTCTCTCTCTATCTCTCTCTATACATGCGAATGCACGCACCAACAGGAATGCTCTAATTGGCTGGATGCAATCTGAACGGAAAGTTACGTCCACCATTTTATTGATCAGCAACTGTTCCCGGGGACATCAGGGGTCAGAGTAGAGTTACTCTGACCCCATGTTTGAGAAATGTGGGTGGTAGTGACACAAGTTATGTGTCCAAAATTGTTTTTTTTATTGAACCCGTGTACCGTTGCAAGGACATCACTACTATCACTAAGGCATTGCAAAGATTGATGGGAATATAAAAAAATATATTCGTGATGTACTGTGATAGCTAGAATTCATTAATTAGGTATAATTTGTTAACGTGGTGGTGGTTATTGAATTTCTGCTTTTGTTTTCTGCTTTCACGACGTAACTGCGGGGATCGCAACCCCAAAAACGGAAAACAGGTTTTAGAGATGGTTGTTCTAGAAATACACTAGAAAAAAATTAGTTTGACGTGTACGGTAATAAACCCCTAGTGTGTAAAATACTGTATTAAGTGTGCATATATGTGTTGTCACTTTATGGAAAAGGCGTGATTGTCACGGTTAACTGCGACGTCGTGACACCCCCAAATAACTGCGAAAATTGAAAATAGGTCTGACAGATGTTTTTAAAGAAACTTAGTTCTGAATGTATACATTTACAAACATTTTTTTGATGTTTTGGTGGTCATTGAATATCTGCTTTTGTTTTCCGTTTTCGTAATATATCCGCGAGGATCGCAACATCGTAGATTGTCAAAAACTAAAAAAAAAACTTTAGAAAAAAACTTCACAATATTTCCGGTACAAGGGTGGGTCTGACAAGAGCTGTTGCGTTGGTTGTGTCTACGCATAAGACCGGATGCAGAGTTTCAGGGTACTTACAAACACCCTGCTGCTTTCACCTGTAAAGTGCACTCCATCATTTCTATAAATTCCATGCATGTCAAAACGCAGATTGTTGTTATAGATACAGCCCATGTGATGGTCTCTGAGGAATGCAGAAACAGTTTTATTAACATGGCTCCTGGCTTTGTAAATCTGTTTGTGAACATTTCTGCCTTTGGCATAAAATAGAGTACACTAAGACAGTGTGAGACAAAAGTGACATAGGTTTTGCAAAGGTTTCTTTCATTCGGATTTCGCGCGCTACCCCAGTCAATGTGCCTAGGTCATTGCCACCACAGTGCACAATCAACAGATGAGGAGCTTGGAAATCCAAAATGGATTTAACCAAAGCCAGCAACTGATACAACTTTAACCCTCTCTGGCTGAACCAACTCCCATCTCTTTTTTTTGCAGTCTCTTTAGTCCAATAGATATAGCTGTGGCCCACAATCCATACTCTAAGCATTTTGAAGTGAAGGAGCAATAGTAGCCAGGAGATGGCTGGAGGTGAATGAGGTAGTTTTCCAAAGGAAAAGCAGTAAAAATGGAGGTGTTTTCACCTAAACTACCCAGGGTTCTTTGCCTCTTTCTTGCAAAATATGCGTCACTCTATGCCTGAAAGGGTATTGTTTTAACTTATACTGGGTCCTCCCGTGTGTCTGGACAAAGCTATAGCTCTCTGAAGAGCTCTAAGTAGAGCGAAACACTGTGTCATGAGTTGCTTTTGCTCATTTCAGGCTAGCTTGGTTGGTATTTTACCAATTCAAAGCTGTAATACTGTGCCTGGAGTGGTAAATGGCTTTTGTCATTTTACAGCTTGGCATGGATAGCACTGTGCTAGTCTATGCTTCAAGACTTTGCTGTAGAAATGGCAAAAGACTTTGTCCCTTTCTATCTCGGCATGGATGGCACCGTACTAATCCTATGGATCCGCTGTATATGCGGCGGGGCCCTTCCGCGACCGAAGGCAGAGGAGGCAGCCTTTTCTTCTCACCAAACCCACTGGGGTGAATATTGTTTTAATGGAGGGCGTCCAAGAGCACCAACACGGATATATTAACAGTGGGACTACGATAACCAGGGTGCAACACTGCACACGCCTACAAGCGAGACCTCAACGCCCACTGGGGCGGGACTTTATCAAATAAAGAGGCACCTCCCACTACTTGCTGTTGTCTGTCCTCTATTGCCAGTGATCAAGGAGTAATGTCCGAAACATGTTTGGCGCTTGGTTGGAGGTGGAGGCTGGCTTTGCTGCTGTCCTCACGAAGGAGGATTTTACTTCCCGGGTGTGTGCCTTTCCTCAGAGGGCAACCTTTCGTTTTTCATGTTATGCGGCCTGCTCGGTCGCGGAAGGGCCCCGCCGCATATACAGCGGATCCAGGGTTGCTGATTCAGAGACCTGACTGGAACGGGTTGTACCCAAACGTGAGTGACTTTGTTATTGGCAGAGGAGGCAGCCTTTTCTTCTCACCAAACCCACTGGGGTGAATATTGTTTTAATGGAGGGCGTCCAAGAGCACCAACACGGATATATTAACAGTGGGACTACGATAACCAGGGTGCAACACTGCACACGCCTACAAGCGAGACCTCAACGCCCACTGGGGCGGGACTTTATCAAATAAAGAGGCACCTCCCACTACTTGCTGTTGTCTGTCCTCTATTGCCAGTGATCAAGGAGTAATGTCCGAAACATGTTTGGCGCTTGGTTGGAGGTGGAGGCTGGCTTTGCTGCTGTCCTCACGAAGGAGGATTTTACTTCCCGGGTGTGTGCCTTTCCTCAGAGGGCAACCTTTCGTTTTTCATGTTATGCGGCCTGCTCGGTCGCGGAAGGGCCCCGCCGCATATACAGCGGATCCAGGGTTGCTGATTCAGAGACCTGACTGGAACGGGTTGTACCCAAACGTGAGTGACTTTGTTATTGGCAGAGGAGGCAGCCTTTTCTTCTCACCAAACCCACTGGGGTGAATATTGTTTTAATGGAGGGCGTCCAAGAGCACCAACACGGATATATTAACAGTGGGACTACGATAACCAGGGTGCAACACTGCACACGCCTACAAGCGAGACCTCAACGCCCACTGGGGCGGTACTTTATCAAATAAAGAGGCACCTCCCACTACTTGCTGTTGTCTGTCCTCTATTGCCAGTGATCAAGGAGTAATGTCCGAAACATGTTTGGCGCTTGGTTGGAGGTGGAGGCTGGCTTTGCTGCTGTCCTCACGAAGGAGGATTTTACTTCCCGGGTGTGTGCCTTTCCTCAGAGGGCAACCTTTCGTTTTTCATATATATATATATATATATATATATATATAATCTACTGGCGGTCGCCAGTAGATAGTTATAGTTAGGACTGTGTTTCCATAGGAAATCTGAAAATTCTATTTTGAATAACTTTGGCGCCGGTTGACGAATCCTCGCGAAATTTTCAAAACTAATGGGGCGCTCCGCTCAGCTCCTACCCTGAAAGTGCGTTTTCCCCATGCATTTTCTGATAGGACCTTTAGTCGAAGGTACAGCCCGAACGGCTGAACAGAATTACTTGAAATTTGGCAAAGAGGTAGTCGTCAGGTCAGGCATGTGCCTTTTGCATATATGGTGTCAATCTGTTCAGTAGTTCCTGATAAAATTGCATTTAAAAGCACATAAATATCTATATGCGCGCACCGTGCGCGCACCGTGTGCGCACGGTGCCGTGCGCGAGCGTAATTCTGATTGGTGGTTACATGTCAGTCAAAATTCGAATCGATCAAAATCAGGAAGTGTTGTCCGCCATTTTGTGTGTGACAGTGAAAAAGAAAGGTGGAGAACGTGAAAAGGGGGCAGGGTACAGAGTTCCTGACCCCTAGCTTTTGTCAGGGGGTCCCTGGAGGACCATGAAGGGTGAAAAAAACATTGTATTTTTTTTTTTTAAATCGCGGTGCGCGCACCGTCGCGAGGTGCACGCAAGGTGCGCACACGGCGGAAAAAAAATCATAAAAAAATAGAATTTAAAATCAAATTTAAGTGTTTAGATGTTAGGTGGCTCTAAAAAGAGCCGTTGTGTTAATTGAGGGACAGAGGAACAAAAAAATGGCAAAAATTATAGGGTGCCGCACATGTGCTGCTGTATCTTGCTCTCTATTAGGGGAATGCTGGTGTCCCCATAAGAGAGAAGAGCATTGCACGCATTGCACCGTGTATGCACCCTCTTAAACAGAGGGTGTATATCCAGAGGAACAGAAGCAGGTGAAGCTGCCGCCGCAGATGAAGTGCTCGGCTGAGCTGCCGATGATGTGCTCAGCTGAGCTGCTGCGGATGTGCTCGGCTGAGCTGCTGGAGGGTTTTCTCTAGCAGCTCGAGCATAAGCCACAGGATGCACATCTCTAACGTGCCTAATCATAGTGAAGATACTAAAAGAGTATTTCTTTTTAGGATCTCCTCTTGATAAGACACCATTACAAATAGTGCAGGTGAATTTTGGAGCATTCACCTTCTTCTGCCCCTCTGGAAAAGTGAAAAATTACCATAAAAAAGAGTTTTTCTGTTTCCTCTGTCTCTGTGGCACAAGGGTCTCCTGCTCGCTCCCAGAAGATGACTGCTGGTCTGCCATTCTCAAGTACTGGAGTACTGTAAAAGTTGCTCAGCTCCTTCTCCCAGGGAATCAGAAGTAATAATGAGGGGAGTGGGTTTGGTGTTGGAAGTTTCTGGAACTGAAACTACTATAAACCAATGAAAAGTGTTGTTTTTAAATCACATGACTTGCCGTGCGCGCACCGTGCGTGCACCGTGCGTGTATGGGGGCACGCAGGCATGCGCGTATGGAGAACGCGCGCATGCACGTACGGAGCACGCGCGTATGGAGCACGCACGATGTACGCATGCGCATGTGGAGCACGTACGCATGCGCACACGGAGCACGTACGCATGCGTGCACCGTGCGCGCACATTCAAAAACACTTTAATAAAAAAAAGTTAAAAGTGTTTATAAGTTTATAGAAGATATTACCTATGCTGTTCCATTCTATCCAAATTAGAAAAAAAAAAAAAAATCTAAGCTATTCCATATTACAGGATAAAGTTAATCTATAACTCTATATACATAGGTAGCTTATTGTAAAATAAATATTTAAAACATATAATAATACATTTATAAATTAGCATTTAAAAAACCTTGCAAATTCACTTAAGAAACCATAGGTTTCACACACGTTATAGTTAGGAATTAGCATTTAAAAAACCTTGCAAATTCACATCAGTGATGTCATGAGTGATGTCACTGACCATGTCATGAGTGATGTAATATGTGACGTCATCAGCAGTGGATTGCGGGCGCGCGAGTTATAGTTAGCTGAACTAATTATAACAGGGGAATTTCATTGGTTTTTTACGAGTGAAATGTCCAGCTAACTATAACATGTGTGAAACCTATGGTTTTTTCAGTGAATTTGCAAGGTTTTTTAAATGCTAATTCCTAACGATAACGTGTGTGAAACCTATGGTTTTTTCAGTGAATTTGCAAGGTTTTTAAATGCTAATTCCTAACTATAACGTGTGTGAAACCTATGGTTTTTTTTGTGAATATATATAGATATATTACCTACTGGAAGTTGTGAGTAAGTAGTTATAGTTAGGGCCTAGTTTCCACAGGAAAAGCATTTTTTGATTTGCCGATATCTTTGAGGTTGTTCAAAACAAATGGTCCACTCACTTCAGCTGCTGTATTAAAGGTTTTGATGTGATTTGTCAAGCGGGGACTGAGAAAAAGAGAGGGTCTCAAAATGCTTTTTCTCCATGTTAATTTCCATAGGAAACTGGTGACGCAGCTACAGCCCAAACTGCTGAACTGAATTACAGCATATTTGGCAGAAAGGTAGCTCTTGGTCCGGAGTGCACTATTGTTGTTAAATAGTGTAAAATCGTTCAGTAGTTCCTGGGAATTTTAAACATTTCTCAGAGATACAAATATGGGACAGGGGATCCGCGATACTCCCCGATCTCCAACCTGCGATCTGATTGGCTGCCGACAATTCAAACCCAGAAGTGTTGGTAGCCAACAGACAAAAAGGTCAGAAGGGTCAAAAACGTTACAAATTAGGAAAAGGGGGCAGGGTAAAAACACCCTGATCCCCTAGGCCTGCTCATGGGGTCCCAGAAAAAGCATTTCTTTAATGATTTTCAGCAGGATTCGCATTAGATCCACAAAAGGAAGTGAGGGCTCCTGCCTTCGTTTTGATGAAGCACCCTGGAAGGCCTGCTCCCGAGGGTAATTGAAATATTAGATGCGGGGAGCAGCGTAGGCCCTTGCATGCCCCGGGGACAGTCACCTCCCCAGGGCTTGAATTGAATGCGGGGGGCTACACGGCCCACCTGCAGGCCTGGGTACAGCCACCTCCTCGGGGCTATTTTTAAAAGTAACATTTTGGGGGACTTTAGCCCCCCCCTCACACAGCCCCATGTACCACCACCTCCCCGGGGCACAAATTAAGTAAAGGCAGGGGTCAGTTGCGGACCTCCGGCCCCTGGGACCACCAACTCTCCAGGGCTATACAGAAAATGGGAGGGGTGCTGTGCGGCTTCCTTGAGGAGCCTTTCATGGCACTGGGGACCGCACTGCTCCCACCAAGCCATAGTAAACATTGCTTCACTTCATGGAAGCTAGAGCATTGAAAATGCTCTTGCTTCCCCCAAAGCAAAGCAGAATTGCTTTTGGGCAGAGGGAGCTGCATGTTAGCAGCTCCTTCTGCCTAAAAGCAATGCTGGCTCCCGCAGGAGGTGGGGAGCCTGCAGGGACTTTGGGTGCCTTGAGGCTTTCCCCATGGTCACAAACAAGAGGCCAAGCCAACTCGGCCCCTCCCTTTTTTTTATTAAAACAAAATGCTCAGGTCCCGGGGATGTGGTCCCTGGGGCAGAAATTGGCCTGGGGAGGGGGGCTGCACAGTCTCCTGCCCTCCCTTAAATTAAACAAACAATTTGAAAAGAAATGGCCAAGCCCTGGGGATGTGGTCCCTGGGGGCCAAAAATTAAGCCTGGGCAAAGCACTACGCTACGCTCGCATAGTTTGCGAAGTTTGCGCTACTTCGCGAATTGCACGTAGCACAGTGCAAACATGCGTAGCGTAGCGTTGCATAGTGCAACGGTCATTTTCTGCTTGTTCGCGGTCCTCAACATCAAGTTGGCGACCGCAAGCAAGCAAAATGACATCCCGGTGAGACTTTTTCCTTGTTCGCGATCAGCAACATCAAGTTGCCGATCGCGAGCGTGGAAAAGAAAGCATCCCAGTGAGATTCTCAACGCGGGGAGGTCAGGTTTCTCATTGCGACCGTTCGCGATGAGAAACTACCAGTCCGCGTTGAGAAAGCTGCCGCTCGAGTAAAAATCTACTCAAGCAGCAGAAAACTACAGCTCGCACTGTACAAGATGCCGTTTTCAATGATTGCACAGTGTCGGATGCTTGTCCGCACTGTGCAATCATTGAAAACGGCATCTTGCACAGTGCGAACAGGGTACTACGCAGTTCGCGAAGTGCTACGCGTAGCTCGCATAGTGCGAAGTGCACTTTGTGTAGCTTTGCGTAGTGCTACTTCGCGAACTACGCCCAGGGTTACAGAAAATGGCCTGGGGAAGGGGGACGCTCAGACCCCCTCCCTTAAAAATGTGCTTTTTTTAATTGGCCAAGCCTCTGGGTATGGGGTCCCAGGACCGAAATCGGCCTATGGAGGGGTCCACATGGCCCCCTCCCTTAATTGATTAAAATGAAAACATATGGCTAGCCACGTGGGTTGTGGTCCTTTGGGCTGAACTAGGCCTCCCGAGGGAGGCCGTGTGGACCCCTCCCTTTTTAATAAATATAAATATAAATAATTGCTCAGGCCCCAGGGGATTGGGTCCACGGGACCAAAAAGCACCAAGGGAAGGGGGGTCACGCAGCCCCCTTTCCTAGATAAAAAAAACACCTGCTAGAGACCCCGTCCCCTTTCTCTTACCAGATCATATATATATGTATATATATATATATATATATATATATATATATATATATATATATATATATATATATATATATATCCACCAGTCCTCTGCCAACAGCCAAAGGATGACGACGCCGTGTCTGGGCTCGATAAAGTTTTATTCAATCAGCCGATTTGTACGCGTTTCGCCTGCCCAGCAGGCTTGATCACCAACAATTCAACTGAACTCGAATGCCTTATTTACATAGTTTCCTGTGCTCGTGACACGTCACATGATATGACTACAACTCCAGTGCATTAGAAAACAGACTCGTAGTCCAACGGTACGAAAACTCTTGGCTTGCTAGTGCCCAGGTAAACATACAAAACATAATGTTGTTCAACTAATGCAAAATAATGCAAAATAATGGCAATTTCATATCATGCTTCCTCAAGGGCATATAGGCCGGCAAGTGCCCTAATCATTCCACATTATTTCAAGAATAGTGGCATTAATCATCGTAACGACAATTTCTCGTATACCGCGCCTACCCCTGGGATCGTTATTAGCAACACCACCCTGTCAGACTTCAATAGTTCGTACATTTACAATTTGCGTGCTTAGCAAGTTTAACAATTATGCCCAAGTGGGCAGTCATTAATTACAAAATTACACGTTGGACGTATCTTGCTATAAACTGAAAACTATAACAAGAATTTTCATAAAAAGAAAAAGAAAGTTTGTGTGTGTGCACACTAGGCCTGGGCAAAAATTTCGTTCCGTTCGCGGAAATTGCGATAATTTGACATTTTTGCGTTCCGCGGAGAGCGCGAAAATGTCAAAAATTCCGGTTTCCGCAGCTTGGCGATAATTTGTTTCTTGCTCGCGCTGTAAAATGATACATTCTCGCGCGCGCGCGATCGCCTTACCTGAATCCCTGCGTTCGCCGACAAGTTTTCTTGATCCGGTCGCGTTCTCCATGAGATGTTGTATTGTTTTTAGCCATTTGCGCTGTCTCGCGACAGTTCGCGCCCGCAGTGACGTCATGCGTCGCGCGATCACGTCTTTCTTCTCGCGATCATGCACCGCGAGAACAACTCAAAACAAGATGGCCGCGCCCGCAAGCAACCACATGGGTAAGTTGGCGACCCGCAACCATGCAGAAAATCTCGCGAACATGCCGGAAAAAAACTTCCGCATCTTCGCGATATTTCTGCTTGTTTGCGATAATTTTAAACATTCTCGCGATAATTTGCGAAGGTTAATTCCGCAAATTCCGCCCACCCCTAGTGCACACCATAAAAATCATAACCAAAAAGCAACAAAAAACAATTTTAACGAATTTAAAAACACAGTCGAGGGGGATTGCTGCAGCCCTTACATATGACTATTAGACAGGTCCTATTACAGGTGTGTAATTAGGTCTTCCTCGATATTGAGACCTGTGGGGGTACGGGTATTGAGTGCCAAGATGTAGGTTGACTCCAGTCTCCTCAATTTCCTCTCCCTATTGCCCCCTCTCACATTTAGCGGTACACAATCGATGACAAAGTAAGAAAGTCCTTTCTCATTCTTCTCATGATGAGACTCAAAGTGGCGAGCCACGGGATATGACCTGTCCCCATTCTTGATGGCCCTCAGATGCTGTAAAATCCTCTTATGGGCAGGATGGATTGTGCTGCCCACGTACCGCAAGCCACAAGGGCATTGCAGAACGTAGACAGCATAATCCGTCTTACAGGAAAGGCTCCCCTTTATTTTTTTGATTCTTTTAGAGAGGCCTAATGTGTAAGAAGTCGTGTTTTTGCACGTGTTGTTAAACTTGCTAAGCACGCAAATTGTAAATGTACGAACTATTGAAGTCTGACAGGGTGGTGTTGCTAATAACGATCCCAGGGGTAGGCGCGGTATACGAGAAATTGTCGTTACGATGATTAATGCCACTATTCTTGAAATAATGTGGAATGATTAGGGCACTTGCCGGCCTATATGCCCTTGAGGAAGCATGATATGAAATTGCCATTATTTTGCATTATTTTGCATTAGTTGAACAACATTATGTTTTGTATGTTTACCTGGGCACTAGCAAGCCAAGAGTTTTCGTACCGTTGGACTACGAGTCTGTTTTCTAATGCACTGGAGTTGTAGTCATATCATGTGACGTGTCACTAGCACAGGAAACTATGTAAATAAGGCATTCGAGTTCAGTTGAATTGTTGGTGATCAAGCCTGCTGGGCAGGCGAAACGCGTACAAATCGGCTGATTGAATAAAACTTTATCGAGCCCAGACACGGCGTCGTCATCCTTTGGCTGTTGGCAGAGGACTGGTGGATAGTTTGCGGACTTTGCTGGAGTAGTTCGCTCAAGACGACGCACCTTCTGGTCTGGTGCGCGGCGGCAGTTACTCGAGTGAGGAGGAGCAGCAATATATATGTATATATATACATATACATATATATATTATTTACTGGCAGTCGCCAGTAGATAGTTATAGTTAGGACCGTGTTTCCATAGGAAATCTGAAAATTCTATTTTGAATAACTTTGGTGCCGGTTGATGAATCCTCGCGAAATTTTCCAAACTAATGGGGCGCTCCGCTCAGCTCCTACCCTGAAAGTCTCGGGGAGATTCGTCAAGCGGGGGCCGAGAAAAAGGGGGTCCCAAAACACGTATTCCCCATGTTATTTCCCATAGGACCTTTAGTCGAAGGTACAGCCTGAACGGCTGAACAGAATTACTTGAAATTTGGCAGAGAGGTAGTCCTCAGGTCAGGCATGTGCCTTTTGCATATATGGAGTCAATCTGTACAGTAGTTCCTGACAAAATTGCAGTTAAAAGTACATAAATATCTATATACGAGCACCGTGCGCGCACAGTGCGCGCATCTTGCGGGCACCGTGCGCGCACCGTGCGCGCATGGTGCCTTGCGCGAGCGTAATTCTGATTGGTGGTTACATGTCCGTCAACATTCGAATCGGTCGAAATCAGGAAGTGTTGTCCGCCATTTTGTTTGTTTTGGGTGCGACACTGAAAAAGAGAGGTGGCGAACATGAAAAGGGGGCAGGGTAGAGAGTTCCTGACCCCCTAGCCTTTGTCAGGGGGTCCCTGAAGGAACTTTTTTTTTAAACCGTGGGGTGCGTGCACGGTGCGCGCACGGTGCGCGCACGGTGAAAAACCTTAAAAAAAATATATAATAATACAGACATAACTTAGCATTTTAAAAAACGTACAAATTCACTTAAAAAACCATAGGTTTCACACACGTTATAGTTAGGAATTAGCATTTAAAAAACCTTGCAAATGCACTTAAAAAACCATAGGTTTCACACATGTTATAGTTAGGTGGACATTTCACTCGTAAAAAACCAATGAAATTCCCCCGTTATAGTTAGTTCAGATAACTATAACTCGTGCAACCGCCACTCTATCACAAGGATGATGTCATCAGTGATGTCTTGAGTGATGCCACTGACCATGTCATGACTGATGTAATATGTGACGTCATGAGCAGTGGATTGCGGGCGCGCGTGTTATAGTTATCTGAACTAACTATAACGGGGGAATTTCATTGGTTTTTTATGAGTGAAATGTCCACCTAACTATAACATGTGTGAAACCTATGGTTTTTTAAGTGAATATATATATATATATATATATATATAACCACATATATATACATATTTTTCATTGGATGCTGTCAGCATGAAAGTGAATAAAATTAGGTAGTGTGTTTGATGCCTTAGGAGGAAGTCCTATTATTGGTTGGTGTTTAAAACATGTCATTCAGACAGGGATATGCTTTTGAATCTGTGGAGTAAATCACAACTGCTGTATCTCATTTGGAAGGAGCATGTTCCTTGTGGAACGTGCTGTGAACTTGTGACCTACTGGTTCCACTGGGTTGCTAGGTACACTGAGCTAAGAGTGTATGGGGGAAGGTTGTTAAAGAGATAGAAATGTATTTTTAAGTTGAGCAGTGATGACACAATTTAAGTAAAGGCAAGCTTTAACTATTTCCAACTCTGGACTATGTAATAAACTGATGTGTAATATTGAAATTAAAAATAAATGAAGCTAGACATAAGTTTGAACTCACGCTGACAGGATCCTTGTTTCAAAAGAGAGGAAAAGGGTAAACAGATGCTAACCATTCACAAGTGGCTATACAGTAGTCTGAAATGAAAGACATGGTTTCATTTGCTGCCTTTCTGATGATCATACATAGAGTGGAAAGTTGAAGAGGTTGCCATTTTATAGTTGCTTTCTATGAGAGTGGTATACCATTCTTGTGCTTAGTTTTACAATTCTTATCCATGTCATAACTATCCAGAAAGAGCTAAAAGAGCAATATAATCTGCAAGCTCAATTCACTGGTATGTATATAACTTTTTAATAATATAAAAAATGCACATTAGAAATGAAGATGTATATGGGAGTTTGATTAAAAAGAGTATCACACTGATGTGAAAAAAATATATCAGATGAACTGTATCTGGCAGAGGGTATGTGCTTAAGATGTTAGTACTGTTGAAAATTACCATGAGCAATTCCTTTACCAATAACAGTGTTTTAAATGTCTAAGCAGTAGGTGCAGAATAGACACATCTATATTATTTGCATTCTGGGAGTTGTGGAAGTTTTAGTCACATTATTAAACAGCAGTACTGTAGTCATGAATAAAACATAAGAACATGTGCTGTGCCTCAATATAAATTATAAAGTATTTGTACTTGTTAGGTATATATTAGGAAGTGTTTGTTAATGTGGTTTTTGTCTTATATGATCAGTTTGCATATGTTTAGATGGTGAGACATGTTTTTTCTGGTTCAAGATAGTTATTTGTAAAATGAGATTGTTGAGTTTACTTAAAGATGCACAGAACTATATATTGTTGGAAAGATGGCATGGAGGTGTATATCTTTTATGAAATCACATATATATTTACATGGTGATCTATGTTTTAAGGCTGTTGAAAATGTCATGCATATAGTGAGGGTGGTACATTTCTTCCAACATGCTCTGTTTAAAATTGGGGAGGGGTAATAGTGAAGAATGTCTTCTAAGAGTTTGTGTGCGAGCTTCAATTGGTATGTAACTTTTCTTTGAGAAATTCTGAATGGGGGACAGATGTATGTAGGATCTGTTTTGTGATTCCCTAATTGCGAATCCTTGCAAAACGGCATGTTTGAAAGTGTGTGCGAACACTTTCTTCGATTCCTAGGGGTCACAAATGATCTACCTCAAGAATATTAATAAGGTAGGTTGCAATCAGCGACCCCCTAGTAATCAATAAAGTCATGGGGATGGTGGCCTGCTGGGGTCACCAGACCACCATGTCTGTGATTGCTTTTAAATGAAGCAAAAAATATTTTTAAATGGAGCCCATTTTTCTTAAAGGAAAATGGTTTGTATTTAAAAAATAAAAAATAAAAGTTTTCTTCTCATTTTCTAAGAACAGACAGTGGTCCGTGAGACCACTGCCTGCTCTGAAAAAAACATTTTTGCTGCCATTCCCAAAGGGGAAGGAGTCCCTTGGGAACCCCTTCCCATTTGCAAATGGATGACTACCCTTTTGAAGTAGGTGGTAAAATGTGAATGTTTTGTGACCCCATTCACGGTCAAAAAACATTCATAGAAATCATTAGGATTCACTATTTGGAAGAGATGCCCTAAACACGCCCCTTCCAAAGAACGGATCACAAACCCATTTTGTGATTCGGTAACAGGATACAGAATTGCAAAATGGGGTTTGATACATGAAGCAAGCATTTTCTGTGTTTGCAAATGGGTCGATTATGCAAATCACCCCATTTGAGAAGACAAAAATGCTTGATACATGATGTGGCCCTATATGTTTTAAAGAGTCAAGAAATATTTTGCGAAATGATGTAGGTATGACATTTGGAAAAGGTTTTCTGCATTCAAAAGGTGAAAATTGCTTTTTTCAGTTTTAGAAACGTATTGATGCGTATGGACGCTGAGTAAGAGAGCAATGTATACTCTTAGAGAGCCATGTATGCATTTATATATCAAGCGTGATATCTAGACTTATTCAATTACCCAGGTACTACACATGCACTCTTCCAGTCACACAGGCACTAGATATGTACTCATTAAACTACGCAGGCAACACCCATGTGTTCATCCAATCAACCAGATGGTAACAATATAGTTATGTGACTACACAGGAACTAACTATGCAGATATGGAACTACTGATGTAGTTCCTTTATACTCTGGGAATCATGCAGGCACTACCTATATTCTGAGGGAATTACGTAAGCACTATCTATGCACTCATTCAATCATCCAGGGCGTATTGTTGTACTCAACCAGTAACCCATGAATTTAAAAGTTTTAGTGAGCTATATGTACTCTTTTAGAACCATCTGGTGAATTATATATGTAACCAGTCACACACTGTTTTACATGTAATCCGAAGAATTAGTGAGCTATATGCTGTGATATTCATTAATGTGCAGATGTTTATATGGAGTGTTTCCCAAAATTTTAATCTGACACATCCACGTAGAAAAGTATTGTAACACTAAATGTGCTGTTGACACAGTTGCACAGGGGCACATAAATAGGCCTTATGTTGTGTTTTTGAATTTGCAGCATTGAGACATTGTATGTACTTTTACACTTTATCTGAAGTTTATTTTAACATTTAGTACATAAGGGATAAGTGGTCTTTTGGTGTGTATAAGTGTGCACTGAGGTGCTGCTGTGTTGTCGGAGAGGGTGCTATAATATTAAAAGGTAAGTAATGCATTACATTTTGTGTTTTGGTTTTTGGATTGATACATTGAAGTGAGTGATCGTAGTTATGTAGATAGGTTGATCTGTACATTTCAACATAACCTAAAAACTATTTTTGTATTATGTGTAAGCCAGTAGTAAAGTATCTGGTACACTGGCTAGAAAAAAAAAATCAATTTTAATATTTTTATTTTTACAGAACAATATGTGCATAATTACAAACAGATTGCCATCGGTGGGAAAAGGAACAGAAGCAAGTACAGTATATGCAGAACTGAGACTCAAAAGGGACAAAATTAAGAAAAAGTGGTGAACGAAAAAAGGGCTACTGGTAAGAAGAAAAACTCATTTCTTAAAAACGTATTTGGACATGTCCAAAGATTAATGAAAATAAAATTCAAACTATGAAAAAAATAACAGTGGAAAAAAATCTATATAGCAAGAACAGGAAAGAATGTAACAAAGATATATACAGCTTAACCAGGAGACAGAAGCAGTTTAAGCAAATCAGAGATAAGATGTTTTGTAGCAGAGTAATTAGAAATCTACTGAGAAATATTAAGAAGTACAGAAGAAGGAGACATGCAGTGAAACAGAAAGAGCGAGTTGAGAGAGTAGTTGATAAGGCATTTGCTTTGAAGGGGAAGGTTTCATTTTGATTATAAATAGAATGAAGACTCTTGAGAAAATAGTGTTCTACTTGAGGAGACAAAACCAGAAAAAAAGAATAGTAACTAGAAGTAACTTTTGTGCAGTTTTTAGTGGAGAATGCAGACATACTTCTTGTACAGAATCTTTCTGTAATGAAGAAAGCTATCTCCAGGTTAATAGATTAGTGAATGCTATTGATTACAGAGGACGTTTTAATGAAATGAAGAATGGCATTCCTAAAGGGAAAGAGGTGATTGTAGCTACAAATGTAGAACAAGTTCTGTATAGAAATGGAATTGTAGTAGTGTTCAACAGCAATATAGTTATATATTATGATCATTTCTACATATTTTTCCAAGGCGAAGTTTGAAACAGAAAATAAGTACTTTACAAGGATTGGATCCTTGCACGATTAGAAAGCATACAATTTTGCAGGGACACTCACTAGCTTGTTTTCAAACAAAATGTGCCAAAGCACTTTTCATCATTTCAAGATGTTAATTGTACTCCACTCAACAATGCGAACTTTAGTTAGGAGACTGTACTATGTGAAAACTCCTGCTTTATTTTTAGGAGAAATTAAAAGAGCACTTTTGAATGGTACTGTGGCAGATGTAAAAATGGTTTGTGATGATGTGCAGTTTCGTTTCTTTGGTCCTCAGCAGAATTCTAGGGAAAATGAAGAGTTGTTAAGAGGAGGAGTCGTAGAACAGGACACAGATATTATAGTTGGCAGTTTGGAGAAGAGATTACAAAATTTTACACAGTGTGGTCTAAAAAAACAAAGTATGTTTGTAGATGTTGGTGATGCATTCACTAGAAGATTTAAACACAGACTGTTGATTTGTACCTAAAAAGTGAAAAAGTAAGTAATGATAACTGGCAAAAGGTAGCTGTACATTTGTTTGGGAATATGAATATGCTAAAGGAGACATCAAGAAACTCCACTTGCTACAAGCTAGACAATGCTGCAGGTTCAGGGCCCTCTGTTTGGCCTACAAATCACTGTATGGACTGGGATCAGTCCATTTCAAGGAGAAGCTCACATGGTATGACCCAGTGTGGACTCTCCATTCAGGTTCGGCCAAGAACCTGACTAACTCCCCATTAAAGAGAGGACCATGGCAGTGCTTGGGAATAGCCTACCACTGACACTAAAAGCTGCCTCCTCCTTACTCACCTTCAGAAAGGCCTTGAAGACCTGGCTCTTTTCATAAGACTAGGAGGCATTGGACCTTCTGCAAGAAATCTTCTCTCCAACAGCTCTGCATCCATTCTCGCCCCCTATAGCATCAAGCCTCGAGCATGAGTTATATATAACTAGTATTACAATAAATTAGAAGATATTAAAATGGACAACACATAGCTATTAGATACCCATTTTGTAAGATAATAAAATGCCTGCTAATGTAAAAAAAAACTATGAAGGGACAAAAATAAAAAAAAGAATTACATTTATGACTCTTTGCAGCATTGAGAAGGGCTCTTATGGACTGCTTTCCAGCACTTACTACAGCTCCACAATCCATGCAGTATGATGCCATCCAGGAAAAGTGTGGAGACAAATCTGGAAGTTGAGATTGAACCTCTGAAGGGACTTTCTGCCCCAGTGCTGTTGTGGCTGGTAATGCAATTCAGGGTCCTTCAGCCTTGTGTTGCCTTCTTGCTGCTTTTACACTATTGCTTTGGTATGTTTTTAGATGGTAAAGTATGGAGGTTGTCCCACAAAAATATTTTTTATTTGTACCACTTGACAAATCTGCTCACTATGAACTCCTCTTAAAGAATGTTCAAGATAGATAAATGGGAATGTTCTTTTTATCTTTTTAGTTGAAAATGTATTATTCAATGAAATTCCTTTATTTCTCAGTGACATTATTTTCTGTTTTGTTTTTGATTTTTGTTTTGTGGTTTGTATACGTGGCCATTCTTGAAAACTCTGGAGCCATACCTGTTGTCGTAGTCTGCACCTCTCAATGGACTTTCTGGGTGATAAGTTCACTGAAAAAAACACAAAGGTTACAGGGATGTTATAGTTAGGCTCAGATTTCACACGCCCAAAACTGAAAAATTAATCAGTTTTAGTTAGCTGTGCTAACTATAACTGGTGCCCCGCAATACACTGCTCTTGACCTCACATATTACATCACTTATGACATGGTCAGTGACATCACTGATGACATCACTGATTACATAATCCACATAATCTCTGATGTACCCTATAACCTTTCATGCACACACTCCAACTTCTACAGTAGCATTCTCAAAACTATTGACACACGCATACCAGTACTTATACACTCTCTCACGGATTCATAGGTCTACACACACATCCACTCAGCCATGCAGCCACTCATAAATAAACTCACTCACTAATACAGCCACTGATAAATCCACTCATACACCCATACAGCAACTCACACACAGTCAGTCACTCATAGAGCTACTGATACACCTACTCACTCACCTATAGATTCTATCACACAACCATTTACTCACCTAAACAGTTATACACAAAACAATAATTTATTCATACAGATACTAACACATACTCACAGTCACTGACACAAGCACACAATCACCCATACAGACACTCTTGCAATCACTCAGTCACACATATAGTCACTCATATACTCCAACACTCACCTATACTGCCTTTCATATATGCAGTTACTCACCTATATACCACTGACACATCCATTCACTTACTGACACAGCCGTACACACACTCACTCACCCATACAGCCCCTTACACACACACTCACTAATTCATAGAGCCACTGACCCACCCATGTACTCATCCATACAGGTAATTACACAACCCCTCACCAACTACATAGACATTGAGACACCCATATAAGTACTCAGACAACCAATCACTCACCCATACAGGAACTAATAATACCCACTCACATACCTATAAAACCCCTTGGACACGAAGTGACAGACAGATACAGACATTCACACAAGTCACATGCCCATGCATTCACTGAGACATCTAATCACTCACTTATACAGTCAGTCACGTGCCCACTGAATCACTCATACGGGCACTCATGCACCCGCTGATTCATCAATAGACCTTTATATATATATATTTATCACTCGTAAACATTTTGAAAACACTCACAGTCACTAAGTGATGTCATTAGTGATGTTATTTGATATGTCATGAGTGATGTCACTGACCATGTCATGTGTGATGTAATATGTGAGGTCATAAGCAATGCATTGTGTGGGCAGAAGTTATAGTTAGCTCAGCTAGCTATAACTGCTGAATTTCTCTGGTTTTGTGTGTGTGAAATCTGAGCCTAACTATAACATCTCGGTAACCTTCAGTGTTTTCAGTGAATATATATATGTATATAAATATAAATATAGAGAGACAGAGAGAGAAAGACATTGCTTTCTCTCTCTCTCCCTGTACATACATATATATCTATCAGGTGATGTGTAAGCAATGATATAAAAATAGAAAGCGGACGGCGTTTCCGCATGTGATCAAGGGTACGTTGTATGCCCGAAACGCGTCATATGGCTTAAAAAATAAAGAAGTTCCAGCCACGAAACTTTGGGTCTGTGACTCTATACTTTATGCTCAGGAGTCGCTTTGCAATATATATATATATATATATATATTACCTACTGGCGGTCGCCAGTAGGTAGTTATAGTTAGGACCCCTTTTCCATAGGAAATCCGCAACATTCTATTTTGAATAACTTTGGTGCCGGTCAATGAATCCTCGCGAATTTCTCAAAATAGGTGGGGCGCTACGCTCCGCTCCTACCCTGAAAGTCTCGGGGGGATTCGTCAAGCGGGGGCTGAGATAAAAGGGGGGTCCCAAAACGCGTTTTTCCCATGCATTTTTCCATAGGACCTTTAGACAGAGCTACAGCCCGAACGGCTGAACAGAATTACTAGAAATTTGGCAGAGAGGTAGTCCCTATGTCAAGGAAGTGCCTTTTGTAGGTTTGGTGTAAATCTGTTCAGTAGATTCTGAGAAAATAGCCTTTAAATCAATATATATATCTGAGCCCGCTTACGGTACGCTTACCGTACGCTTACCGTACGCGTACGGTGGCGTGCGCGAGCGCGATTCTGATTGGCTCTTAGATCTTAGTAAACATTCGAATCGGCCGAAACCAAGAAGCGGCGTCCGCCATTTTGTCTCTCGCACTGAGTGTTATTTATCAAACATGATGCCCAAAAACATGTTACGGGGCTGTTTTGACAACTCCCTCCCACATAGTCATGTTGAGGGAGTCCCCAAACATCCCCCAAGAGCAAAAACGGTTTTATTTTTTTTTCGGCAATTTCGCCGAGTACGCTTACCGTACGCTTACCGTAAGCGTACGGTAAAAAATAGAAATAAAAAAAACACTATCCACACTTACCCCACCCCCGGTGCTTTTGGTGGCCGTAGGCCACCAAATGTACAGGGCTTATTACAACAGTAAAAAAACTATATTTTGGCAACATGAAATTATAAAATCGAAATAAAAAAAACACTATCCACATTGACCCCACCCCCTGTGCTTTTGGTGGCCGAAGGCCACCAAATGTACAGGGCTTATTAATGTTGATAAAAACCGTGCACGGAACGCACTGCGTTAAGTGGGCGCGCACGCCTCGAATGGCGTAAAGTAACTTAGCATTTAAAAAACCGTACAAATTCACTGAAAAAACCATAGGTTTCACACACGTTATAGTTAGGAATTAGCATTTAAAAAACCTTGCAAATTCACTGAAAAAACCATAGGTTTCACACATGTTACGGGGCTGTTTTGACAACTCCCTCCCACATAGTCATGTTGAGGGAGTCCCCAAACATCCCCCAAGAGCAAAAACGGTTTTATTTTTTTTTCGGCAATTTCGCCGAGTACGCTTACCGTACGCTTACCGTAAGCGTACGGTAAAAAATAGAAATAAAAAAAACACTATCCACACTTACCCCACCCCCGGTGCTTTTGGTGGCCGTAGGCCACCAAATGTACAGGGCTTATTACAACAGTAAAAAAACTATATTTTGGCAACATGAAATTATAAAATCGAAATAAAAAAAACACTATCCACATTGACCCCACCCCCTGTGCTTTTGGTGGCCGAAGGCCACCAAATGTACAGGGCTTATTAATGTTGATAAAAACCGTGCACGGAACGCACTGCGTTAAGTGGGCGCGCACGCCTCGAATGGCGAAAAGTAACTTAGCATTTAAAAAACCGTACAAATTCACTGAAAAAACCATAGGTTTCACACACGTTATAGTTAGGAATTAGCATTTAAAAAACCTTGCAAATTCACTGAAAAAACCATAGGTTTCACACATGTTATAGTTAGCGGAAATTTTACTGATAAAAAACCAATGAAATTGCCCCGTTATAGTTAGTGCTGGCAACTATAACTCACGCGACCGCAATCTTCTGCTGATGACATATGTGTCTTTATAAAAAAAAATATTTGTAATATATGTATAGCTAAAAATGTATGGAAGAAGACATGGGCAAATAAGTGTCTAAATACAGTATTAGCATCAGCAGAGGATTGCGGTCGCGTGAGTTATAGTTGCCAGCACTAACTATAACGGGGCAATTTCATTGGTTTTTTATCAGTAAAATTTCCGCTAACTATAACATGTGTGAAACCTATGGTTTTTTCAGTGAATATATATATATATATATATATATATATATATATATATATATATATTCACTGAAGGTTTCACACACGTTATAGTTAGGAATTGTCATTTACAAAACCTTGCAAATTCACTTAAAAAACCATAGGTTTCACACATGTTATAGTTAGCTGTACATTTCACTCGTAAAAAACCAATGAAATTCCACGTTATAGTTAGATCAGGTAACTATAACTTGCGCGCCCACAATAAACTGCTGATGACGTCACATATTACATCACTCATGTCATGGTCAGTGACATCACTCATGACATCAATGATGACATCTGAAATTACACATTGTGGATTGCGGTCGCGCAAGTTATAGTTACCTGATCTAACTATAACGTGGAATTTCATTGTTTTTTTACGAGTGAAATGTACAGCTAACTATAACATGTGTGAAACCTATGGTTTTTTAAGTGAATTTGCAAGGTTTTGTAAATGATAATTCCTAACTATAACGTGTGTGAAACCTATGGTTTTTTCAGTGAATTTATACGTTTTTTTAAATGCTAAGTTATGTATTTTTTTTTTTTTTTTTCTGGTTTTTCACTGTGCGCACACCCTGCGCGCCGACACTTCCTGATTTCGACTGATTCGAATGTTTACAGTCATGTAACCACCAATCAGAATTGAGCTCGCGCACGGCACCGTACGCGTACGGTAAGCTTACGGTAAGCGCACGGAGCGCGCTTACAGATATATATATTGATTTAAATGCTATTTTCTAAGGACCTACTGAACAGGTTTACACCAGACCTACAAAAGGCACATCCTTGACCTGAGGACTACCTCTCGGCCAAATTTCAAGTAATTCTGTTCAGCCGTTCGGGCTGTAGCTCGGACTAAAGGTCCTATGGGAAAATGCATGGGGAAAACGCGTTTTGGGACCCCCCTTTTTTCTCAGCCCCCGCTTGACGAATCCCCCCGAGACTTTCAGGGTAGGAGCGGAGCGTAGCGCCCCATTCGTTTTTAAAATTTCGCGAGGATTTGTCGACCGGCGCCAAAGTTATTCCAAATAGAATGTTGCGGATTTCCTATGGAAACATGGTCCTAACTATAACTATCTACTGGCGACCGCCAGTAGATAATATATATATATATAATCAAAACTTTTGTCCGCTGCATTAGAGACGCACTCAATGAAGAAGCAGGGCCCCGTTCTTTGTAACAGAGTCCTTTAATAAAGCACAAAGCCGGCATGCATATATATATATATATATATACCTATCCTTTTCAAGATTTAATGGCACTAGTAACAAAAACAAACGTGTTTCAGCGGGACGCCTTCCTCAGTGTTGGCGACCACCGCGTTACACAGCCTCACTATATACATCGTCATTGTAATTGAAAGTCAGGCAGTGAAAGGTCATGCAAAAAACATATAAGGGCTACCATACCTGAGTGATAATTACATCGTCTGAATTGACATGCTATACATAATCTCACACATTGATCGCTGTGCTCAGGCCTATGGCAATTGCTTGTATATAATCAGCAGGGCTCATATTTGTAAGAACGCATAATAATTACATCTGATCAATATTGGAAATAGACATCCCAACATGCGTGGCGTAAAATTATACTCATTACATTGATGCCATGCAAGGTCTCGCAGTTGTGCTGTTGCTGGCTGAGTTACTGCCTAGTTTATCACAGAACAATCAGTAGCATGTAAATACACATTAATACTACATTACCCCATCCAGTTATGCATAATGCAACACAGGTGCTACCTTGTCTTAGGGTATTGACGAAATCAAGTTCAGAATGGGATAAGATAATACTAGGCCATGGGTATGTGAAAATGAAATCGAGCCCTTGATGGACAATGTATGTCAACATAACGGCACTGACACTACAAGTAATGTGTGAGATTGCTATCCGGCCCTGTATGGGCTACTATCTCCACCTGAATGACCCTGAAACAATATCCTAAGAAAATTTCAAAAATATAAAAAAATATAAAAACGACCCGCTTAACCTTCTTACTATTTATAGGTGCACCCCAAGTTCCTCTCCCATGTTGCAGCCCATCAGTGACTTCATCATCATGTCAATAATATTGCGCGATTCCAATCTGCGCAATCTCTTCTCTCTAGCCCCTCCTTTCGCGTCATGTGGTACATGGTCCAAACAAAAATACTGCAGCAGCTGCCTATTGCTGTCATGGTGTGCCTGGAAATGTCTGGCCACTGGATAAATCTGGTCTCGATTTTGGATAACCCGCTGGTGCTCCAAAATGCGTACTTTCACAGGGTGGACTGTGCTGCCCACATATCTTAAATTACACCGGCACAAAAGGCAATACTCTTTATATGGCGTTTTGCAATTCATGAATTTAGAAATATGTACTGGGTTTTTTAAGCCTGTCACTTTATATGAAGCTACCTTAGTGCTGCTACAGCAAGCTTTACAACTACCACATCGAAAAAATCCTGTTAAGCCAGTAATGGTAATTTGTGATCTCTGCATCACCAGGTGGCTGTCCACCAGTTGTTACAGGAAGGTCACAATCCTAAAATACAAGTTAATAACAGTTTCAGGCTCATCAAAACTTTTACCAGGGCGGCTAGCAGTGTGAGGAAGATATTGCAAGCAAACTGGTGGATTATTAAGTCTGACACAGTCATAGGACAGGACCTTCCATCTCTTCCAGCTATCACCTTCAGAACTTGTTCCATCAGAGATCAACTAAAGCAATTGCCATAGGTATGAGTGCAGTGATCAATGTGTGAGATTATGTATAGCATGTAAATTCAGACAATGTAAACACCACTCAGGTATGGTTGCCCTTGTATGTTTTTTGCCTGACCTTTCACTGCCTGACTTTCAATTACTATGACGATGTGTATAGTGAGGCTGTGTCGCCAACACTGAGGAAGGCATCCCGCTGAAACACGTTTGTTTTTGCTACTAGTGCCATTAAATCTTGAAAAGGATTACCCTCGTGAGTGCTCGTGATTTGTTCTGTCGGAGCATTGGATATATATACTTGGTTCAAGTATTGAGTTCCACAACCTTCATTATTGGACCCAGGGAGAGACATTGTCTAATGGTAATTTTGACAAGAACACATCTGTATTTTATGTGGATAGCTGAGTGAATTAGTAAAGCCAGCCATTACCAGCGCTTTAAAACAAATTATGTGAGAGAGGGACTATGGAGAGATGAGGGGCACTTTTGCTGGAGTGGTAGTGAGGCAATCCAAGGAAGTGGTCATGAGGGGCCCCAAAAATGACTTTTGCACTGGGTTTCACCAGCGCTAAAGGCTGTAATCAAGCATATGTAGCAAGGTGAAAAAATACTGTGTATTTTTTGTCTTTTTGAGTGTCTTTTGAGAACCTGCTGATTTTGGAAAGAAGGTGAGGTGAATATGTCATTATTTACTGTTGCACTCATCACTCTCGCACCTACCCACCAACTGTTTCAGAACAACCTATTTGCTTTCTACGAAGGATAGTGTTTTAGAAGGAATGTTTTGGTCAGTAGCAGAGATGGCATCTCATTGGATGACTACTGCTCAAGTGCTAACTCGGGTTATGGAAGACAGCTCTGAGGCAGGATCAGAGACTGAGACAGCAGATACTGAGACAGCATCTGAGGGAGAAGACAATGTAGCAGAATCTGTAATCGAGTTTTCAGTTGCGCAGTTTCATCCAACAACTCATCTTCCCGCAATTCTTTGGGACACAATGATGACAGTTGTGCTGTCCCTTTGCAAGCACAGTCTATGCAGTGGGACAACAGGAGCAGGTTAGACCAACCCAGAGAGCATGCACGTGCAGTGGCAAGCACAGGCGGAGTGCTGTCTTGGCAGCTGCCCAATTTAGTTAAGCCTCAAATTCCACTTTCAGTGACGCTGGATGTAAAATCAATATGGCCAATTTTTTTGCCAATTAACTACGTCCATCTCTTTTTGGATATTGACTTCCGTGAGCAAATTGTGCATCAAACAAATTGGCGTGCTGAACAATTTCTTTACAGGAGTTTTGTAGTTCTTACGCTCAAAGTAGGGGTAGTGCATAAACCAATCTTATTGTCCTACTGGTCTACTTACATGGTTTGGGTAACCCTCATATTCACACTGTACATGAGCAGAGATTGCTTTTTGCTTCTGCAGCGCATGGTGCATTTCAATGACAATTCTGCTGCATTGCCCCAAAACCATCCAGACCATGACAGGCTGTTCAAAATTCAGACTGTTGTGGCTCATGTGTCTGCCAGGCTTCCAGAGGTTTATACTCCTGGAAAGAATATAGCCATCAATGAGTCATTGATTCTGTACAAAGGGCGACTGCTGTTTAGGCAGTTCCTTGGGAGCAAAAGAGCTTGCTATGGTATCACGATGTATATGCTGTATGAGAGCTCTACTGGCTATGTGTACAGCTTGAGAGGGTATACAGGGAAGGACTCCACTCTAAACCCTATAGGTAGCTCTCCCATGCTAGGAGTCACAGGGAAGATTGTATGGGAGCTTGTCCAGCTTCTACTTCACACAGGTCATAACCTTTATGTAAACAGTTTCCATACAGGACTAGGGTTGTCCAGTAAGATGTACAAAGCTGGCACTGTGGTCTGCAGTACAGTTTGTCGTCACCACAAAGGATTCTCGCAGGAGCTTGTTTGTAAGAAGCTCCAGAAAACCCAGAGCACTGCATTGCATTCAAATGAACTGTTCGCAGTCAAGTTCTTGGATAGGTTTATGCGTGTTCCCTACAATTTATGATGTGGGCACTTCTCCTGTCATGGGTTGAGGTCTGATGGCCAAAGTTCCCAAGCCCACATGATACTTGAAGACAAGTACATGGGTGGAGTGGATAAGAACAACCAGGTTCTTCAGCCATACAATGAGAGTTGTCAAAACTCACACTTGGTAAAAGAAACTGTTTACCCACCTGATCTAGATGGCAACATACAATGCTGATGTTGTTTATCACCAGGCAACCCCAGGAAGACTCATGCCTTTCTTTGACTTTCTGTTGCCATCATTGAAAGTCTGCTACAGAACCAGTAGCCTCCAGTTCATATGCTCTGTGCGATGTGACAAGACTAAAGGAGCAACACTTTGCTAATCGCAATCCTGCAACACCTAAAAAAACTCGACCATGTGGTCGCTATAAAGTCTGCCCTGAGCATGAAAAGAGGTAGGAGAGTCATATTTACTGTTCCCAGTGCCCATCACAACCAGCTCTATGTTTTCCTGATAGTTTTACATTGTACCATACGAAAGTGAACTATTGGGAAATTAATTAACTGAGGTGGAGAAGCCATTACATAAACCTTTTACTTCACTAGGCAGGCAGCTGTAGAATGTTTGGCCTCTACTTGAGAAAATCATGGAGGTGCTTATGGCCTGCTTAACATCTTTATCTGCCATCAGAACATGGTTGGTGTTCTGTTTGCTGATTGACAAGTGCATTATAGTCCCCAGACTGCACATAATGGTGGATGGAACATAAGCCATGTTGTCAAGGAGTACCCTGTGTGACAACATTTTAAAGGCTTGACCAGATTGCAAAGTGGTTCTTAGAGAACGTATGTATACTAACTCTGGGCAGTGAACTCCGCTCCGCTCGTGGAGTTTTCAGAGTTTTCTGCACTCCGCGTTACACGGAGATCGCGGAGTTCCGAAAAACTCCGCTTTGCATTGCGGAGCAAAGTTTTTTTCCTCGCTCGCGTTCGTCAACGTCAAGTTGGCGAGGCCAAGCGTGAAAAATCAACATACCGGCGAGATTTCTCATTGTGGGGGGGTCAGGATTCTCATTGCGAGTGGTCGCGTATGCTCGGGACAGCTCGTGTTGAGAAACGGCCCGTTCCTGTGAGAAAGCTGCCGCTCTAGTAAAAATCTACTTGAGCAGCAGAAAAGGAAAGCAGGGACCGCTTGCTCTGTGCATGGTGTCGTTCACAATGATTTCACAGTGCGGACTAGCATCCGGCACTGTGCAATCACCGCGAGCTGCATTTTTCTATCATGCTCCGCGTAGTGCGGCAGAGTTTTTTTTGCACTTTGCAGAGTTCTACGTAGCGCAACTCCATGAACTCCACCCAGGATTAATGTATACAACTCAAGGACCACCCTGATTGCCCATGAGAACCAGGGTCGGTGTAATTAGCCAAATAAATGTACTGTGACACTTACGCAACAACACTTCTACATTCTTTGAAAGTGTGCAAACTGAATTAGTCATTTGTATCATAGCCAATGTAATTGATAAATGGTACAGGACACAGTGGGCCCGATTCACAGAACTAACTTAAGACAAAATCCTAAACTTACTACCATTTTGGTATTCACAGAAGGCACTTACTCATTTTGGTATTCACAGAAGGCACTTACTCATTTCGGTATTCACAGAAGTTAGGAGTCCTACCTTTAGGACTCCTAAATGCCTTCTGTGAATACCGAAAGTCTTAAAATTAGGATTTTTCTCAGTTTAGTAGTAGTATAGTTAGGACTCCTAACTTTAGGACTCCTAAATGCCTTCTGTGAATACCGAAAGTCTTAAAATTAGGATTTTTCTCAATTTAGTAGTCCTAAATTTAGGACTCCTAACTTTAGGACTCCTAAATGCCTTCTGTGAATACCGAAAGCCTTAAAATTAGGATTTTTCTCAGTTTAGTAGTAGTATAGTTAGGACTCCTAACTTTAGGACTCCTAAATGCCTTCTGTGAATACCGAAAGTCTTAAAATTAGGATTTTTCTCAATTTAGTAGTCCTAAGTTTAGACTTAGGACTACTAAATTGAGAAAAATCCTAATTTTAAGACTTTCGGTATTCACAGAAGGCATTTAGGAGTCCTAAAGTTAGGAGTCCTAACTATACTACTACTAAACTGAGAAAAATCCTAATTTTAAGGCTTTGGGTATTCACAGAAGGCATTTAGGAGTCCTAAAGTTAGGAGTCCTAACTTCTGTGAATACCGAAATGAGTAAGTGCCTTCTGTGAATACCAAAATGAGTAAGTGCCTTCTGTGAATACCAAAATGGTAGTAAGTTTAGGATTTTGTCTTAAGTTAGTTCTGTGAATCGGGCCCAGTATATTTTGTGTGATGATTGTTTTCACATCTTTAGTATCGTTTATGATACAAATTATTTATCGAGTTTTTACACTTTCAAACTAAAAGTAGAAGTGTCAGTGAATGAGTCCAACAGGACATTAGGGAAATTAGGCAGAATTCTGCCTCTTGTTTGCCTTAGTTTCAATGGTAGATATGCCTGCTCAGTTCAAGGAATGAGCTCTCGGAGAAGTGTAGGAAAGTGCCTCTTGTGGACATGGTTAGCCCCCACTGTTTGCCTGGAAAATGATGCAATTGCTACTGAAAGTGCACAGGGTCCCAGGTCTCCTGTGCCAGAAGATCCTTCCCTAAACTTTACATTTTGTTTCCCAATTGGCACAACTTCAGTACCCATTGTAAGTCCCTAGTAAATTGTACTATGGGTACCAAGGGCCTGGGCACTGAAGAGGGACTCCAAGGATAGCAGGTCAAATGTGCCACCCTAGGGTCCCCTCACCAAGGGCATGCATGCTGTCATTGCAGACTGTGTGACTTGGAGCAGATAAAACCAAAGAGTCGACAAGGCACACATCCCTGTGTGCCATGCCCACAGACACTGCATGAGATACAGGGAAGACACCTGCCAGGTAGGCCTTCTAGCCTTAAGGCAGGGTGCACTATATCTCCTGTGAGGCCATATCTGCATGATCAGAATGACCCTGCAATATCCATGTTGATTCTTGGATATTGTAAGTGAACAGGGAAGCCATAAAGAGTACATGGGCTGGACACTCGTCATTATGAGTTCCCCAGTTCCATGATGGCTTGTCTGAATTATGGTATGTTTGGTACCAAACATCTTGTCTCATTAAACCTACACTGATTCCAGTGTGATATGTATTAATAATTGCACACAGACGACCCCTAAGAGGGGTCCCCTGAAAGCCTTCCAACCTTTAGTGTGGCCACCAACTGCTCTAAGCCAGCCCGTCACCATCAGATCTCTGACCTCATGGGGGGGGAGTGCCACCGCACTCAGAGGTTGAGAACAAAGCCTGTCTCGGGAGGAGGTGTTCACACCTCCCCCAGGAAGGATGAGCTATTTGTGGTGGACAGCTTCAAAGGCCTAGGAGGAGTAGGCCCCCCTCCTGTCCTCACCCCTTTTGGTGGGAAGACAGGCAGATAAACGAAGTTAGAGTAGTAGGTGTACCCCCCTCTGCCAACTCCACCGCTCAGATGTTGGAGGCAAGGTGAAGCACATTTTTCAGTGGTTACCACCTTGAAGATGGTGGGACTTCTCAATCAGGGCTAGGGCTATGTCCCCCTCCCACAGGAGGTGGACATAATAGAGGTAGTAGACACCCCAGGTAAGAGGCTCACTGGCCACTACCTGTCACTCCCTTGTGAATGCCTCTACATTTAGAGTTTAGGTGGCATACCCAGACCCTAAACTTAGATTCCATTGACACAAGAAAAAGACAACCAAAGCAAGCTGTTGACCCAAGAACTGTAGACCTCATGGTGGACTTTGGGTTCAAACTCCTGCCTGCCGACATAGAACACGACAATTGCCTCTAGTTCGTATTATCAGTGTGTGGCCTCCACAAACCCCAGAGGGTCATCAGCACTTTGGATATCAATAAAGAACTCCCTCGGGATAGAGATACTATCTCCCTGCAGCCATAGGCACCAAAACCAAAAAAGTCTGGCTCAGCATGGCAAAGCTCCCCAGCCCGACTAATGTCTCCGAGTGCCATCTGAATGTTCATCTGCTCTGGAGGGTCAGCTCAGCCTCTGCACCACGTCTTGAGGCCCCAGGACCCATTGGAGCTGTGAGGCACGTAGCCCCATGGTATCAAACTCCCTGCTGCAAAGTTGAACAAAACCAAGTCCAGGCGGACTCCAACTTTACCGTGAGCCAGCATCTGACGAGGGACTTCAGGACACCAGAGACTCACCTCAGAAGTGGCCCAGCAACTCCAGAATCATCGCTCCAGGGTGCCAGCCCCTGACTGCGAGGTACAACTGTACGACTTTGCCCAGCTGTTCATCTTCAGTGCACACAGCCTGCCCGGCCAGGGCATGTTCAAGCCAGCTGTACTCCCAACGCCCCAGAGCCCTTGCAACCTCTACTGTCTCTTGAAAACCCTCAGACCTGCCTGCAATGGCCCCATTTCCCTGCCTTCATAGCATGCCAGCTACAAAGTCCCCTTTTTCCTTGTTTCCTGAGAAACCTGGGAAGGTCCTGGGAACTTGGCCTTGGCACTTTGGACCTTGGCCCTGAACATTCTGAGTTCCAAAAGTGTAACCATACAATAACTGTCCTGCATTGCTTATTCCAATTGCCTTTTTCCTTTCATTGGAAAGGCATTGTTAGTATTTGCGCACAAATGTGATTATTGCATTTTACTGCAATTTATCGTATTTCGAAACGTTTTTACGTTGTACCTGCAGCTCTTGGTCTAAATATTTATATAAAAAGATTGCTATTTTTTTAACTTATTCTTGACTTCATTCCTTGAAAGTGTGTATCATGTATTCCCTCTGTGAGTCCAACAAATGCTTATCACTACCCTCTAATAAGCTCAACTGCTCATTCACATTACCACAAAATAGAGAGTTAGTATTATCTACTTTTGAGTTTGTAAACCAATATGGGTCACTTCAAACTCTCTGCACAGTGTACCCCATTGTGGAGCACTATATAGAGAGGTGGGTTTGTATCCTACAGGAAGGCATATTTGGACACCCCCAACTTGCATCCACAAACTGGAAGGAGTTGGATTTAGCACAGTAATAGCACTGATGGCACATGAAATACATGTTTTCTTGAGCTTCAAGTAGCTAGGGACAGAAGGCATTAGTATAGGTTGACTTGCCAATTATACAGGATAGGTCAGGACTCTGATGAGGACAGAGACATGAACGCATAAGAAAAGTTTACTGTAGGGGTGTTTTTCCAGGGATTTTGCCTAGGAATAAGGCAGATAGTAAAGGTAGCACAGATACACATGCCATGACTTCCTCTTCACTTATGGATTCATACCCATTGGTGCTGCACTCGCCAAATAGTGACTTACTATGGCACATATGGGTAAATGCTTGACCTGTTTGCCATGTTCATCCTTCATCAGAATTTAGTAGATGTTCAGTTTGTTGTATGATAAGTGCATTACAGTCACAGCACTGCACATAACGGTGTATGAGACATATGCTATGTTTTCACAGACTACCCTGTGTTTCAAAAACTACAGTTCTTCATAGTTTATGATGTTCTCTTTAGGAAACTTCATAAAATCCCCCACATGTTTGCTGCAGTTTTAAAGGTAGATATGCTCACTCGGTTCGAGGAATAGGCCTTGGGAAATACTTGGACACCCCCAACTTGTATCCACAAACTGGAAGGAGTTGGATTTAACACAGTGAATGCACTAACGGCACATGAAAGACATGTCTTCCTGAGCCTCAGGTGGCTGTCATGTGAGTTATTAGTAAAGGTTCATTAGGCATGCATTTGGTAATGTTCAGAACGATGGAGGTGTTTACTTGACAGGTGGTAAAATGTTGTCAAACAGATCCTGTTCTGTGGCATCTGCATATGATGGGCCCTTGCATGGTGGTGGTATGTTGATGTGAATGTACTGATCTGTTGGATTGGGCCCATGGCCGGCGGTATGAAAGTCTTGTGTAGGGTGGGTGAATGGTGTGTGAATGGACCATAAAGTGGTTGGTGTCTTGAAGTGGATTTATGGTTCACCTTCAGAAGGCTTGGTTTCAATATTTACATACTTTGATTTGTGCTTTGAAGCCAGCATTTCTGGAGGTGATAAAACCAACCAGTGTAAGTGGTGGATTAATTTTAACAAATGAGTACCAGATTCATATCTGTGGAGGTAAGATGGACCTTAGTAAGAACTCCTTGTGTTTTTGTGTCATTATGGGTAGCTGTGGATTTTATGCCTTAAATCAGCCATCACCTATGCAAACCTACACATTTTTTAAAACTAGACAACTAGAGAAGTGCAGGGGTGCATGATTTGCAGGGATATCCAAAGGTTTTTTTTCCCCCAGAGTCCCCTGTAAAGCTCTCCTTGCATTTGTGTGAGTAAAAGTCCTAGAATCTGTAGCAGCCACAGATTTCCTACCACACAGCATTCCCCCCAAGTCTCCATAGAAAAGTGGTGCCTTAACTGTGTGGGTGGGCCAAGAGCATGCGATAGGGAAGGGCCCAAAACATATTGTGGAAAAGTAAAAATTATCCATCACAAAATTACCTGTTTTTTCAAGGGGGCAACTGCGTTTTTGGTCCGAAGCTTGACGGCCATATAGAGAAACCCACCAAACCCAGACATTTCTGAAAACTAGACACCCATCCAGAGAGGTATGGCTTGCATTTCCATCCCAGAATCACCTTCAAACCTCGAATATAGCTAAAAAGTAAAATGTTCGTTAAATTTCTTTGTGGGAAAGTTGTGAGACACCGGGTCAGGACAAGTTTCCTCACACACAGCATTCCCTTAGGTCTCTCAAGAAAAATGCTACATCACTTGTGTGGGTGGGCCAAGTGCCCCCAACAGGGAAGGGCCCAAAACGTATTGTGGAGACATCAAAATTAATGCAAAAAAGCCCAGTTTTGTTGTTCCCGGGCTCAACGGCCATCTAGGGAAACCTACCAAACCCAGAAATTTCTAAAAACTACTATACACCTGGGAGAGTCCAGGGAGGTGTGGCCTGCATGGATCCCCAATGTATGTGTACCCAGACTTCTCTGCAAACCTCAAATTTACCTAAAACGTCACATTTTCCTCACATTTCTGTGTAATAACCACACCGGCACAAATTTCCTACCACCCAGCGTTCCCCTTGTTCTCCCAATCAAAATGATACCCTACTTGTGTGGCTGCCCAAAGCAGAGTCAGCCTAAAAATGTATAAATAAAAAATCTGAAGGGGAACCACAGGGGGTCCAAAAGGGCAATCTCTACACATTTTTGGCCCTTCCCTCTCAAAGGCACTTGGCCCACCCACATAAGTGAGGTATTGTTTTTATCGGGAGACCAAGGGGAACAATGGGCGGTAGAAAATCGGTGCAGGCTCGGTGATCCAAAAACTGTCCCACACAGGAATGTGAGAAATTTGACTTTTTAGCTAAATTTGAAAATTACAGGGGATTCTGGGTAAGAAAACATTCGGGATTCACGTAAGCCACATCTCCCTGGACTCCCCCAGGTATCTAGTCCTCAAAAATGTCTGGGTTTGGTAGGTTTCCCTAGATGGCCACCGTGCCCGCAAAAACAGGTTGTTGTGTCTCTAAGAATTTAAGTAGGAAAGTATATATCCAGTGGAATCGAGTATTGCATTGTTATAGGCAAACATTCCAAATTAACTCTGGCCATTCACCTTCCTAACCTAGGAGGTAAAGGTGTAAATATTGTACCAATTCTTGATTTACCCTTTCAGTCTGCCCATCTGTTTCTGGATGGTACCTAGTCGAATACCATGTATCCACCCTCAATTTTTTCATGAAAGCCTTCCAAAATCATGACATGAACTGAGTGCAACAATCTGAAAGCATTACTTTTGTAATCCCCTGTGCTTTTATTACATGTTGTGTGCACAATTGTGTTTACTGAGAGCCCTGGGAATAAAATAACTAATTTTGGAAAAGTGTCAACAAAAACTGAAATGGTATCATATCTTGACATGAAGGGCAGTGCATAAAGGTTAAATCTGTTCCTGAGGTGCTTGACTGTTAGTCTCACCATTTATGCAATTATCGCAGGTTAACACATACTGTCTTATGTGAGGGTTCATACCTGGCCACAAAAATTGTCTTTTTATAAGATCCAGTGTTTTTCTGATACCTTTGTGCCCAGCCATCAGATCATCATGGCAGGTTCTCATTGCCAATTCCTGTCATTTATTTGTTGACAAATATAATGCTCCTTTGCAGTTGTGAAGGTTATTTCTATTTTCTCTTTCAGGATCTCTTTTAGTCCATTCTGCCATTTATTTCGTTGATAGAGCTTCATGTATTTCTTTCTGAATACTGGGTTGCACATGCAGTTATCTCTGTTGGAATGATGAGCTCCTTGCTTGGTAACTTATATCATCATCATCATCATCAAGCTTTATTTCGATAGAAATGTATCATAAAAGCATCAACATACATACATACATAAAAAATGCATTTCATCGAATGGGAAAGAACATTTTGTAAATAAATAAAAACATTTGGTAGAATATTTACAGTCAAATAAAAGAGAATTAAATTCTAAGTATATCCCCAATGCTTTTTGTTTTGTAACTTATATTCTCCATCTATATTCAGTTGAGAACGGGCATCTATCAAACCATTAGAAGACCCTGATTTGTATATGATTACAAAATGAAAGTCAGCAAAGTATAGGGACCATCTTAATTATCTTGGTGTAAGAGTTCGGGCAGATTTCAAAAATTGAAGATCTCGATGAGCCATAAAAACTGTTTCCACATGCTTAGCCCCTAGTAAATAATGCCTCATATCTTGGAATTCATCTTTAACTGTGAGCAGTTCTTTATCCGCAACCAAAGAATTGACCTCAGGAGCAGTTAGTTTCCTTGAAAGTATGCAACTGGATAAAATTGGCTAGTCATTTTGTGACGCTGCGAGAGCTAGGGGTGGGTGGAATTTGCGTAGTCACGCTCCGCAAAGCTCCGGGAAACGGTAAAAAATCTCCGCGAGCACGCGGAAATTCTGCGAACACGCAGAATTGCCTGTTTGCGATGCTTTTTTCCTGTTCGCGAACGCTGTTTGCATGCTTGGGGGACAATATCTCACGAACACGCATTTTGAGAACGCGAACAAGCAAAAAATTCCGTGAAGCCGCGGAACGCAGAACTGTGGGCAATTACGCGTTTTCCGCAGAACGCAAAATTACCCAAATTCCGCAAATTCCGTGAGCGGAATTTACCGTCCAGGCCTAGCGAGAGCACATGTGGTCCGTCGGCTAGACTGCCGACTTTGGTGCTGGAAACCAGGGTTCAAGTCTCAGGTCGCGTCTACATCCTGTGATTCTGGGCAAATCACTTAATCTCCCTGTGCCTGAATGTGTAATGTAAATACGGTGCTCGTGTAAAGCGCTCCAATACCTTCGGGTCGACTTCGCGCTATATAAATCTGCAAAAAAAAATTAAAAATCTGATGCCTCTGTTTCAACATGAAAGGCTTCTTCAGGATCTTGATGCAGCAAGAATGGAGCCACAGTAAATGCCTCTTTCAGAAATTGAAATGCTTCTCCTGTGTCTTCTGTCTACTAGGAATTCATTACTTTCCTTAAAAATTGAGCGATTGGGCTAACCTTCAAAGAAAAAATGTTAAGGAGGCATCAATAAAAGATTCCACATCAATTAAATTCTGTATTTCCTTCACACTTTTTAGAGCTGGCCATCACAAATTGCAGTTACGTTAGTGGGATCCATAGACAGTCTATTTGGGGGAAAGAATGAAGCCCAAGAACTCTACTTGTTTGGCATGAAAATAATTTTTGCTTATTTCACATATACGTGATGTTCATGCAGTTTCATTAAAATGGCTCTTATGTGTCCTATGTGCCCTTCCAGACTATTAGAGGATATGCTCAATATAAACTACAGCTATTCTGAATATTATTCCAGGATATTCATTTACAAAATGCTGAATATCTGCAGCAGCTTTACACAAGCCATAGGGCATTACTTGCTATTCTTAGATGCCGTATCTTGGTCGAAAAGCAGAATTTCAATTACCTTCTTCAGTGACCCTTATGAGATGATAAGCCCCTCTCAAATCTAGCTTGGCATAAACCTTGGCTCCTTTTACTTGATGCAGTAGTTCTAAGATTAGAGGCAGTGAATATCTATTTTTGACATTTACTTGGTTCAAGGCTCTGTAATATATACATGTTCGAAGTTTACCATCTTTCACAGAGTAAAAACGAGATGGGAAGATACCGATGACTGAGTAGCATGAACGTCCCCATTATCCAAATACTTTTCCAGATATTTCTTAGTTTATTGATTCTCAGCTTCTGTAAGCACATAGATACTGCTGCAGAGTGAGATAGCTCCTGGTAATAACTTGATTTTACATCATATCTCCCATGTGAAGGTACCTTCTCGGCATCTGTTTTATCAAAAAAAGGGGCTAGATCTTTCCATGACACAGATCATGTTGGATTGCTGAGCTAAAATGGTAGCTGGTGAATCTTTTGATGTCTCTTTATTGATTTGTAAGCAATGTTCCTTGCAATAATCTGAGTTGATCTCCACAGTATGTTTTTCCCAATTAAGCTTTGGATTGTGCTCAGTGAGCCATGGCAGGCCTAAAATTAATTGAAACTGAGTGCATCAATTAAATTGAATCTGATATAATTTCTATGCCCAGCATGATCAATTAGTTTGATGGTTTCTGTTTCCTTAGTGATGGGTCCAGAAGTTAGATTGGTTACACCCACGGCTTGCACTTCTTCAAAGATATTTTTATTTATGAAATGCATGCCATTTTTCTTTGCATTTTTCTGTTCACAAAACATCCCAGTGACCACAGAATCTATCATTAAAGAGGCTTCTTTGACTTCTGTATTTCCAAATTTCACAGTCAATGATACAATAAGACGCGGAGCAGCAGGTTGAAGAGTGTTTTCTATTTCTTGAACTTCTGGAGATGTCTCCTGTTTTACTCCCATCAGGGCAACTCCTTCTACTGATGGGTTCTGTCTTTTCCTGAAATCCGAGACTTGGCTTTCTTCAGACAGTCTCTTATAAAATGCCAAGAGTTTCCACAGTACATACATACATTTTTCGATCTTCTCTTCACTCTTTCTTTTAGTTAAAGGGCCTCTATTCGATCCAGTATGCATTGGTTCTTTGATTGCGGTTGATTCAGTTTTTGCTGACTTTCACTTTTGCTCTGACAAAGTTTGGAATAATTGGGTGAAAGTTTTTTTTTCGGATCTCTTTTCACTTAATCTAGTGTCAATCTGCAAAATCAAATCTATTAGTTCAGATACTTTATTAGGTATTTTATGTATTTGCACCAAGGCTTCTTTTAACTCATCTTTGAGACCTCTATAGAATATTGTTGCTCACTTACATTCTGGTCAGTCGGTTTAGAATATTAATTTATTAAATTGCATGAAATATGAAATGAGATCTTGAGTTCCCTGTTTTAGTTCTAGCAATTCATTATCGGTAGTTTGAGTTAATAGATCTTCTATCAAATATTCGATGGAATTCCAACTTGAATTTCACCACTCAAATAAGAATGTATAAATGACACCTTGGATTAGTTTTCTGCACATACGAGGTCTACACACAAAAAATGCAAAGAACATTGTGTTTAGAAAAATTGCACTTTATGTGAGTTACCACCAAATCACTCAGGAGAAGCTAAAGGAATAATAAGGGAAATGGCATGAATTATTGAGATGAAAAGTATGTGTGGTGGAAGGCTTATTAGGGGTTTCAGCTCCTCTAGGTACAGATTGTGTTACTGCCACTACCTCATCCAGTTTTTGCAAAATATGGTGGGCTTCCTGATGGGACCTTTTTAACTCTTCCTTTAAGGTTTTAATGTCTTCTATAGTGTTATTGAATCGCTTTTGCATACTTTCTGAGTCGCTTCTATTGCCTTTATATAGAACCCTTCAGCCATTCTGTTCAGGTTGAATCTAAATCTCTTTTTGGGCACTTCAATCTGTCAGGAATATCCAAGTTATGCGATGTCCACAGGAGCAAAAGGTGGTCCTAATACCCCTGCCTGAACTGAAATTGCACATAGCTCCGGTATCAAGAATCAGCAGGGGAAAGGGGAAGTGGAGAAAAAGAATAGATACTGCCTTGTTAGGTTGGGTGCTGCTTCTACTGCTTACTCCCAAATCTTTTGGGGTCTTTTCATCTATGGAAGCTTCTCACTGCACTGCACTGGTAGTTTGGAATAAACACTAACCTTGCTTGAGAAAATGGACAATAATCTCTGATGCTCTGAAAATCATTAAATATATATTCATGTAATCAAATGCAGCTAATATCAATCTTTACCCAATATTTAAAAGGCTTGAGCTACTCTCTTATAAATAAATATTCTGGTATAACTTGTAATCAGTGGATATGAGATTCACTTATAGTTTCCTCAAGTCTTAGCGATTTCTCACTGTTAAATTGTTGAATTTTCACAGTTCACTTACCTCTTATTCCGAGTTATGTCTGTAGATATGTTCCAATGCCTTCCCTTTTCAGAAAGGATGAATTAGTCAATATGTATTTATTCAACTTGCATGCTCTTCTCTTACTGGATACAAGCTGAGGGGCCAATTTCATCAGAAATGGGTGCTGCGATCACTCTCAGGGTGAAAACAACGCAGGAACACTACTTTGAGTCTCCCCTCAAATTCACACAGAAACGCTACCTTTGAAGGAAATTTCTATAGTAAATGCTTATAGAGTAAGCACGGTGATGAGGCACTACTCACATGGAGTTTTCTCAGAATATGCACAACAAATGAACTCGTGTAACATGATTTCTAGCATTAACTTGAGCTAAATAAACTAGACCACTGACATATGTTTACTTTCACAATGTCTGCCATCTTGGTATTCAAGTTCAGGCATGTTTCCAGAGACTTAAACAATTGTTTCAACAGGTTATTGGAAAGAGACTGATTATGTTTCCAGTCAGGATATATTTTCGCGCCGACCAACTTATAGCTTCTCTTTAGCTTAATCTCCGCACAACTGATGCCAGCTACTACATCCCTGACCCAGAGGCTTTCACAGTGCCCCAAACATTTCTGGCCAGGATCCTTCAATATTATTCTCCTCAAAATAGTTCTATACTGATATATTCTCTTGAATTTACATTGTCAGCAGAATGTCATTCATTCTCCACTTTTTTGTAGGCAGTATGGAAGATAGAAGATCCAGGTCAATGGAGCTGCACCCGTGGCCATAAACAAGAAATTATTCTAGTATAGGATCGGAGGGATAGTAAATAATATGGCTGTTAGCAAGTAAGTAGGCAATACTACAGAAATAATTATGTGGATCATAAAAGAATTTGAAATCGCTACCTGTTGGGAAATGTAATTGCCAGACATCATTAAGTTTGCAAAGACTAGATAATTGAACATGGGATCTGTTAGGGCAGAATTTAGCACTGGAGATTCTGTCTGCTGCACCATTGAAAGGAAGGTTAACCTCTTCTGTGCCCATGACGAGATAGTCTCGTCATGGAGCACGGTCGCGCTGTGCCCATGACGAGACTATCTCATCATGGGGAAACGCCCGGCACAGGAGGGGGAAAGGGCGTGGCACCGAAGGGGTTAAAGTTAGCCCCGAGCATAATGATTATGCACTTAAAGAGATCAGTGATGACTTTGTTTACAATATACAACTCAGTATTGTCTTTTGTTGCCAGAGTGATCAAGGATCTCCCATATTTGTCCTTTTTATGTGAGATCATGCAAACGTTTGATTTCATTGTGATAAACATTACAACCCTGTGTTTTTTTTGCTGCACCAGTGAAGTAGTGCATACAGCAATCCAGTTGTAATTAAGGTTTGGAGCCTCTCTAGGGCCAATACTAGTTTTCTGTTGGAGAATAAAGGCACCTTGAGTTTATTACAATCGTCCATTATTTTCTTCCTCCTTCCAGGATGGTTTAGGCTCAAAGGGCCTGATTCAATGAGGGACTCCGCACCCCTGACAAAGGCCCTACAGTTGTGCAAGAATCTCGGCACTCGAGCGAAACCTCCTCAATAAGAATTCTCATTACAGAGATTTTGCACTGAGTGCGGAGACTCCCCCATGACTATGGGACCTCCGCCATGAGTACAGAGGCCCTTTGTGAATCAGGCGATTGGTATTTAGGGAACTCATTTTTCTTCTCATGGGGTTAAATGGAAACATGGTTCAATCTGAGATGTATTGTGTGTTATCAGGTATGACGTAAATCTCTTTTTATGATTGTCAGAAGGCATGATGAGAGCAAAAAGAGAAACTTCTTGTCGATGCAGCTTATCGACAAGATCCACTGAGAAAGGGGCAGCAGATGGTGAAAAAAAGAGAAAAGGGACATGAAGAGATGTGAGGAAAATGGATTTATTATACGGTGTGGTTCTCCAAGCTCATTGTGTAATACAATTATCAACCCCTTTAGGTCTAGTAGGGTTCATCTTCAAAACCCTCAGCTCAAAACTGGGTAGCTGTGGCACTGAGCAGAAAGGCTTTAACAGAGGAACAAGCACAAAAACAACTCAATCCATCGCAACACAGATAAAGTGTCTGAAACTGTTGTAGGATGCTTGTAGGATGCTTCTCCTGTGAAGGTAACTGTTCTTGAGGACCTTGCTGGTCCTCCTGACTAGCTCCTTACTATACAGAAGAACAAGCACCAAAACAATTGAAGAAATTGATGTGACATGCAAGAAGTCTGACACCAATGTAAAAAATCAGGTTGAATTGTATAGCAATTTAGACAATAGGGCAAAAAAGATTCACTGGAAGGTTCTAGAGATATAGACTTTACCAGCAATAATAAATCAGTGCAATTCCACTCAACTGCATACAAGCCTTGGCAAACTCAATGAATTGGGAACTTACAAACTTTTTCAAAGATAACTTAGGTAAGAATCAATGTGTTTGGTTAGAATTACCTCTAGAACCTTCCAGTGAATCTTTTTTGTCCTATCGTCTAAATTGCCATAAAATACAACCTGATTTTTTTAAATTGGTGTCAGACTTCTTGCTTGTCACATCAATTTCTTCAATTGGTTTGGTGCTTGTTCCTCTGAATAGTAAGGAGCTAGTCAGGGGGACCAGCAAGGCCCTCAAGAACAGTTACCTTCACAGGAGAAGCATCCTACAACAGTTTCAGACACATTATCTGTGCTGCGATGGATTCCTATGGTTTGGTCCTGAAGCAAGGGATGAAGGCTGCTGAAGATCCTCTAAGGATGCTCTGGATGTGACATGGTTGAAGGGGGTCGTCTTGCAGGAACTCCTGGGTCCACGAAGATGGTGAGGGAGTCCTGTTTGCATGGTTGGCACCCTGCGAAGCCCTATACGGTCTGGCTGAAGTCCAGTCACCACTGGACTACCAGTCACCCTTTGTTGCAGTCACAGGCCAATCCTTCCTCAGTTGATAACTTGCTTTCAGAGGATCCCAGAAACTCTCCAACAGCACTCCTGGACTCAGAAAATGCAGATGCACCTTTGTTCATTGGGTCTTGTCCTCTGTGGTACACTGTGACAGGGGTTGTGGCTTGAAGGCTTTGGGTTACAAACTTGCCCCAGCAGTCTTTTTCAGGTGTTGTGTGCTGTGCTGCGAACAGGTGGCAAATCAACTGACCCTTGGAGCTCTCTTGACTTGAATGGGCTCTGGAGATGAGCTCTCCTTGAGCAGCACACGGCAGGCATGGTCCCTCTCTTTGCTATCCACCAGGTGCAGCAGGTGCAGTCCTTGTCAGGGAAGCCTCTCTTTGCTGATCCCTCGTTGCAGCAGACAAGTCCTTTTTTGGTCCTTCTTCTGAGTCATTTGAGATTTGAGTTCTGGGTGCCAGGGGTGCCCTATTTATCTTTGGGAAATGCCCTCAGATTAGGATGGAGCTGGTAGCCAAAGGGCGACCAGGTTCCCTTATCCCGATGAATCCTTCCTGTGGAGTGTGACATCTGGCTACCCCAGGATGCACTATTCTGCCCACTCCCAAGATAGTGAGACCTCTCTCTAAACACTCAGAGCTCCCTAGCCTACCCACAGAAGTGTGGCTAACGAAGGGCTTCATGCCCCTGGAAAAACAGGTTTGACAGCTGGCTACTCCTCTCCTGTGCCCAGTGACAGCCTCTCTGCCTAAACAAAAGAGCAGCCCCTCTACTGAGTGTTACTCATTTGCCCTCCAAAGGTGGCTTCTGCTTTGAAGCTCTCGTTTTGGGCTAACACCTGAGTAGCTTGCTGCAGGAGGGCGGTAACCCCTCTCTACCATGCAGGCCCCTATTGTGTCCTTTCGTGGGAGTCATTAACATATCTCCCCAGGAGGGCAGACAGCTGCCTGCAGGACAAGCCTTGTGTGGATCAGTAAATGGGGACAGGAAACCTTGGGCAACTAAAGTGGCAACTTCAAAAGTTGTGCTTTGCCCACCAGTGACATCAAATTCGATTCAACCATTAAATCAGATTCAATGCACTGATTCTGTTGATGCCAAACAGTACCAACCTTACCAATCCCATTCAGAAGTTAGTAGGGCTGGAGTGCCTGCAACTTTGTACTTGCCTATGGAGCTACTAGCCTTTCCACAGTAAACACAACAATTTAGGGCTGTCTATAGTGGCCTGACACTTCTCAGAAACCCTGCTCTCATCTGTCCATAAGAGCTCCATTAAGTGAGTTTTGCAACATTGATTTCCCACCCCATCACTCTCCTCCTATGATGCCAAGAGTTTGTAAACCCCCACAATTGCCCATCTGACTTTTGCGGGCTTGATCAGCTGGTTCCCATACCAGAATATCAATCAAGAGGGGCGCATGACATTCTAAATAGGGGTAACGTTATTCTCCTGCTTCAATTGATTCCTGATCTACACCACATAAAATCTGCTGGTATTTTTGTGATTGCCATTTCGAGCCAAGAGGAAAGCAAGAACCAGAACCCACTCTGGTGACATTTGTTTCTCCAGATATGGTTTGAATCAATTCTTGTGAAATCTGCAATTTTAAAAGGCTGGGGTATAAAGGTCGAAAGAGTGAAGGTTAAAGGATATTTAATTGTGCTCTCTTGACAGCCCATCCCTCCCACTTACTCCATCTTAGAAAATGCACATGTATGCTCCAAGCCTTCAAAACCCTCTCCCACTAATTTGTACGGCCACCCAGACCAAGTACCCGGAAGCAACAAATGCACACGGAAGACATGGACTCAGGAAGACTGAGATCCACCAAACGGACTGGAAGTGGCTGCCAAATGCCCTTCAGGCAAGGAATTCTCGGTGACAAAGTAAAAAACGCCATGCCAATCAATGCCCAGCCAAGGCTATACTTAGCCTATGCTCATTGAATATTCACAGCCTTGTGCAAAAATTGGAATACGATGAAGTTGCAATGTTTTGGAGTGGCTTTGATCTCCTCATACTACAAGAAATGTGGGCTCAAACTACAGTCCCCCTGACCGGCTATGTTGAGTTCCAGAAATCGGACATCAAAATCACATAAGAGATTATATATAACACAGATATAGTAATGTAGTCTTCAATCCAATATCACTATGTACTAAAGATAAACATATTTACGGTTAATTAATTATATAGGCTATAAAACGGGGCTACGGTATAAACCTCATAACTCCAGCAAAGTGGGAGTTATGTTATATGATCTGGCTTGCTATATTTTGAGCTAAAGCCAAAAAAAGGGAATAACCAACAAAACAATTATGCAATTCCGAAATTATCATTAAAACGAAAAAGAAATGTTAAGGAAGACAGCTGAATTGCTGTTGATCTTGTGCCACATGTGAACAACAATTAAACTCAGTTATATGTATTAATGTACATAAGTGGAGGCCCTTCAATTCAAGGTCAGTATACCTTTGATGTTAATGAAACTAGACACCAAACCACGGATGTATTACATTATCTTACATAATCAGGCATGTGTTTGAGCGCCCTTGTTAGTAGCTAGTACAGAAGGTAACGTTATGTTTGAGTAATGGAGCGGAGAGGTGGCAAGTACACTAGAACCAATGGAAAAGGGGATCACCGATTAAAACAAATATACAATTCCAAAATTATCATAAAAGAAAAGAAAATGAAATGTGAACGAAGACAGCTGATATGCCGTGACAGTTATACTCAGTTATGTATTAATGCATATGATTAGAGGCCCCTCAATTCAATGTCATTATACCTTCAATTTTAAATAAGGAGAGTGCCTACTCATAGGGATACCAAATTAAAATAACACTAGTTCATTACATAGTAGAATATTATATGAATAAAACCAGTGGTGGCAATTCTCCCAAAACTTAAGTGCGTTTCAAGTACGTACTTATGTATGTTTCCTAATATGCTAACTAACGGAAAAAGAAGGCTAAAATATGGCCATTTAGCCTTAAGTGTAGTTAACCTAAATCCAGGATATACTCCTTTGGTAATTTCAACCAATGACTGCTAGAAACCAATGATCTTGTGGTATTAACTAACATTTACCGGAGTGCTATAGTGATCCTTTCATGATAACAACATCCATCTCCCAGGAAATATTTGATTTCATTGTCTATATTTAGATCCCTTTCAACGGATCTCATAATCCACATCGCTTCTCCGCGTCTAAGACATAATTCCCCTATGGGGTCTCTGCTAACAGGATCAATGCCACTGAATTTAAAGCTCTTGTGTACAGTATGTAAATCAAATTCAATAGCATGAGTCACAATAGGGTACCGTACATCAGTGGCTTTTAAGATCCTCATGTGGGTGAACACCCGAGGGCCTTAAAATCCGACAATGTATGCACTTTCGAGCATGGTGTCCATTGGAACCCCACAATACAAGATATTGTCCCTGTGGTCAGGAAAAAGAAACCTTAATCTGTATCTTATGCATTTCCCCTTTTTTGCTGCAGCAAAGGAAAATCCTTCTCTGCACTGTCTTCATTTGCTTAGGAGTCTGTACCTGCCAACATGCATTAATAGCCAGACTGACCCCTATGAACTCCTTATTAAATGTTAAAACTGTTAAGTTTTGTTAGAACTGGGGGTCTCTAGTTGGCAGAGGTAGGTACATTTGACCAAATAGGGACCCTTGCTTCTAGTCAGGGGGTACACTTCTTAAAATAACCCCTGCTGAACCCCTTGGTAGCTTGGCACCAGCAGACAGGCTTATCTCAGAGGCAGTGTGTAAAGCATTTGTGAACACATACAGTAATATAGTGAAAACACTACAAAGGGACACCACACCAGTTTAGAAAAATAAGTAATCTTTACTAGACTTAACACAAGACCAAACAACAAAAATCCACAATACTGTAATCAAAAATCGTCTCTAAAATGGTAGAAATAGCTTAGTTCAATGTAGATGGTAAATGCGACACTTTACACTCAAAGTACCTTGGATGCGTCACCCAATACAAACAAAAGGGTCGCAGGGAAGGTGATGCGTATGTTCCTTGCTTCGGGGGAGGTGATGCGTCGGTTCCTTACTGCAGTGCAGGGGAGGTGATCCATCGGTTCCTTACTGGAGAGGAGGTGATGCGTTGGTCTCTTACTGTGATCCGGTGCGATGCGACAGGAGGGCACCTCGATGTGATGCGAGGATGAGGCGCGATGCGAGAAAATGGCATATTGGTGCGATGCGACAACGTTGGTTGTGATGCGAGCACGCCAGATGGCCGTGCGATGAACTCGGTAACTTCTGAGCCGCGACAGGCCCTGCGGCACGCTTCTCTAGTGATGCGACGGCAACAGCTGCAGCGGCGACACACTTCTTTGGCGATGCGACAGCAACTGCTGCGGCGGCGACACGCTTCTCCTCGTTGCGTTGCGCTTCCAGCTCCCAGCGACTCGCAGTCTTCTGAGAGGGCCCAAACAACAGTAGGCACCTCTCTGCAGGCAGAATTCAACAGCAAGGGAATTCAGGGGAGCTGGGGGTGAAGTCTTGTATCCCTGAGACTTCAGGCAGGAGGCAAGCTAAGTTCAAGCCCTTGGAGATTCTTCAACAAGATTGCAAAAGTACACACACAGTTCCTCATCTCCTTTCCTTGGCAAATAAAGTAACCACTGAAGACCAACCCCAACAGCACAGGGGCAGTCTCCTCCTTCAGCTTCCTTGGTTCTTCTCCTTGGCAAAGGGTCGTCTTAATTCCCAGAAGTGATATGAAGTCTTGGGGTCTGGGTCCCCATATTTATACTACTAAATCCTTTGTCCTCTGAAGGCAGAGGGGCATGTACCTAATTCATACCAGTTCTGTGCAGTCCTGGAGCACTTTGTTTACAGGACTCCTTCTTCCCTTTGACAGTGTGGGCCAGGGACATCAGACGCACCACATGAGGTGGAGCCAGCATTGTGGAAGGCAGGCACAGCCCTATTCAGGCCCAGGTGCTACTCTTCCCACCACTCCTCATGCAGATAGGTCTATTCAGCCTTGTGCTGACTCACCCTGTCTCCTGGAGCCCCCAGCCCCTGTCACTCAGAAACCAGACATGGAATACACAACCTAGCAGAGGCAGGCTTGGATAGTTAGGCAAGAAAATACCTACTTTCTAAAAGTGGCATTTTCAAACACACAATGTTAAAACCAACTTCACTAAAAGATGTATTTTATCATTCTGATTTCAGGCATACTAAACTCGAATTTCTACCTAGTTCCCTGAGTCAGTTAGGATTATCAGATGTTATAATCAAACTGCCCATTCTGGCCTATGGGAACAGGTAGCCTTGCAATAGTGAAAAACAAAAGTGGCTGTAATTCACTATCCGGACATGTCACACACATCAAGGCATGTCATACCTTTTACATACAATGCACCCTGCCCTTGGGCCTACCTTAGGGGTGACTAATATGTAGAAAAGGGAAGGTTTAGGGACTGGCAAGTGGGTGCACTTGCCAAGTCGACATGGCAGTCACAGACTGCATGCAGGCTCTGCAATGGCATGTCTGAGACACACTTTACAGGCTGCTTCTGTGGGTATCACCACCAGTGCTTCAAGCTCACCAGAAGCATTTGATTTACAAGCCCTGGGCACACATGGTGCACTGTACTAGGGTCTGACAAGTAAATCAAATAACCCATTCATAGAGTCACTAATCAATACATCAATTTACGATAGAGAGCATATGCAATTTTGCACTGATCAGCAGTGGTAAAGTGCCCAGAGTCATAAAACAGCCAACAACAGGTCAGGAAAAATACAGGAGGCAGGCAAAAAGTTCAGGGATGACCCGGCAAAAAGGGCCAAGTCCAACAAGTTTCTAATGATGGCTGCGGCCAAACTGGATGATGTTATTCTATCTGTGCTGCAAAAAAACCTGTTGTCAAGTGTCTCAGTTTAAGCACACCTCTTATCTGTCTTGCATATTGCACTTTAAAAAAAGAAAATGAATAACTGTGGAAACTAATGTTGCTTGTTCTACATCGGACTGCTTTGTGCTTGCAAAAATGTCTTGATACATGTTACAATTCAAAATTCTGTTGCATATTGCACTATTGCCAACATCGTGTGCCTCAAACGGACTTGGTATGGTCTACGTTGCTATTGTAATTTGCACATTGCCTTTTAGCAATCAAATATGCTGCAAATCCTGTTTCTTCTGTCTTAGCAATGGTTCACCTTAATCTTCTTTGTGCCAAATTCACATTTGTTTATCCTTATGGGACGTTTTAACTTTGCATGCTGAATGCGTTTAACTTCTATGTTTGTTTATTAATGTTTTTATTAACCGTACAATAAATTGATTGATTGCAGTACAAAAAACAATTTAGGGTTTTTACTACTGGAACATGTAAAGCACCCTGCTTTAGGGCTAATTAGGCCTGCCATAGGGGTAACTTACATACATTAAAAGGGGAGGTTTGGGCTTTGCCCTCATTTTAATGGGCCTAGTTGATTTAGCAGTTTTAAACTGCTCTTCCAGTCTGCAGTGGCAGACTGGAAGTATTGTTTTACCTTGTGATACTTGCGGGGAAACACTAGTGCTGCGGTCCACGAGAGACAACTCAACCCACAGGCCCTTGGTACCTCTGGTACCATACACTAGGTTCATACTAGTAAGTTAGGTTATTGCAATTAGGGGCAAGCTAATTAAACATACACCATTTTATGGGTCAGAGCACATGCACTGAGTCTGGATTAGCAGGGCTCAGGGCACTTCAGAGCCATTATACCAGTACGTAGAAGTCAGAATGGGGGAAAAGGTAGGGGTGTATGTGTATCGGCTCCTTGTGTCGCCTACACAAGAAGCCGATACACAGACACGCTAGTGGGACTCGTCGAGATACATGATGGAACTTAATATGGGTTTGTGAGAGATACCGAATACCCAAAGGAACGGTACACATCTAAAAGATAATTTACTCAATGGAGATCTATACTTAAATAAAAAACTACGAAGAAAAAATCTGTGACATTTTGAGAAAATAAAATAGGGAATTGCTTTTATGACATATTTATTATGAAGTTTATGGACTAATTGGTGACATAAGGACAATAACTTTCTTAGAGCGAGCCTTGAGGAAGCCCTGGAGGGCAAAACATGTGTCGGCTGCTGTGTATATATAAGTAATAAAGATTGACTTTGGATTAACTCTACAGCTGCAATTAGAAATTGGGACTTTTTTGTTGTGACACCATTTACAGAACTTTGAACAGAGAATGCTGGATGCTTATGGTGACAGTGCCTAATGCACATAGGATAAAAGTAACATTTATAAGGTGTGCTCTAGTGTCTTTGGTTTGGAATGGTATCTGGACTACTTTGGTAAGTCCGGAAGTTCGATACTTAAGGTAAATGAGTATCTGGCACCAAGGGAGGACCCAAAACCAAGTGGAAATATATTTGTATAATTAACGTAGGAGACATAATGATGTGCAGATCTGTTTGAAACATATCAACCACAGTTTGTATCTATACAAGTGAGTTCCCTGACCATGCAAATATCACTCAACTCGCCGGCATTGCTCGCACCACTTGATGTGGAGAGGTCTCAACAGGCAGACATTACAATGCACTAACGTCACTCAAGCTGTACGCATTCACTTAACACAGAATACCTTATCTTGCAAATGTAACTTAACCAGCAAAGTGGCCCAAGCCGCTGACAGCAACCTGGCAGATGTCAGCAGCATACTCTTAACATGTCAATGCCACTCAAACTGCACACACTGCTCCTTCCACTGACAGTATCTGACTCACACACACCCTTCAACCAGCAAACATGGCCTCCACCAACACTACATAAGCGGCTCCTTCTAAAACTTCCTCCTCCCTTAAGGTGAGCATTCGAATGGTAAGTATAATAAACAGCAAATCCAATAATGATGACACAGGCAGATCCCCACTGCTGAGTGCACACACCATGGCCCACGAGGGCTGTGCAACCTGGTGGCAGCACTCCCCACACAAGTCACTATCACCAAGGACCAGAGTGGGCACTAATAGAAACCCTGAAAGGTGCTCTCACACATGCGCCTGGGTGCACCAAACAAGCTGGACTCTCTGCAAGTTTGTCTATGGGGTTGGTTGGGTTCAAACTAGCCAGGCTGATGAGGGGTGATACCCTGAAACCAGTCCCAGAATGCTTGTTTTCAGTCAGGGAGGATCTGGACTGGCAGTTCGAGCTGTACTGTTCCCCTGGGGGCAGGGTCAAGAGTGATTTCCATATGGTTAGGTTTAAACTGGAATGGCATGCGTAGAAAAACAAATGTTGGATTTAGGCCCGGATTTCTGTACCGGGGTGAATGTTTGACATTGTTCAACATCCTGTCCATCTATTCTTTTTTTTGCAATTGTCACCCCCAGTGGGACGGGTATGTCGAGACGTGGGTCCCGTGCTCTACATGCCACTGGAGTCAAGCTGGCATGGCTGATGAGGAGTGATGCCCCGAAACCGAATGCTTGTTTCTGGTCCAGGGAGGACTTGGCCTGGCAGTTCAGGCTGGACAGTTCTCATGGGGAGCAGGGTCAACACTGATTTGCATATGATGGGGTTTAAACTGGAAAGGCATAGGGGGCAAAAAAATGATTGATTTAAGCCCAGATCTCTGTACTGCGGTGAATGCTTGGCATTGTTCAACATTCTGTCCATCTATTGTTCTTTTTTCAAATGTCACTCAACCAGCAGGCTACGTGTGAAAACCCTGACTATGTAAATGTCACTCAACTTGTGGGTATTGATCACTCTGCATGATGATGAAAGGACTCAACAGGCAGATATTATGATGCACTTTCACTCAATCTGCACGCATTCACTTAACACAGAGTACCTTATCACGCAAATGTAACTTACCTTGCAAACAGCTCCCAAGCCTCCGACAGCAATTGACGGATGTCAGCACAACACTCTTAACATGCCAATGCCACTCAAACTTCACATTGCTCATTCCCCTAACATTATCTGACTCACACACACACCCTTCAACCAGCAAACATGGGCACCACCAACACTGCATAAGCGGCTCCTTCCAGGACTTTTGCCTCCCTTGGTTGGTAATTAAATAAACGGCAAATACAATAATGATGACATGAGCATATCTCCACTGCTCTGTGCACACACCATGGGCCATGAGGGCTGTGCAACCTGCTGGCAGCACTACCCATACAACAGTTCACCATCACCAAGGACCAGAGTGGACACCAATAGAAACCCTGAAAGGTGCTCTCACACATGCATCTGGGTGCACCAAGCAAGCTGGACTCTTTGCATGTTTGTTTATGGGGTTGATCAGGTTTGACCCTCAAGTACATCTTTAAAACTAAAACTAGGATTAAATTGTGCTTTATTACTTTAGGGTCTGCCACAGTACTAAGGAATACTGGGCATGTTGAACAACTCCAGTTTGCAGTTATAACCCCTGTGCTCACAAACATTCAGTGGTTGTGGCCACGTCAGAGAATGGCATTGCAACCAATCCCCTCCACAAATTCCCAAAACAATTTGGGGTGGTGTCGTAAAGAGGCTGGAGAGGGGCCTTATCACCCCACAGGTGCAATCCAGGTTGTTTGTTGCTTAGAACCTCTGGCATTCCCTGCTCTTGTGCTGGGCTGAGTTTTTCCTCGGGGCAGCTGACTGGAAAAAGGGGGGCTCAGGAGCACATCATCAGAGGTGCACCAGTTGTGTTCCTGTGTGTGTCTGAGGGTCTAGAAGCCCTGGGGAGCATGAGGGTTCATCAACTTCCCTTGCTCCTCAGCCACCTTTTGGACCTGATGGCTGCTGTCACTGACCACTCAGTTTGTATCATTACATTTTCAGTGGGAGAGGGGGTGATGGTGTTATCAATGGGTTGTTAATTCTGTGCTTGAGAGGTAGCACTTTATAACACAGTGTAATTTTCCCTGGTTTTAAGGAGGGGTGGGGACTTGAGCTGAACACCACACTGCAACCCATGTATCCAGGGTCCAAACTCTGTAGTTCAGCCAGTAATCCTTCCAAGGTTGACAATTTAAATAGCATTGAGTCAGTTTTATTATAATATCAGAACACCTAAAAATGGAAGAATTACAGAATATAGCACAATATGATAAAGAGAAACTATTATGCAAACACAAACATTTAATCTTTATCGCAGTTTACGTGTCTGGTCATCATGCCCTAAACTGTAACAACCTGGGATATCTATTTTGACACATGACAGTCAAAATACAACAAATTATTAACCATAGATAAAAGTTTGCTTGTGGATCACATGCCTTCACAAATCTACTCAGGAACTCCTAGCACAAAGTACTGTAGACAGGTTCCGCAACTGTAGCATGAAGGGAACCACAGAACAATAACCAAGAACGAGGAAAACCACAATAAAAAAATTCCACTTCAACAGAAGATTCAAAATCCAGAATACCCTGGACCAACAGGTTCACAGTGTGGGCAGGTCATGTTGCTCCCATCCTGTGTTTCTAATAGGCTAATATGTCTGTAAATCAAATTATGTCATCTGAAATGTTAGACTATTCATCTGAAGAAATTGTCCAATAACCTGGAAAAAAACAGGGCGTCTCTCTCAAGTAGTAAACACCAGTTTTCAGTCACTGCTCCCGAACAAAGGTTTGTGTTTTATAACAAATAAAATGGCTTCACCCCATAGGAGATGACGCCCACTCACTGCTTCTAAACAGAGTACCCACACATCATAGCAAGGTCCAACCACTACATCCTGGAAAGAGGGGGAGTACTTCCAAAAAAGAAACAATCCTTATAACATCCATGCTTAAACAAGAGAACATGGCATGAGAACCAACAACAGCAAAGAAGGACTAAACATTACAGGTGTGGGAGAGGGGATGAGTCCATTCAGTAAAGGGAAATCCCTGGGGTGGAATGGAGCTGAGACAGAAACTGGAGGACTAATTAAAGAGGCTAAAATGAGAGGGCAAAGGTAAAAATGTGTGTTAAGGAGGGGGTACCGGGAGCTACGGGGAACTGTGAGATTATGTCAGAGAGCAATGGGGGCAGGTGGGGAGAGAAAGGGGTGAAAAGGCATATATCACTGAGAACAGAAATGGGGAGAGCTCATGTAAGTGAAGAACAAGCTCTTCTTAGCTCCCAAAATTACAAATTTTTAGTGGATGGTGTCCCAGACTCAATATTTCTTTCTGCTGTATTTTTATATACATGTGCAATAAGCTCCCCCTTACCTTTCACACACATTTACCCCAATTCCACATCAACCCTGCTTGTCCAGCAAGGGCGCAACTCCTCACTCAAAGCAAGGAAAAGGCTGACGTACCTGCGGTTTGGGGGTGGTTCAAGAAGGATGTCAGCCAGCTCCTTCTGGATCCTCTTGACGCTACTAGTGGCTTGGTGGACTGAAGACCAGTTGTGACTGGCAGAAGCCATTATGTGCACAGATGCCTCCCAAGTGTGGAGCCTGTACCGAGTTATAACTGGGTTGGAGTTTTAGTGTAGGGGATACATTTGTCAGGGATCTTGATCCTTGGGCATTTCTGTATCATAATGCCATGTCTTAATTTCTGGGGCTTGGAGCAATCACGCTAGATGACCATCTTGTTTCAGTACCAGCCACGCACCTGAATTTAGCACTTATAAATGTAATTGCGGTTACCAGTGTTAACCTTTGGGAAAGGTAGTCTTGACACAGTGAAAAATGACTTGACAGGTTTTTCACTGTCCGGACATACAAAACTTAAAATATACATGTCCTACTTTTTAAATACCATTCATATTGCCTATCGGCATTTAAGGCTTACCTCAGGGGTGACTTATTAGTATAAAAAATAAAGGTTAGTGCGTGGGAGAAGGATTATTTCTCCATGTCGAAATGGAAGTTTAAATTTGCACACTCAGACTGCCTTGCCTTGGGAGACCTAGACTCATGTTTTTATAGTTCTACTTTGTCAATTTGGTGTATGTCATTTTTAACATGTTTGGACGGGCTAGCACAGGCCCTTTATCACTGGTTGGCATGTGTAAAATGCTCCGAGTTCTATAGCCAACAATAAAACAAGTTCAGCAACAAATGGCAACAATCTGGGTGACCCTACTGGAAGGGCAAATTTCCAACAGATGGCACAGCTATTTTGTTCAGATGACCAGTTCCGTCATTGGCAACATAAAGTTTTGTCTAGGTTAAATAGAACTTGGTTTTCTGAGAGCTTTAGTTTCATATGTTATGCTGGGCTGTATATTACACATATATATAGCTGGGTCTGGGGGATGTTTGGGTAGTGTATTTGTAGGTATATCTGGATGCCACCTGCACACCAGTGAAATGAGGCACTATGTTTTCTCAATGAGGGACTATGTTTTCTCGATGAGGCACTATGCTTTCTCAAAAGTTCAAAATAAGGTTCAACATAAAGTTTAAAGAGAAATGGGGCCAACTTAAAGGCTGGTAGAACATAGAAAGGAAAAGAGGTGTGTTTTGAAGGCGGGTTGCTCATTTCCACCTATCAAAAATGGTTAGTCAAGGAGCACTGAAACTAGGTCAGAATTGTACCTTTGAAATCCATACGCTCTGACAGAAGCATGAGGAGGATCAGAAACAAACATATGAAAATGCTGAAGATAAAGAAAGTAACTCTAGGAGTCTGGAATCAGATTTGTTACAGTGTTGGTGAAAGTTGTCTACTATCTTGAGGAAACTTCTGACTGAAAAGCCCGTAGGTGTTGGGTATTGCTGATTTTGTCATTCAGTTGGCAGTCCATATATTTTTAAAATATTTTGCCAAGTATGGGAGACCAGTGATAAGGTTGATGATTTTCATTTTGGTAGGATCAGGGTCAATTTTTTTTATTGCAGTGAGGAGTAAGGTCATTCCAATGGTTTTGGATGTGGATAGTGGGATGACATAACCAGTGCATGTGATGGCTTTTCAATGCTGTTTACTGTGACTGCAGCAGAATGGTGTATTTTGGCTGAGAGGTCCCTTGGTATGAACGTCGGCTGATTCTGTCCAGTAATGGGAGGAGTACCTTTCTCTTTCTTGAGTCCAGTGACTTCATAAGACTTAGTTGAAATAGTTTTCAAATTAGTTTAATTAGATCACTAATTGGTATTAGTTTTCACTTTCAATGCCGCTAGATTTATTGAGCTGGTAAGTGGGATCAGAAGCCTGCTACTTTAGGAAGCAGAATACTGATTATAGCACTCTTTGGCATCATTTAGTCTGCCTATGAGAAATTAGTATTATAATATACCTTGAGTTTTTTTGTGTGTCTGTCTTGTGCGCAAGATGTATAAGAGCTTCATTAGATAGGCTCTTTTTTGCAATTCTGTTAATCTAATTATAGTGGTTGTTTTTGTGTGTTTACTTGATGAGATAATATGTGAGTTTTACTAGGTTTTATAGTTAAGTAATAGGAGGGACAATGGTGTCCACTATGTCAGAAAGATTATAGTTATATCGTCGTATTGGCAACTGAGGATTAGCATATGGAGTTTGAGATGTCTTGAAGAAGGTCTTGCCCCTGAACACATCAATGTTTTTGAGGCCTCTGCTAGTTTTCATGATTTTCAGGGTGAAGCACCCCATCTAGGACTGTGAGATTATGATAGAAAATTGATCCTAGATTGAATTTTTGTTTTCTGGCCTTTTTTATTGACTGGATAGGTAGCTGTCTTCTGCAAGACTTAAAGTGTTATGGGATTCATCCAAATGAGAAGGATATGTTAAATTGGTGATTTGGAAAGAGTCATTAGTGGTTTCAGGATATGGTTATTAGGTGAGAGTAATTCGAAGTTAAGTAACATAATATGTTGATTTATAAAGCACACTCTCATCTGAATCTTGGGTTTTCTGCACTGAGATAACTGAAGACAGATGTTTACTAATATCAAGCTCAATGGTTCTCATTTTATCAATCTTGGATGGATGTACAGCTGATATGACCTGTTGGGATTGGGTGTGACCATGAGGTCAAACAAAGATCTGTAGAGTAGATAATAGGTTGTTCCATTGAGCCAAGGATGCACAAGGTAAATATACGAAATTAAGGTTTTGGGCTCCTAAGGACAACTTGTGTGTGCAGAGCATTTCTCTTAGAGGCATCATTAGTAATATCATGCAGGGGATCCCTCTTGTATTTTTATGTTGAGCTGATTGGCTCATGTTCATGTTATTGCTCATGTGAGTGCTGCGGTCTTCGGACAGCCTCACTTGTGGTGGCGCACCACCGTCTGCCAGATTACAACTCTCACTGTCCTACCGGCGGTGGACCACTGGCTGCGCCAGGGAACAGTCATTCCCTGGCAGTGGCGGAGGTGCACCACAATGTAAAATACTCAGTGAGACTGCGCCAGTCCCGCTGAGCACCTTATAAGTTCCTGCACCGCCAGCCATTTCATGCCAGGAGCCCCACCATGAAAAGGCTGTTGGAGCAGGAACAAAGGGGTCCCTACAAGGCCACCATTGCCCCCCGCCATGGGGATACATTCAGGGGGGCACATGTATTCCCCCAAAGTTCCAGCACTGCATGGATATCACAGGCTCCGTCCATGCCGTGCTGGAACTTTTTTTGCCGTTCCCATTGTGGTGCCATGGGAAAGGCAAAGGATCGTCCGCCTTACACAAGTTCAACTCGTCATAAGGTGGGCAGTCACTGCGCAGTTTGGTTGGTGCTGTGTCGGAAGAGAGCTGGTGCAGCACCGCCAAAGTCATAATCCGTTCCATAATGTTTACTCCCAGCTCTAAGTGGCTAATTTTCATGAGTCTTGAGATGAGTACGTGAGAGGGGAAGGTAGGGGTTCATGGATTTTGTTGATGTCCTTTGTATGTATTTGAGGTGTGTGGGGAATAGCTTTAATTGGTGCCTGATGGGGGAAGCATGTTGGTTGATGGGAGAAGCATGTTCGTTAATGGGAGAAATAGAGAGACCTGTTGTGTGTGCTATGAAATGTAGGTGGGAAACTTTATTGTGTTGAGACGAGATATTCTGAAGGAAGTCAAAGGAGGCAGCAGGGGAGATTGGGGGAATCTGTGTTGGCTTTAATCTTCGTATAAGAGGTGAAAATGAATGTGAACGTACCTAGCTTTTTCTCTCTTGATTATGCTATTATTTGCCATTTTTGTAAACACTATTGTGAAGTTAGCAAGTTTACCGGAGGCATTTGCATTTTTTCCTAAGATATGGGTGATTGTGTTTCAGTGGGTGAAAAGGTATAGATTATTGTAGTCCATAAATCAACACCAATAATTAAAAATAGACCAGCCTTTATAGCCTCAGGCTCTTGAATATGATATTTATCTCAAATGAATGCTTGTACATGTTATTTATTCAGAGTCTTTGTGAGACTGGACAAGTACTTGCATAAGTGAAATGGCAAATGAAAAACTTCTTCAAAATATCCTGCCTCTGTCTAAGTTGACATGGGATCTGAAAGGTTCTTAAGACTAACCCCTGATTAGATGCAAAAAAAATGCACAAGGTGGAACACAAGTACACAATAATGTTTAAAAATAAAGTATTTACGGTCCAAACCTTTACGTAACAGTTGGACCTGAAACCTTGGTGTGGTATTCCCCTAAACCTTTTGCCGTCCCTTATCCTGTTTAGCAAAATTCATTTTTGTTGGCTTTAGGACTCTGTTCACTTTATTACTGCTAATCAGTGCTTCTGCTCTGTCCTTCAAACTTGGAAAAATCAGCTTACTCCCACTTGGCACATTTAATTTACTTGTAAGTCCATATATCAAGTTGTACTACATGTACCCGGGCCAGCAAATTAAATGCTACAAGTGGGCTTGCAGCACTCATTGTGCCAACCTTTTAGAACATGTCTAAGGCCTGCCTGTACAGCAGTTTAAACCTGCGATTTTGACCTGGCAAAAAAAACCATTTGCAAGGCCTAAATCTTCCTTTTTAATACATATAAGACACCCCTAAGGTATGCCCTAAAGGTTCATAGGGCTTGGTGCCCTATAAAACGTAGGACATGTGTACCTATGTTTTCCATGTCCTGGCAGTGGAAAACTTCTAAAGTCATTTTTCACTGTTCTGAGACTCCATCTCAATAAATAACACAGGGTTTCCTTAATTAGTTTAATAAATGATAACTTTTAATTGAGAACAGATACAAATATAGTGTTTACACTCGAATGAATTGTAAATGGTGAAGTTGGATTTTAAGTCACAATTCTGAAACTGCCATTTTTAGAAAGTTGGCATTTTCTCGTCCTACCATTTGTGCCTTCTGCCAGTATCCTGGATCACATGACTCTGAATAGCTCTGCTGTTGGGGTTTTTGTATTCATTCGAGACAGTGACATAAAAGGGATTAGGTGTGGGCACGATTTCACCGATCTGCCAGGGTAGCTTGAGATGGAGCTGTGCCTTGCCTAAAACTTCAAAGAGCTTGCCTCCAGCACACAGGAGACGGACACTAGCCTTTTGTCACCCCAGACCTCATGAAGCCTTGACAAGGAATGGGAAGAGTTTCCAGGAGCAGATATGGGGGTAGTTTAGGACCCCCTGCCCACTTTAATGCCTGGCACCAGGTATAAATATTGAATCTCTAGAGCAGGGGTACTCATAGTACGGCCCGCGGGCCGCCAGCGGCCCGGCAAACCTTTCTTGGTGGCCCGCGGACCTTGCAGACATCGTACCGGTGTTTGTTTAACAGTGTACGCAAACACAGACTCTGCTCTGTGGGGGCCCGGGGATTCAAGCGATAGTCAGAGTGGAGCTGCTGGGGCGCTAAGAGGTGAAATACAACAAAGCCTCGTTATCATGCAAATGGTCTCTTAAAGACCTGTCAAGTACTCGGGTGGGGCTGTGTGTGTGCCCTGGAAGGGAAGCTGCCTCAGCTGCCAGGGGAATAACGCAGCCCCCGTGGTGCGGGGGGCCCCCACGCTCCAGGGGCCCCCTCACTCTAAGCGAGGGAGACGGCTGCGCTTGCAAGCAAGCCTCTTCAGCCTCCCCAAGTCCCCATAAATTAAACTGTGCACGCACACCACGATGACGGCATCTAAGCCTCCGAGTCTTCCCTCTCATTCTATCTCGCCCCTTAATGAAAACCGAGACTTCAAGAAACGGGTATTACCCTCTCTTTCCTCCTTTCGTTTATTTGCTCCCTGTGAAATGGATCCAAAAAAGAATAACATTTTTGCTGGAAACGTTGTCTTTCTCTGACACAAGTGCAGCCTCCGGGTGGAGAGAAATAAAACATTCCAAATGTGAAAAATAAATAACTAATTAAAGCAAGACAGAGTTGTTGCAAGATGTCCAGATTGATTTATTTACACCTAAACACATTAGTGCCACTTTACAGTGTTTGCCAGGGAAGTGATACTTTTGTTTACTCCTCTTTCTTTGAACAACATAGTTTTCCCTGTGTGGGAAAGTGCACCTTGCCTGGAGGTACTGAAATACCTGCTTGATGAGTGAATTGGAAAACAAAATGTGTACAGCGACTGTGTGTTACGAATGTGGTCTTTTTATACCATACTGCCTATGTTTTGAAAGAATATAAGCAATGGGCACTGAAACGGGTTCCTTCCGGGCCCTGTAGTCATGGCCTTACCTTTTCATGCAAAAGCACTCACTAATTTCAGAATAATGAGTGTAAAAGGAAAAAGGTAACCATGACTGAGAGGGAGGGAGACGGGGAGAGGGAGGGAGACGGAGAGGGAGGGAGAGAGGGGAAGAGGGGGAGAGGGAGGGAGGGAGAGAGGGAGGGAGGGAGACAGGGAGGGAGGGAGACAGAGAGGGGGGAGACAGAGAGGGGGGAGACAGAGAGGGGGAGACAGAGAGGGGGAGACAAAGAGGGGGGAGACAGAGAGGGGGGAGACAGAGGGAGACGGAGAGGGAGGGAGAGAGAGAGGGGGAGAGAGAGGGAGGGAGACAGGGAGGGAGACGGAGAGGGAGAGAGAGAGAGGGGGAGAGAGAGAGAGGGAGGAAGGGAGAGAGGGAGGGAGACAGGGAGGGAGGGAGACAGAGAGGGGGGAGACAGAGAGGGGGAGACAGAGAGGGGGAGACAGAGAGGGGGGAGACAGAGAGGGGGGAGACAGAGAGGGGGGAGACAGAGAAGGGGGGAGACAGAGGGAGACGGAGAGGGAGGGTGAGAGAGAGGGGGAGAGAGAGGGAGGGAGACAGGGAGGGAGGGAGACAGAGGGGGAGGGAGACAGAGGGGGGAGGGAGACAGAGAGGGGGAGACGGAGAGAGACGGAGAGGGAGAGAGACGGATAGAAGGAGAGAGGGAGGGAGACGGAGGGAGAGGGAGGGAGACGAGGGAGACAGAGGGAGAGCGAGGGAGACGGAGGACAGAGGGAGACGGAGGAGGGAGGGAGGGAGATAGAGAGAGGGAGAGAGAGAGAGATGTGTATGCCGGGTCCGGTGGCTCAGTGGACGAAGGCGTCCGCTGCAGGGACCTGTGTTCCACCTCATGGTCAAATTTTTTTTTGTTGCTCTAGCCCCGCCCCCTCCCCCAATGACCCCGCCCCCAAGCTGCGGACCTCGGCCACAAACCACACTGTAAATTTGGCCCCCAAGAGAAAGTTTGTGAGTACCCCTGCTCTTTACATTACAGAGAAACACTGCCTTGTCCCCAAGATGACTACCCTGCTGCTACCAGAGGACTGCCCTGCTGCTTGAGGTCTACCTTGCTCTCTGAGAAGGAAGACTTGACCTGATCCTTTAATACCAGCCTAACCTGTGTGTCTCCAAGGATCAGTTGGCTGACCTCCTGTCTGATCTACAGGGACACAACAAGCTCCAGAGGCCCCCCTTGCAGCTACACTGGACCTTCTTGGACCTCTAACTGGACCAGCCTAAGCCCTGCTGGCCTCTGCTGGATTGAGTTCCTGATCCTCAAGATGTGCCTCCCCAGGTCCACTCCTGTACCCTTAGAATCAGTTGAGCTCCTCCAAAAAAGAAAGGTGAAATCATGATGTTTAAGGCTCTTTGCAACCGCGAACAGAGCTGTTCACACCAAGACTCTGCCACCCGCAATGACCACCAGCAATACAAAATCTTCACTTCGCTTCACTGCTACCGCAATGACAACCGACGGCAACTGCAATGCGAAGCCCTAGCAATGACCGTCCATGACTAGCAACCAGCTCTTCACGCGACAGCGACGATAGCCAGCGCCTCCCGGCCTGCTGTTTGCTATGCTGATGACCACTCACAATACACTCCCTGCTCCTCATGGCCGCCTCCACCATGAATGGAACTCTTTGCGCAGGACTTGGAGGAGGTAACTCTTTCAGCATGACTAATCTTGTCCCTGTATCCAACCTGCACTTTAACATGGTCAGCAAGAACTTGTGATATCCCCCAATTTAGCACGACCAGAAGACTGTGATTAGTGCTTTGTGCTTTTGAGTGCTATATTTACTTAAAAGTTCAACGTTGAATATCTCCAGTTCTACTGATTGGATATTTGGCATTCTGGTACCATTTTATTTAATACAATGTACTTTATTTTCCTAAATTGGTTTGGGATTTTTCGTGTGTTGTCTTTTCTCTCATTTACTGCTTGTGTGAGGCATAGATACTTTACATATAGCCTTTAAGTTAAGCCTGACTGCTTTGTGCCAAGCTACCCGAGAGTTATGTGCAGCTTCATTTAGTGACTTTTGTGGTTCACCCTGACAAGGAACGTGGTTGTTGCCTGAGTGGGGTTTCAACCGCTCTCAACCAATAACCCTTATTTCTTACAACAACTACAACAAAAAGAAGAAACCTTCATACGAGGAAGCAGAAGAAACAAAATGTCAATGCCACTGAGATCAGCCACTAACATGAAAGTAGCCAGTTACACATGAAGCTTGATGGTTGCTCTTTAAAAGTCTCTCACTTTTTTCACTGTTTATCTCAGCTTCATTGATGGATGCATAAACACTGGCTCTGCCTGAATAGCCACAAAACCATAATTCTACTAATGGGATCTGTCTCTCCAAACCATTAGAATTATCCCTGGCCTGAACCCTTGGGTAGGCCTGGGCGGCAAATTCCGTTCCGCTCGCGGAATTTGCGGAATTTCGGTAATTTCACGTTCCGCGGAGAACGCGAAATTGCCCAAAAATCTGCTTTCCGCGACTTCGCGAAATTTTTTCTTGTTCGCGTTCTCAAAATGCGTGTTCGCGAGATATTTCTCCCCGAGCACGCAAACAGCAACTGTGAACAGGGAAAAAGCATCGCGAACATGCAATTCCGCGTGTTCGCGGAATTTCTGCATGTTCGCGGAGATTTTTTACCGTTTCGCGGAGATTTGCGTAACGCGATTAAGCAAATTCTGCCCACCCCTACCCTTGGGTACCCACCACTAGCCAGTGAAAAAATTGCATAACCCTAGTCTGCTGTTGGATAGCAGTGTCTCTTTATCTCCTCATATAAATACTGTTACAAACTCTGCTTTCCACCATTTTCACCTACTGCATGGTGACCCCCCCCACTCTGGCCTCTCCCAACAAATTGACATTTTGTTGCAGTAATAGTATTCTCACTCTACGGTTATAACAGCCCATGCACTGGCCTCCCTGATGATACTCTATATAAGCCTCAATGGGTCTACAACCATGCTACCCGGCACCTGTTTGGCCGTAGTCTCTAGAACTATATCTCTCCTTCACTACAGAGCCTTCACTGGCTCTCCGTGAACGAATGAGTTAACCTAAATCTCCTATGCTTTGCCAACAAATCATTGCATGGATGATGAATGGACTATTTGTCCAGGCTGTTCTACTCCTATTTTCCATTGGGAAAATTATGAATTTTGCAACCATAACGTACTGTGCAATTGATTGTACCATCATAATAGGTTTGGTGGCAGGATTCTCCATAAGTATTGATCATCCATATGGATATCCATCTGAAAATATCTATGACTTGAACCCCACTTCAGCAGAGTCCGAAAACTGTTAAAACACATCTAGTCAAACAATTAAATGAATTACCCTCTGATGTTGCCATCTGCACCTTACCCAGACTAGTAAGACACTTATAACCATTCCATGATATCTTGGTGACTTGAACCACTATACAGAAACCTTAAATACACAAATATAGAAGTATTTAGAGGTCAATAGTGTCCTACTGGAAATTGTAGGAAACTAGGTTTACCATAGTAGGAGAGAGAGAGGCTAATGACTTGTGCAACTGTAGCTAAACTCATTTAGAGTAAAGGCATACTAATTCCTATTGGAAAAACATTTTTGGAATGAATCCCTAGTTTGCTGTTGGTGCCACAGCAGACGCAGAAAAGCCTTCCTCAAAGTTTTTATGTGGTACATGCATATCAATGGTAAAACCAACAGTTAAATAAATAAGCAACTTAGCATTTCCAAACAAATTCAATTAAAAAGAAAATACTTTCAGGATTAAAATCACACAAAATTAAGAAAATCTGATAAAGAAATCATAACTTATGAAAACAACACAGACCATTTTAAAGGAAACTCCAACTCCAATACCTGCTGTTTGTGTGTCAGTGATCAGGTTTCAAACAGCCTCTAAAGTTGACCTGTTATAGAGCAACGTTTGAACAGGCAGTTTCTTCACCCCTGTTATATATATAAAGTATGACCAGAATTTAGGGATCCTCTGAGGCTGAACAGTGATAAAACAAGGCCAGGGAAGGTTTGACAGTTCATGTTATGGAAAGTTAAATGTCACCTGTGGACTACATCACTTATTGTGCCATCCCCTAGTGTGACAGGAAAAACATGGCTTTAGGCCTACCATTGTAGCCTGACTGCTGCAGTTTAAACCTTTATTATGAATTGTTAAAATAACCCTTTTTGACTGATAAAAACCTCCATTTTAAATATAAGTAAGTCACCGCTATGTATGCCTTGCAGCCCATGAGGTTGGATGCATGGGATTTAAAAGTGGGACATGAAGAAAATTGTCAACATATCCCTAGAGTGACATAAAAGCTACTTTTGCTGTAAAAGGCTGAACTGCCCAAGAACTCCAATGTATACAATCAGAATACAGATTAAAATGCTAATCCTGTACCTCGACAATGAGACCAGCAAGAAAGTAATTAAACAACTATTTTTAATAGTAATAAAAATTCAATTCAATGGTGAAGTCAGCTTTCTATTAAATAGTAAAGAAAGTAACTTTAAAAAAACATCACTTTTCCTGCCTGATGTTTCTGGAGGCTAATTTGCTAACGTTCTAGCAAATCCCAGCCTGTGCTCATCCCATGAATAGATGTGAAAAAGGTGTGAATATTGTTACAGTATCACACAATAAGCTGACATTAGTGGACAGATATGACTCATCTGATCCCAATGGAATGTTCAGGGTAGGCATTGTGGGTTCTGTTGACACCACAGTGTCAAATCCTGACTGACAGGTCTGTTGAGCCACATGTAACACTTTGGTACACGTGAAAGCAAAGGAATAAGATGCCAGGACTATTCTTGCATATTCCCTGTATGGTTGCGGAATGACGCTTCTTTTGTTCTACCAGAATTCTGTCTCTGGGTTTATTGTGGGTACAGTGTCTGCTTCAAAATGGATTTTAGTGTTAGATGTGGGAAGACACTAGGATCATCACAGCATCAGGAACCTAATTAATTGTGGCCGAAGACCTTCACCATCTTGATTTTTCCCTGGCACATTACATTGTGGTCCTGTTTCCAGTACTGCAAACAGGAACTTCTGAAAACGTAGGTAGGCCAGGACTTGGGAACAATTACTCCACTGGTACAAGAGAAACTAGAATGCCTTGGGGCACCCCAAATCCACAGACTGATACACCATGCAACTTTTGGCCCTAACCCAGTCTTCCTCAGAACACTGCTAGACTTATAAAAGGATTGAAAGGACCTGAGGAAGCTGGACCCCCCTTTCACTTGAACTTAAAGGACAGAAAGATCTCTAAGGTTCATAAGTCTGATCCCCTGGATGGCTACAGGAACATGAAAAGCTGAAGAGGACATTCCCGTGAAGCATGCCAGCTGACCAGTGGCTTTTAGACCTGGACAGGACACTTCTGTTGCCCTCTGAATGACTGTATCAAAAAAAGAGAGGGGGGACCAGGAGCTGGTTAATGGTCCAGTGCCTATGCTCCGAGAAGTCAATAGGGTAATCACTAGAAGGCACTGTTCCAGAGTCGGTATGGTTGAAAGTCAACCAAGGCCAGACCTCAACAAGAGGCGAAAAAAGAAAAAGAGATAGATCTATGGGTTTTTTGGTCTAGGGTGAGGTACTCTGGATGGGGGGAGACAGCAAAAGTGTCTCTTGTTGCCCTCACACATCCCGAGGGATGTCATGCTTCATCATCGGGCGGTGCTCCTCGTCGGGCCGGCGGTGCAATGCCCTACGGGTCCCCCGAAGGGTCTCTTTAGCGGAGATCTTTTAGAGAGCTGCCGATGGGTGCATGCGGGTATGTGGAGGGGGAGTACCGGGGTTAGTGGTGAAGGTAGTGTGTGCAAGGATAAAAATACCTAAGGGTTACCTGGGAGTCTATTTTAATAAGATGGTACCCTTGGTACAATAAAAATCGTGAAAAAATTGTTACTTGTCGAGACGTAATGTGTCTGTGGTAACTGGAGATAAAGGTCAAATGGTCGACATGTTTCGCGCCTTTTAGTGGTCAGAAAGATCCATGGCGTTTCATCAGGACCAGTAGAGGTGAAAAGTGTGGGAAGAGGTGCCCAGACTATGTGTAGTGGGAGGGGTAAAAAATCACCCTCTCACTAGGCAACAGGGGGGGGAGTGAAGTGTCTCCTAAACAGGTAGTGTGTGAAAAAGGAGTCTGTTGTGCCCCCTTTGCATTGGACCTAGACCAAAAAAGGATAAAACATAACAAAGTGAAGAAGTTAAAATACATATGCGGAGGTGCCATGTCAATCTGCATATGTAAGCAGCAATGAGAGAAATCACACATTGCATAGAGACAATCACAATATCATACATCTGGGGGCCCAGGCTACTCTCGAGTTGGGAGGAGCGGGCAGCTGTGGGTGTAGTCCCATGCCAGTCATAGATGGTAGGTTACGGGTCCCGGTGGCGGTCACAGAACCCAGCTGGAGGGTCGCTAGGTAAACTGCTGTACCCCGCGGGGCCCCAAAAACCTCCACTAGGCGGCGCAGCGGGCTCACCAGGCGTGTTATCCAACGGGCAAGTCACAGAGACATGTGCATTGCTAAGGTGAGTTTCACAAGTAGATCCGCAGGTTCAACACGAGTAAAGTGCACATAGAGTGGTCTTACCTATAGAAAGAGTTGGGATTACTCCTTGAGTTTAAAAGCGGCGTAGGAGGCCCACACCATCTAGGGCTGATAGCCGGTAATGATAGGTATCAGCAGGGAGTACCCGGTGGGTAAAGGAGACAAAGTGGAGCGTCAGGTTTACTTACATAGTTGCAAAATGTAGAGCAGGGTGAAGACTTACGTTGTGATCTGAGTAGGTAGGTCCGCTCGAGGAATACTCACGGGTTGCTCAGGTGACGGCACTGGAAACCTGCCCGGTCCAGACGCCTGCTCGAAGGTAACTGAATTGGCCTAGCCCGTGTTATTTAAGGAGTGAGACCCGTGTTTGAAGGAGGTGCCTACTTCCGGTATTGAGGAGACGCTGAGTCATGTGGGCCCGGAGCTGCGCATGTGTAGTAAAACCTAAAGTTTCAGTATTCTATCGCGCATGCGTGTTAGAGTTTATGCGCATGCGTGGTGTGTGTAGAAAGTGACACTACGCGCATGCGGGCCGTGAAGCAATCTCGGTATGTTATTGCCGGAAAAGAAAACTAGACAACAAAGATATGACTAGTATGTAATGTAGGGATGCCTCGGCTAAAAATGTGTGTCACTGTTAGCCTCTGACGGGTCCGCCCGGCCTGATACCAAGGTCGAGGGTATGTCAGAGTTTGTGGGGGGTGAGGTGGTTCCGCGCTATCGGGCCCTTAAGGTGTATAGATGTGATAGTCCCATTGTCTACCGGTTGATGTTAAAATATAGCACTATCACAAGTTAATTGGTGCGACTTAGAAAAGGATCGACAGGTGGTTGCCTGAGTCGTGTTGAGTGAGGCATAACTCAGAGCTATAAAAGCTGTGGTTGGTATACCATCCGTTGTCTGCTGCTACAGGCGCGTTCCTAGAGGAAAAAACGGATTGTAGGATGGACTGCACATTACAAATGTATTCAGATATGGCCGTATTATAGCTCGGTCCATGGGATATCGTCGTTGAGCCCCTGGGTGTCTGTGTGTAGGCGGTGCACCCAGCGTTGTTCACGTCTAAAGAGTGACTCACTGGTCCAGTTGGTATTAGATTCCAAGATGGTCCATAGGATCGCTTCACAAGGGTGCCCTTTTTCCAAAAAGTGGTTCGTCAACTTAGTGGCTGTGCGGGCTCGCCTAATGGTACTCTTGTGTTCACTGATCCTCGTTTTGATGGATCTGGTGGTCATACCGACATAGTAAAGTTCGCATGGGCGCGAAATCAAGTATATACAATTAGTGGTATTACAGTTCGTATCCTTTTTTGGTCTAGGTCCAATGCAAAGGGGGCACAACAGACTCCTTTTTCACACACTACCTGTTTAGGAGACACTTCACTCCCCCCCCTGTTGCCTAGTGAGAGGGTGATTTTTTACCCCTCCCACTACACATAGTCTGGGCACCTCTTCCCACACTTTTCACCTCTACTGGTCCTGATGAAACGCCATGGATCTTTCTGACCACTAAAAGGCGCGAAACATGTCGACCATTTGACCTTTATCTCCAGTTACCACAGACACATTACGTCTCGACAAGTAACAATTTTTTCACGATTTTTATTGTACCAAGGGTACCATCTTATTAAAATAGCCTCCCAGGTAACCCTTAGGTATTTTTATCCTTGCACACACTACCTTCACCACTAACCCCGGTACTCCCCCTCCACATACCCGCATGCACCCATCGGCAGCTCTCTAAAAGATCTCCGCTAAAGAGACCCTTCGGGGGACCCGTAGGGCATTGCACCGCCGGCCCGACGAGGAGCACCGCCCGATGATGAAGCATGACATCCCTCGGGATGTGTGAGGGCAACAAGAGACACTTTTGCTGTCTCCCCCCATCCAGAGTACCTCACCCTAGACCAAAAAACACATAGATCTATCTCTTTTTCTTTTTTCGCCTCTTGTTGAGGTCTGGCCTTGGTTGACTTTCAACCATACCGACCCTGGAACAGTGCCTTCTAGTGATTGCCCTCTGAATGACACCCTGACAGTCTCTAAGTGTCTCCACCCGAGGTCCTCCTGTCCTGTGGTTGTTTGGGCACCAAAAAAAGTTTTGGAACTTTTTCAAAGCTTTTACTCCACAGTTCCTGAGCTTCAAAGGCACCAATCATTAATATGCTCTTTCCAGCAGTTTCACCATATCAGATTGAATTTTAAGTTTTTCCTGCGTAATAAAGAGTTTTTTCTCAAAAAAAATACAAAGTCGCTTTTATGATTGCGACTTTGAAACATTTACAAACTTCCCTACTTTCCTACTAACATGTACAATCCTACTTGATGTATCCGACACCCACTCCAACAAGGTTGGCCTCAAACCGCACATAGGTCCTGGTCTACTGTAACCATTGAATACCATTGGCTCTTTGTGCATTTTTTACAATATTTTCAGTGAAATCTATACAAATTCATGTCTTTGGTTCCCATGATTGGATTTAGGTCATTTGTATGTCATTTTGCTTATTAGATTTTCTATATTTTTTATAACTTTGGAGTGAAATTTTTATTGTGTTGTGTTTTTTTCCTTTTTTAACTGTTTTAGTACTTCTAAATGCTTCAAGTTAAGCCTGCCTGTTCTGTGACATTGCTACCAGAGATTGAGCTCAGATTTAAATAATAAAACCTTGGACTGGACCTATAAAGTCAGTGACTTTATTACTTTTGGTGGACTACTATCCACCCTAACTAATAAGGGACTTTCTCACAGGTAAGCTTAGCATATTGTCCCAGTCTTTTGAAGATGGAGATTTTCAAAGTCCACGCATTTACAAAAGAGTTGTACATTTTTCTTGTCGTGCTCTAAAAGTCCTCAAGCTTCACGGATAGTCTTTTTGTTCACTAGGCCACATGATCACGTTATGAATGGCTTATGACAGCTTTGAATCAGGAACACAGCTGAATGCCCAGTTGACAGTACCCCATAGTACAGGGACTCTGTTGGATTAGAAGCAATATATTTACGCTAAAATTCTGAGACTGATTATAATGGATTGTGATATTAGACAAGACTAATGTGCGGACTATTTGGGTGAGAGGAATCGCGGTTTCTTTTACTCTTGAATTTTCATTGGTTTTACAGAGTGGTGCTATTAATGTAGAATATCAACTTAATTAATTTGTTATGTTACAGGCTGATACATTGGCTGCCAAATTATCTACAATTTTGGATTGATCGGTTGGAATAATAGTTTGATGTTAGATACCAATGACATTGGTGGACTTTTATGTGGGTGATTTTTCTAAATGGCATACTTTCTCGGAATTAGAGGAAAAACCAGGAGGTAAGCGTTAGTGAATCAATACAGAATATGGTGTTGATATTGTTAGCTTGCAAAGATGCTGTTGCCTCATGCCACTATTATCTTAATTCTAAGGTTATTTTTTATTTTTTTCTCTAATCTCCAATAGAATATTTGGGGAACACTACTTTGAAAGGTACTTTGATTTTTAAACCGTTTCAAATGTTAAATACACGTTGGATGTGCACAAGGAGTGTTCTAATCATTTAACTGCACCACAACCAACACTGGGGCATTACACAGATTTACTTGCACTATATACTTCTTTCACGTAGAACAACAATTACTTGCTGTAAAAATGCTCGAATAGAAACCAAATGTGGATGACACTTGACTTTCGCATGCTAAGTGTGCACAACACTTTTGATTCCTTTTGCTTGGTCATTTGTAACACGGAGGAGACCTTGTTGGTATAATTCGATGTATTGTAATATCGTTCTCTGAATGAAAATCATTTATATCAATTCCAGCCCTGAGGAAGTCATAGGGTGTACTACCCGTATGCGACGAAACGCGTTGGTGTAAGGGATTGGAAGAACACATAACGATTAAAGAACTGGAGAAGCCCAAGAAAGAAATATATTTGTGTTTACTTTTATTACATGTATTTTATTTGCGTGTGCTTCAGAAATTGTCAAAATTTGTACCAAACTTTGTTTTGGAAATTTTGGGTGGGTTCAGGTGATTGCCCCCAATTCTTGAATGCACAGCAGGACTTGGTAATTTCACATATTTTGTGTAATCTTTTATGAGCGCTTTGTAATAACTCTTCTTTCACCCAACTTTCGTAAACTGTATGTTAAGAGTAGGCGGCTCTAATAGCACATTATAACAAATCAACACCAAAATGACTGATAATCTAGATAGAGACAGAATGTCGGCAGAGTTATTTGAGAACTTGAATAAAGGTAGTACTGTAACTGAAGCAGTGAAAAGCGTTGACCATAAGCAGAATGAAGGTCTGCGTGACAAATTTATGAGGCTAGAAAGACTTAAACGTGCAGAAATGTCAAAGTGGTAGGACGGTGCAACTCTCAAGCACTACGTTAAACTTAATAGGATTCCCAGAGGCCTACGTTCACAGATCATCCCAACGTACGATCATTTGGACGAAGACCTCCTCAATATTTGGGAGAGAGAGTTAGTATCAAGCTCAATGAAGTTGATGGATATCTTGATAGAGAATGCCGAAAGTAAAGTTGTGAAGCTTCAAAGTGAAATAGTACAATTAGAATCTGAGATCGCGGCACTGAACATGCCAGAGCCTATGGCCAAAAACTATGATATTTTGAGGAAGATTCTATCCAATCACCAGAATGATATAAAACAAAGAAAAGCCCGAAAATTAAAACGTGATGAGTTAGACTACAACAGTGGAAGGGTATTTACCTTTTCAAGTAAATATGATTATTTGATTCAAACTGATAAAGATAAACAATTGTCCAAACCATCTTCTGTCAGCTCCAGTAGTACTTCATTGAGTACAATACAGACGAGTGACAGTGATCTAGAAGGGGGATCCGTAACAGCAATGAGACAAACAAACCCTTTAGGCAACTTTTCCTTTATGCAAGAGGTGAATCGGATAAAGAGGGGAAAATGTTGATATTGTTAGCTTGCAAAGATGCTGTTGCCTCATGCCACTGTTATCTTAATTCTAAGGTTATTTTTTATTTTGTTCTCTAATCTCCAATAGAATATTTGGGGAATACTACTTTGAAAGGTACTTTGATTTTTAAACCGTTTCAAATGTTAAATACACGCTGGATGTGCACAAGGAGTGTTGTAATCATTTAACTGCACTGCAACCAACACTGGGGCATTACACAGATTTACTTGCACTATATATTTTTTTCACGTAGAACAACAATTACTTGGTGTAAAAATGCTCGAATAGAAACCAAATTTGGATGACACTTGACTTTCGCATGCTAAGTGAGCACAACACTTTTGATTCCTTTTGCTTGGTCATTTGTAACACGGAGGAGACCTTGGTGGTAGAATTCGATGTATTGTAATATCGTTCTCTGAATGAAAATAATTCGTATCAATTCCAGCCCTGAGGAAGTCATAGGGTGTACTACCCGTATGCGACGAAACGCGTTGGTGTAAGGGATTGGAAGAACACATAACGATTAAAGAACTGGAGAAGCCCAAGAAAGAAATATATTTGTGTTTACTTTTATTACATGTATTTTATTTGCGTGTGCTTCAGAAATTGTCAAAATTTGTACCAAACTTTGTTTTGGAAATTTTGGGTGGGTTCGGGTGACTGCCCCCCATTCTTGATTGCACAGTAGGACTTGGTAATTTCACATATTTTGTGTAATCTTTTATGAGCGCCTTGAAATAACTCTTCTTTCACCCAACTTTCGTAAACTGCGCAGTTGACAGTGGTTTGCTAGCTTTCTTATAAGTAGATACAGTTTCCCTGTCTATCTTGATTATTTAACGCTCTCCCAGCTCAAGATAAAAGTTCATACAGCAATCAGGCATCTTAGGTAATCAAGAGGCTACCTTCCTTATCCCTTACACTGTATCCAGGCCAAGAGACTCAGAGTAAATCTGGAGACCCTCTCCTGATACTCACTCATCAATTAAATTGAAATTATCACAGAAAGCAGGCAGAATGTTCTCCTTCTCTGTTCTTATCAGTTCTTCCCTGAATGTGAGGAAGCAGCACGTTTGAAATGTGAACTCAGTTGTGATTGGTGACAATGTCTCCTAAGTGAATAAAGGTAAAGTTTGTCCACATTCTCGACCTAAGTTTATTACATTGTGGCCTAGTTCCTGCCTCCCAAAGTTGCCTTAAGGTAAAGGCTATCCCACAGTCCTAAAGATCACCTATAATGTCTGTTCACTTACACTCCCTTTCTCTCTCCAAACTTTGCCCATGCTAGCCCACTCCTGCCTCCGGAGGACTAATGATAAACCCCACCCGTGACATCTGCTTCGACCTCAGGTAGGATAGGTCAACATGCTGTGTATTTGAGTATCATTAATTGAAAGTTCATCTTGCACTCTAAAGTCTCATTACATGTGGTTTGAACTTGCTCAAAACAATTTAAGTCCATGTCACTTAGTTTCAGAACTGTCAATGGCATCTTCTAAGAGATATGGTTTGTTAGACGTATGCATTGCATAAAAACCATCTTCACTCCCACTTCCCTCCACCTTTGCACAGTATATAAAACATTTTACAGTCATCACCTGCATTCTCCTGGACTTTCACAAAATCCATGTACATCATGGCATCCTGGTTTGCAATCAGTCCCTAAAAGGAAGAAATTATTCTTTGTAAATGATCTAGTATGTTATAAGTACATCATTGCACAGCTTTCATTTATCCATGTGTAGATTAGATGTGTATCACAGTAAGTAGATGCACTGTATCAAGTACTGTGGTTGCATTTGACTTCAAACTAGAAATATGTATGAGGAGATGCTGATATATCTGGATAGCTAAGCATTGCTGAGCAAAATGAGCTGCACATCTTAATTAATTGTATTCAACTCTACCATTAGCTCTGATGCTTATGTGATCATGAGAGCCCCACGTGTTTACACCAGTGTTTTTTTCCATTATATCTGAGGATCTCCTGTTAATCAAAGACACATATGAGACAAATGTCCACGTTGTTACACCTGTATAATTCTCCCTCTCTTACATAATTTTACTTGAGTTCTTTGAATCATGTTCTCGTTCAATTTCATCCATTTCTACTTCACTACTCATTGCTTGTATTTTAACTCTCTTGTGCCCTTTTCCAGTTTCCTTTACACTTGTTCATATGGTGTGCTTCAACAGGAAGAATGTCTGCAGAAGCATACCTAGTAATCATAAACCTCCCTTGTACCTGAATTTATTGTCATTTGTTGCCAATTTTGCAACCAAGAAGCATGCACAGTGCTAACTTCTTAATACCACCATGCAAACCTGGGTCAAGGCATTGTTGTTTAATACTTCTGCTATGAAGTGGTTTATAGGCTGACATCCTGTCCATCCTTATGGAGATTAAATCACATTTATAATAGGTCAGTATATGTTATTATGAAATGGACCTGCTATTAGATGTACTCTTGTTCTCTGTGACAGCCATATGGATGTATTTTCTAGCATGTGGTCCCTTATTTGAAATGTGTGCCATTGTATGGAATAAGCATCTGGTTTGAAGCATCAGTATTTTGTTATGTTTATGTTATACAGACTTTTACAGCGCAATAGCATGTGGGAGGGTATTATGGTGCAAAGTAGGTGTTTATCTATCCAAACCTAGGGCCTAGAGTTACTACTCCAAAAGCCAAGCCGTCGGCTTCTTGCAGAAGTGAAGAAAAGGCTCTTTTGTGTAGTGGTAGGTCGTTCCACACATTAGGAGCTATGTAGGAGAAACCTCAACCCAGTGATTTGGGTTTCTGTGTGTGTGGAATGTGTGCAAGTAGGAGTTTGGACGAGCAGAGGTGTCTAGAAGTTTTGTGAAAACAGATGTGATTATTGGTGTATGCTGGGCCTGTATTATGCAGTGCCTAGAAAGCGTGGGCGAGGAGTTTGAATTGTATTTGTTTGTGTATGGGTAGCCAAGGAGCTACTTCAGGCGTGGTGTCATGTGAATGCGGCCTGGGAGGTTGAGAGCAATTTTGGCCCCTGATTCTGAATGGCTGCAGTCTTATGGTGAGTTTTTTTGCTGATTCTGGCATAGAGGGATAGTCCAGCTTGCTTGTCACAAGGGTGTGCGTGATAGTGTTCCAGGTGCTGCCTAGGAGAAATTTGAAAATCTTCCTCAGCATCTTCAGGGAATGGCAGCATGAGGTGGTGACAGCGTTGACTTTGGCAGTCATGTCGAGCTTGCTGCTGATGATGATCCTGAGGTTCTTGATGTAGGTGGTGTGGGTAGGTGTTCGTCCTAGCTCTGTTGGCCACAAGGTGGCATCACACCAAGAAGAGATCTTTCCAGAGGATCACGATTTTGGTCTTGTGGGTCTTCAGCTTTCTGCCGTTCTGCCTTCATCCAGTGAGCAATTTAGTTATGCAGGCTTTGAACTTCATCCAGGTACTGTGCGTCCGTTCCATGAGGGAGAGAATGAGTGGATGGGTTTCATTATAGAGGTGATTTCCTCTTGCATGAGGATGGGCCATGTGGTTAGCATTGGTTCTTTGGATTAGATCAAAAAGCGTTTGGTGAGATCTGTCGGGTCTGGTTGTGGGTTGAAGTTACTGTTACTGTAAATAGTAGCAATTTTGTTGCTAAAGAATCGAGAAATTTTGCTGAAGAGGTCCTGCGAGGGAGTTGATCAAGTGGAGGTGGCTGCTAGTGAGTTGAAATCCCTCACAATGACGAATATTTATTTTCTTCTGTTGCTGCTGACATCCATGTGGTCCACCAGAGTGGTGCATGTCGTGGTCCGAGTCATTTGGTGATAGCTTCTTCTCAGGACAAATTTGAATGTACCAATATTGGTATTGGCACGGCTAATTCTCCATTAGTACTCAATTGTTTGCAGTGGTATCTCATCAGTCTGACTTCCTCAATGTACCCACTGGGTTGTTGCATTGCTTTGTTTGAGGAGGGCCAGTGAAAAAGTGGTGATCACATTGTTGAAATTCATGATGGCTTTGCGGAGGCTGTCACAGTGTTCTGGTCAGTGGGTTTTGAGATTGGTGGTTCAGTTCTTGTCAGTGATGCTGTTGCAGTTTTGACAGGCTGATCTGACAGTGATGAGCCTGTGTTGTACTAGAACGGGAAGCTAAACTTGTTGAGGGAGTGGTCTGTCCAGGAGGTTGGTGTGCATTTGTCAACTCTGTTGTTGTCAAATGTGGTAAAAATAGGGTCTAGGGAGTCTTATGATATGGGAAGGTCACTTTACTTGTTCTGTAATGCCCAGTTGTGGTCGCCGTGATCCACCAGACGTAGATTCAGATCTCCAAGGGGGATGTAATTACTAGTGTTGAGGGCCAGTAGTGCGGCAAATTCTATGATGTTGGTAAAGTTGGTGCATGATCCAGGTGATCTGTGGATGAGATTGCGCTTAGGGTGAAGTTGCCTGTGATGTGGAGCTTGAGCGACTCGTGTTCCATGTTGGAGGATGACGTGCCTGCGGAGGGGGTTCAGCTGATGGTGATTTTGTGGACTATGGTGCTTCCGTCTCTTGGATTGTGAAGTCTTTCTTGCCTGGTGCTCTTGTAGCCAGGGGGTGGCTGTGACGATGTCATGTGTTGATGCAGGTTTCAGTGAGAAAACGTTGGTTCAGGCCGCTGTCTTGCAGTACGTCCCAGATCTTAGTTGCATGTTTTGTGAATGAGCAGGTGTTAAGGAGCATGTATGTGACTGCAGTGTTGAGTGGGGGTTGCAGGACTGTATGAGTGTGAGAAGTTGAGTTGCATTGACTCGCTGGTGGGGGCAGGGGATCGTGCGGGGGGGTCACGCGGGGAAGGGGTTGCACGGGGAGGGGAGGTTAATTTAATAAAATGTAAAAAAAATAAAACTTACCTTCACCTCCGGTCCCACGTCGCGTCTCTTGCTCTCTCTCTGCTCCAGGAAGCAGAAGCAGACAGCCTTCCTCCCCTCCCCCAAGCCAATCACAATGCTGCAATGGCAGCGTTGTGATTGGCTAGGACGCGGTCCATACAGGCGTCTATGGGGTGGCCGTTTTCTCCAAGCAGGCTGCATGCAGCCTACATGGAGAAAACGGGAGAGTGCTCATGACTGGTTTGGTCAGCCCTGGGGCCGACAAAACAGTCAGTGCCCATAACATTGGGCTAGCCATTCCTCCCCGACCCGTCCGCCCCCAACCAAACCCTTCTTCAGCTTTCTCCCAGTGCGAGAAGCAGAAACAGAAAATGTTATTTATACATTTTATGTTTCTGCTTCTTGCACTGCGAGAAAGCAGTGGGGCGACGCTCCTCCGCCTGTGTGGAGGAGCTGCCCCTGAGTGTGAGAGAGTGAGGTGTGGGGTGCTGTCGGAGCAGGTGCTGTGAGTGTCGGGTGTGAGTAAGTGTTGTGTGGTGCAACGAGGCATCAGGGTGAGGAGCAGAGGCCGAGGTTGAGAACACGGAGGGTTCCTTGGGGTAATGAGGCAGGAGAGAGCACTAGGGTTGCTGCCACTGGGTGCGGTACAGGCACAGGTGCTGGTAGACAGGCTTGCCTTTGGGCCCTGCAGCCACCATAAAGTAGGTCCTCAGAGGGGAGTATGTGCATGCCAACTTTTTGTAGCATGTGATACCAGGGTTGACAGCATTTCTTCTTAAGACATAAGAATATTACACGAAAAGGAAAACTAGGAAAAACTCACAGGTTATGCACGTCGGAAACGATATGGAGAAGGAAAGGTTCTTCTTTCAGACGAAAAGTACGAGTGAATTTCGGCTGGAAAAATCTTGACTCTTAATAGAGTAGAAGTTAAATTGTTTATCAATATGTGACACGGTATTTTTCTCATGTAAAAAGTCTTATTTTTCATCAACATACCCTAGTTTGGAATGCAAAGGTATGGCCACGAAGAGCTGTTTCTTCCTCCTCCAAAGGCATGCTGGTACATCCTTGAATGGTTGTGAAGGGTATTAAATTGTGTGACTAGAGATAGGTACATTTTTATTACACCCTGGGAGTCAGGGACATTATAAAATATCGGCCATTGAGAACTCAGACGAGCTTTTCGGATTGCTTCCTTCTAAATGATGTTCCTGTGTCGGACCCCTAGGGACAGAAATTGTGGTTTTGGAGTATGCACTCAGTAGGTCCTGGAGAGGTCAGTAGCAGTGGCTTGTGTAAGGTCAGTCAGGGTCATGCATTCAAAGGGCAGACAAACCAGGCAAGTAAACACCTGTGGCAATAAAGACTGGAGGTAGGGCTAAACCAGCTAGGACACATTGCGCGAGACGGGGGGTGGGGGGGGGCGGGGTGATTCAGAGCATGAGGCTGATGGCAGCTTTCATCTGTCACCCGTTTGTTCTGAGCAGCTACCCTGGTCAGGAGAACAATCAGCGCTTGCTAAGAAAAAGGCTGCTAATGCTGTTCCACCTTTATTAAAAAATCGGCATCTTCGGTGTAAGCAAGTCTCTCATAATATAGATGGATGGATGTATGTATGGATGGATGGATGGGTGGATGGATGGATGGGTGGATGGATGGATGGAGCGAGCGATAGGATAGATTTCACAAAGTTGCACACCCCTTGGAGCGCTCTGTATGTAGAGTGTGCCCTGTTGTTGGTGTCGCCTGAGGAGGCGCTCCATTCACGTCACAGGAGGCATGGGGAAATCGGCAAAATTGAGGGAATAATGTGCTCATTATTGGCAGGTAAAGTTTTAATTCTACCGAAAAAAAACAATTTTTTAAATACAGACTAAAAAAAGTCTAGATAAAAAAAATCACGGTTTATCACTCAAATTTAAAGGAATGGTTTCATGGTGTAACAGTTGAATTCTAGAATTTGCAGTCTGATGTCACTTGATTAAAAATGTTGTAAAACTTTCAACTGCAAACGATGTCAAGAGATGGTGTAGATGATTAGGCACTGCAAATGACATCACTTGCTTATTGTTTGAACCACTTAAGGAAGCGTGAGGCAGACACAATCAGAATGGCCAGCTGGGAATTGTGAAATGGATGGCTCGCTATTTAGATTCCATTTTTCAAACCTATTCCGGGTTTTGCTTTTTTTGCTCCATCCTCTAACATCCCCATATATAAAAAAAATGCATGCACACTACAAATGAGCAACGGCAAGACGGTAACATAATGGTTAGTTCGACACTTTTTACATAAAAATGAATCAGATTTATATCTCGAACGTGGTTGCATTTGTTTAGCTTTCATACTTCCCAGACAGTATTCTAACATTTGCAAATACAGTCCAATGCTTCGATACCTTAATAACTCATATAGTGTCCTGGGACTGGGAGATCATGTGGTGACATATAAGGAGTGTCTTCTATCTTGATACATGGCACATAATTTATAATTTCAGAGTACAAACCCATGAAATATGCGTGTGAGGTATGAGATGCTTGTGATAACAGGTTATGAACATGTTTTCTCTGGATCGTGTATTCAAAAAAAAACATATCCTATTAACCATAACTAATATTTAAATGTGAAACATCGTTACAGGAAAGCATTCCAAAGGGATACATGGTATAGTAACAGCTATTAAAAACATGGTTGAGTGAAAACAGTAAACTGGAAGCAGCAGATGTGATAGTTAGACAGAAAAATAGCCACACATGTGGGAAGCAAATACTCAGAATAAAAGATAGGAGCCAAGCAGATTGAAGGCAGATAGATGGGCAGCTGCAAAGACGTATCATTTTATGTGGGTCAAAGATAGATAGATAGATAGATAGATAGATAGATAGATAGATAGATAGATAGATAGATAGATAGAAGAGTTTATCATATAAAACATAAAATGGAGATGTATCATATAGGTAAAAGAAAGGAGAGACACGTAGAAGAGTAGAATTGGAAGATAGATAGACAGATAGATAGATAGATAGATAGATAGATAGATAGATAGACAGACAGACAGACAGACAGACAGACAGACAGACAGATAGATAGATAGATAGATAGATAGATGCTTTAGAAAGACGATGCAGCTAGAGATAATGAACCATACATAAATGCGGCAGGAAAGCGACAGAAAAGACGATTAAACAGCACACGGTTTATGGTATCCTGCTCGCCGATTCCTGGGGAGAATTTATTACCGTCATGTTAATTTATAGTTTAATATCACTAAACGTATCTTTGCACGTGTCACTACATGTACTTTACCTTTGCACAATGATACATAAACCCTGAGAATGGCAAGTTATGCGCAAAGTTAAATACGTGCAACTTGCTGAGTGGGAGGGAACCTGGGGCATTTATTTGCAGGCTCGGGGGCAGGAACAGCGCCGAATGCACGGCGCATCCCTCCTCTTACCTCGGGCGGCGGACACTGCGGACTGCAGGAGCACGAAGCAGAGGAGGCTGAGAGTCTGGCAATTCATGGCCGGTGCTGAGTGCCGCGGGAGCCCGTGGTGTGCGGATGCGGATGAGAGGACAGAGCATGCTGCCCAAGACGCGCGTGGAGCCCGGCGCGGTCCTGCAGGCGCCGCTGCAGCTGCTGCGGGTGTGGGGGGCGCTCAACAGCGCCTCCAGCGGCCGCCCTCGGCTCCTCCTCTGGAGACCCGGGGGCGCACGGGAAGGGGATAGCAGGTATGGGCGGGTTTCGTGTCGCTCTCTGAGCCCTCTTTCTCAGCGTGTTATGACTTAAGCCTTTACAAGACACATATCCCTCACCCCTCTCCTCGCGCACCTTACACCTTACGAGCAGGGTTAAGCGGTCCGACCCTCAGCCGTTCTGTACTGGTAACCCTGAGAACCACTAATGTTTAGCGGGAAAGGTATTTGTATCTTGAATGGTGACTAGTCGCACTATGTTTATCTACAAACCAAAACACCTGACAGGACAGAAAGGCCAATGCCCCGCCCCAAAATTGTCGGAAATGCGAGACACTCACGGGTATTCGCCTATTCGGACCCCCTGCTTAGCTTTACTACGTGTGTAACCAAAGGTGTTAATAGACAAGGGGATTCGGGCATTTCAGCATCAAGCTAACGGTTTTCTTCACTTCCATCTACCTGCAGCGGATACTAAAGCATTTTGCGTGTGCATATAGGTGTTAATATGCGAGCACGAAATACGACAATTAAGGCTATTAAGGCTCGCACGATGCACAATCTGCCTTCAGTTTGGTATTGCTGAGCAGGTGCCGCAGGTGCGCTCTGCCCATTCACCTGCTCTCATAACCTCCGATAACGAACTGCGCAAAATCTCCGCCAGGGGGCGGGCGCCCGTCGCACCAGTGGATAGTAGTGGAGCAGTAGACAAAGACTAGGGTGACGCGAGGGTCAATGTGACAACCCCCCAGTTGCTCGAGTCCAACCTCAACAAGGTGGCACGAAGGTTTCCCTCTCTGGGAAACATGCATGCGACGTCTATGGTGCAAGCCTTTCTGGGATTCCTCACCTTTTGCTCTAGCTGCTTTTCCTCAGTTTTTAAATATGTTTCCTGTGCGCCCTTGATTGCCTGCCTGGCTTTAAAGACCGGCCAATTAAAACTGGTCGATAAGGCTCCATGGATGGTTATAACCCCCTCCCTGAACTTAGGGGCTTTTTTTACAAGCCCCTCAAGCCACCGATACGTCACTTTTTCCCACTATAAAAGTGGCGCTCCGGCGGCTCTAGGGGCTTGTAAATAAGCCCCTATGTGTTTATAGTACCCGTCAGGGACACTGTGACATACATTGTTGCCTCCAAGGTCACTTACTGGTTGGTCCACGATATCAGGTGAATCTTTCAAGCGGTTGTGCAACCCTCTCCCTTTGTTTTCTGTTTAGTTTCAAATCAACATCACCATTGAAGTGCTCTTTGCCAAACTTAAAAGTAGGAAGTATAATAACCCGCATGATTCGGTTTCTGGTAGCAAATAGCACGAAAAGTGAATACCTATTTAAAGCAGTAACACTCACAAATAGAAAATATACACCACCACGCGCACTCCACAATGCATTGTACATTATGTATGCAGAATTATATATTATGTTCAGGGGAACGGGCTACTGCTGTAGCAACTTAAAACATTGGTTCTGCACTAATTGCTTTCTGTTGAATGCACAACGGATAAAGCAGATTGTACACAGGTAAGTGACAAAAAAATATGTATTAGTTCCATTCCGTCTTCAGAAAGGTGTAACAGGTCTGTGGGACCATGCAAAGTAATTTTCTTTGACGCTACACAGCTCACTACAGCCCACAGGTATAAATCCTGGCTTCCCCAACTAGAAGCTACTGGTAGCTATCCAGCTACCTGTAATATCTTATCAGTGTGCAGCCCAGACTTCTGGATTAAAAGCTTTGATTGGCAGAATTACTATTTATATACAGTGCTTAATTTGAGTTGATGGTTGCCGGTGTGGCTCGCCAGCACTAATTTTTGGGGACTGGCAGTTATTTCTCTGCCCAATCAGTAAATATCATAAAGGGGAAGGAGAAGTTAAGGGTAAAGAGGTCCCTCTCCGCTCCAAAGCATATGCCAGCAAAAATCAAACAGAGTAGGATCTGTGTCCTGGGGGATCCCTTTAAAAAGAATCTGTCGGATCCTCAACAACTACTTCGGTCAGTGGTATATGCTTTGCCACTAACGTACTGATAGAATCATCACAGAGTCTTCCTTCATCCAATCAGAAGGTAATCTTTTTCACTCAAAGAGATTTCATTGAGGCGATCCACAACAGAGTAAGTGATCTAAATGTCTAATGTCTAGCATTAGAATTTTAATAGAAGTTACACAAGGATACAGTTAAAAGAAAAGCAAATGTGTATAATGGACGTGTAATGTATCCATCGCATCTTTTGGTGAGGGCAAGGTCTACATGTTTCAGCCTGCCTGCGGCCAGGAAGTGTTGGCGGCTTTCGTCGGGACCGTACTACAAGATGCGATGGATACATAACATGTCCAGTATAAAAATCTACTTTTCTTTTGACCTTATCCTTGTTGAACTTCTATTAAAATTCTAATGCTAGACAAGAGGTGATTTTAGATTACTTACTCTGCTGTGGATCTTCACGATGAGATCTCTTTGAGCGAAAGAGATTACCTCCTGGTTGGAGGAAGGAAGACCCGATGATGATGCCATCAACTATCAGTGCGTTAGTGGCAAAGCATAGACAACTGGCTGAAAGAAGTTGTTGAGGGTCCCACAGATTTTGTTGAAGGGGATCTCCAGGACACAGATCCCACATTCGTTCGATTTTTGATGCGTTTTTTCTGCATCAGACATTTACCAAGAGCGGGAAAATACACAAAGCAGAAAGACGGAGGAAGAGAAAGACCAGAAACCGTCTCAAAGGGAGAAAGAAGGAACATGCAAGATAAATGTTCAGGGGGTGTCTGGTAGTGAATTAAAGAAACATGAGGTTGATTCAAGACTATATAGCCTTGCAGCAGCAGGCTTCTGAGCAGAGCTTTGGGCACTGCACTAATTGTTGTACAAATTAGACACAGTTTAAAACACAAAAACTGATAAGCGTGTATTGAAGACAAAAACATTTGCTTTTCAGAACTTATAAGTTGGTGTTTGGATAAAATAGTTGAATTTAGAAACTATGAAGTTGATATTTGAGTGATGAATAATGGGGCATTAGTGAGACTTATTACTAATATTAACTTGATGCCAGGGGAATTGCAGCTATGGCTGATAGAGGCATTTCATAATACCTTAGGGCCTGATTACGAGTGGGCTGGGAAACAAGGTGCTATTTATTGTGCTGTCCTAAATAACAATACCCCAGGGTTCATTATGTATTGAGTGCGGTAAATAGCGCCTATTACAAGTTTTCAGGGAATAACATGTTGATTTTGGTGTTTAGCGCACTAAAACCCACATGGTGCGCTAAATACTGTACACATTTCCCTGCTAAATTCTGGGAGCGAATGAACAGGTACTCTGCTTCCACTTCAAGATGTCCCTCCCTTCCAGTGAGCCTCAGGTAGAATACCACCAGATAAACTATTCCGGAACTGCTATTTCTTAATTAAAAAGTATGGGAACTGCATTTATCCAATGAAAAAATCTTGGAAACGGCAAAACCAATAGTTTCCCTTCACTTCAGCCTCTGACTAAAACGTTCATAGCTACTACATTTTAACTCATGCATTCCCTAATGCCATACACAATAAAACATTTTAGTTCAATCTCTTCAGTTAAAAATCCAAAAATTATCACTCAATTGTAAAACAGAGTAAGACTAGTGTAAGACTATTGTCTGGAATCTTATGATCAATTGAACACAAAAATGTAATACAGAGAACATTTCCATCAGGAGTTCAGAAATAATATTCAACAAAAATAGTAATATCCTCCGCATGTTTTTAATGAAAACAATTAGCATCTCGTGTTTTTCCTTGGGTCTGGTTTTATTTTTCACTTTTCTAATGACTTATTACAATAATCACCTTGCCCTCTTTTTCCATTTTTGTTAAGTGATACCAATAGTTAAAACAAAAGAGTCAGACAAAACTAGAGCGAGGGGTACAAAGTAAAAGTACATTTTAAAAACTAAGGAAACCTATAAACACCAGACCCTTTTTCCACTCCCATAAGCCATCCTAGTCACGAGAAAAGGCATTCTTTGCCCTGAATTTCCATAGGTTATTTTTGATTTACTTGCTGTTTGGAAGAAGTCTACACACACTAACCCTCTGGATTCAAAAATAAAACCAATAGAAGGGAGAAGTTCAATGAGCCACACAGAATTCCGAAATTAGGATAAAAGATCTCCACTAAGAGCATTGTAAGGATGTCTGTCCGGTATTGCACCTGCCACTAGATGAGGAACAGGACCCAAAGAGCAACGTTGGGTGTACCGCCTACGCTCTCACGAGAAAGGCCTCAATGATGACATCCCATGGCTGCAGCTGACACAATAAAGAAAGAGGATATGAATTTGGTATAAGCCCTTTTGATAATATAACTATAAAGCCATACCATATGCCTTTATTCTTTTGCCCAAGCTAACCCCTTTGACATACAACACAACAGTTCGGTTGGATGCTTATGAACATACCCCAACACCATAGCCGCTTATCTTTGCGACATTCCTCCTCACAAATGTAGTAGGCGTTTTGCGCAGGGCCAACCACATGTAACACGGGTGATACATCCCCTGAATATCTGGGGAGGTGTTCGTTTTGTTTTATTGCAACACTTACAGGTGCACGGCGCCGTTTATAATCAAAACACGAACAGCTAGTAGGACAAATATTCACCCCGGCAGCGAGGTATGTGAACTAACTAACTAAATTGTGAGTCACACTTTCATCTGCTGCCCCTGCGCTCGGCGCCTTATTCACAACTTTGCATAGCGCTTCCGTGCCACCTCATGACAACAGACGCTCGGGCACATAACAATAGCTCTCCACAACTGTGCGGGCGGAAAACATGCAATACTCGGCCCAATATCGTGCCAGTTAATCACGTTCCTGGTTAGGCCATCCTCACCACCTATAGTACATCTTGGTTTACGCAGTCCTACACGGTATTGCACCTGCCACTAGATGAGGAACAGGACCCAAAGATGAAACTTGTCACCTCTTTGGGTGAGGGTCCCTATATTCTAACAAAGGGATGCCCCTAAATAATTTATTATCCTTTTTGTAACCAAAGACGGGTTTTAAAGCACAAGCAGATATAGCTTCGGAATGTCATACGTTTTGGAATATGCTTCAAGCTTCCAGAGGACGTATGATTAACTGATCAACCGTTAATCTCCCCTATTGTTATTGATGGCTTGTGCTTTTGCCCAAGGACTAGAGTTGCCTCTGGAGGTCCAAATGACTGTCCAGGGTAAAGAAGAGGGATTTGGCATTTTCTACAATGGTTGGATTGCAGTTCAGTGGAGAAAACGATTCCAGCTGTTCTTGGATTTGGTGAGATTAGTAAAAAATCAGTTTTTGTTTGATTGACTTTTAGGTGTTGATTAGAAATTCTTTTTTGAATCTTGTCGAGGATCATGTTATGTTATGTTATGTGATTGCGATTTTTTCAGCGTAAACAAGTACCCGGAGATGTCAAGGCGCTATGATCCACAGGAGAGAGCGGAATGCAGATGTTTATGAAAACAGCCAGGTTTTAAGGTTCTTCCTAAAGTGAAAGAGATCTGGGACCATTCTAATGCAAGAAAGGAGTGAATTCCATTCTTTGGCTGCGAAAATGAGAAAACTTCATCCACCCCAGTTGGATTTCTTTAACCTATTGATTACAAGTTTTTGAGATCCGGAAGAGTGTAGGCATCCTTTTGGAACATGTTTACCACAAAGAGCCGCTCCTAGTGTGATAACCCAAACGAGTTACAAGAACGTCGTAAGTGTGGGCATCTCACAAAAAGCTACGGACTGGTCTCACACACCACCTAGTGTCATGCTTCATCATTGACCAGTCCTCGCCCTCTAAAACCTTCGTTTGATAGAGGGTGGGCATGCACTTGACGACAAGGATGCACTTTCTAAATGACTGAGTGGGGGCCCGTGAAATTGTGAGTGAGGTTAAAAATCATTATAGTAATCAGAGGTAATTTTAATGTGACTGAAAACTATATGATATTTCTGGAGAATGTGGAGAAAGAAAAAACCAACAGACCGGTCTGCGTTACCACATTCACACCGGTATCGAACTCAGTTCAAAAAATTATCAGGAAAAGATGGCACATACTTAACAGTGCTGGAAAACAATGGGAACCCCCTTTGTTTGCCTTCAAACGCAATAAAAATCTTCGGGATAAACTGGTCCACGCCCAGATGACCACAAATGAGAACACAGAACAACTCAGACTCTGGGACCAACCATCCGTAGTAGGCCATTTCTCCTGCGGCGGATGCCAGTCATGTAATCTCACAAGAAACACCAAAGAAGTGGACATTGGCACAAACAAACCATGGCAGCTCAAATCATTCAGCAACTGCAATACAGAAAATGTGGTATATTTATTAACATGTCCTTGCAAACTCCAATACTTGGGGATGACCACAAGGAAAATAAAAATCCGCATTAATGAGCACCGTAGTACGATCAGGTGCAAAAAAACTAATACAAAGCTAACACGACATTTCTCTGAAAAAAATCATACAGACTTAGACCTGCGCTGGACCATTCTTGAGGTCATGAAGAAAAGCAAATTTGACCTCACAAAAGCCCTCCACGTGAGAGAGCAACGTTGGGTGTACCGCCTACGCTCTCACGAGAAAGGCCTCAATGATGACATCCCATGGCTGCAGCTGACACAATAAAGAAAGAGGATATGAATTTGGTATAAGCCCTTTTGATAATATAACTATAAAGCCATACCATATGCCTTTATTCTTTTGCCCAAGCTAACCCCTTTGACATACAACACAACAGTTCGGTTGGATGCTTATGAACATACCCCAACACCATAGCCGCTTATCTTTGCGACATTCCTCCTCACAAATGTAGTAGGCGTTTTGCGCAGGGCCAACCACATGTAACACGGGTGATACATCCCCTGAATATCTGGGGAGGTGTTCGTTTTGTTTTATTGCAACACTTACAGGTGCACGGCGCCGTTTATAATCAAAACACGAACAGCTAGTAGGACAAATATTCACCCCGGCAGCGAGGTATGTGAACTAACTAACTAAATTGTGAGTCACACTTTCATCTGCTGCCCCTGCGCTCGGCGCCTCATTCACAACTTTGCATAGCGCTTCCGTGCCACCTCATGACAACAGACGCTCGGGCACATAACGATAGCTCTCCACAACTGTGCGGGCGGAAAACATGCAATACTCGGCCCAATATCGTGCCAGTTAATCACGTTCCTGGTTAGGCCATCCTCACCACCTATAGTACATCTTGGTTTACGCAGTCCTACACAGCGTCTCCATGCCAACCCTTGACAACAGACGCTTGGGCACATAACGAGAGCCCTTTATAACTGCGCTGGTGAAAACGTGCAGAATTCCACCCAACAGCGAGCCAGCCTATCACATTCTTTGTTGGGCCAGCCTCACCACCTATAGGATTTCTTGTCACGCGGAATCCTGCGGGCAGGCATGGGCGCGTCCAATGATCGGTCTCCTTTCCCCTCACTACTCCGCCTCCCGATCACGGGCCTCCGCCTCCCAGTGCCTCCTCCAATTGCAGAAGGACGTTTGACACACTCCCGGCCTCACCACGAATGGGGCCCTTTCTCTCAATCACGCCTTGAACTGACATCTTTAACACAGGCTCGGCGCTCTTCCGACACCGGGAATCCCGCACCTGAATATGTTTAGCGGTCAATTGACCAATTAATACAATCGAACTTCATATATAAGACGGCGCCCGCTCCCTTCATTTCTCACAATCGGGAGGATCGAGCGGACGCTAAGGACAAAGGAGCTTTCCACCTTGTGTCACAGTAAGAGTATGGGTGTTTCGAGAGACTAATGAGCATGCGTGCATATGAGTGTGTATTCCCACCCAAACAACTAACCAACAATACCGACTGTGTGTCTTCTATGTCTTCCATTTAAATTTGCTCAATAAGAGCTCTTTTGTATAGACTTATTACTCTGTCTGTGCAGTAATTCTTCGGTACGTTTTGATGGAGCCCTCGGTTCTATGTTTTTCTCCTACAGAAGTGACCAACAGTGGATTACCCCCGTCCCCCTTCCCCCCTTGGGACAAGTTGTCTATCTGATTAGGGTAAGATTGGCGGCAGCATTGTCTGCCTCCAGCCTCAAAGTTTCACAAATGCGTACACAAATAGAGTGTCACAAAGTCACATACACTTTTTTCACTCCTAGATATCAATGCATGCATTGTATTTCCTTTTTTCTTTACAGGTACGTTCGACCCAACGAGTTCCAACTAACCTTTGTTTCTCACATATTTTTTGTCTCATAGGCTTCACCATTGGAAGCATTCTATGAAGTGAAGTGTGGCCTTCGCTACACTCACACAGTGGTAGCGTCTTACCAGCACTTGGTAAGAACGGAGCCCCCATTTATAATTAGGTCCTGATGAATGCCATGGACCCAACAGGGCCACTCCGGCAGAAACATGTTGACCACCCACAAGACGGTTAGGGGACACTAATTACCCCATTCACCGTCACATACATTTTAATATCATATAGTTTTCAGTCACATTAAAATTACCTCTGATTACTATAATGATTTTTAACCTCACTCACAATTTCACGGGCCCCCCCTCAGTCATTTAGAAAGTGCATCCTTGTCGTCAAGTGCATGCCCGCCCTCTATCAAACGAAGGTTTTAGAGGGCGAGGACTGGTCAATGATGAAGCATGACACCAGGTGGTGTGTGAGACCAGTCCGTAACTTTTTGTGAGATGCCCACACTTACGACATTCTTGTAACTCGTTTGGGTTATCACACTAGGAGCGGCTCTTTGTGGTAAACAGTTATAGTGGAGGCTGCCAGCTCCTAGAACCCCATGCCTCTCGTTCCCCCTCCACAGATTTAGTGGAGTCTTCTTGTGTGTTAATCCTTTTGGAACATACCACTTAAAAGAGCTCTTAAAGAAAGCCGGGCCAGCTTCATGCAAGGCTTTGTGGGCAACAGATAAAGCCTTACATTTGGCTTGTTGCCTGACAGGCAGCCAATGCAGATATTAAATGGCCGGTTCTGCAGATTGCCATTGGGAGTCCCAGTGACCATTCTGGCAGCAACATTTTGCAACACCTGCAGCTTGTTTAGATCTTGCTGCTGCATGTTGAGATATAAGGCATTGTAATAATCACTCTTGGAAAGCATAAGCCCTGTGGTCACCATATTTTTTGCTGATAATGGGATTTAGGGGAGAATGTTTTTTATCATCCTAAGGACATAAAGAGTGGAAGAGGTAATCGCATTAACCCGAGGTCCAAAGTTTGTTGTCCATGATAACAACAAGATTTCTTGCTTTGCATACTGGTGTGTGGAGACAGCCAATTTCTGTAGGCCAGCACTGAGATGACCACAGGGAGGGAGTGTTTCCAAACATAATGACCTCCGTTTTGATGAGTTCAACCTCAGACAATTCAGCTTCATCCAGTTGTCTATGGCTGACATAGAGTCACAAAACTTTGAGGCTTCATTGCTATTAGGGGAGGAAAATGCCACCACGATCTGGGTGTCATCTGCATAGGATGTGAGGTAAAATCCAAAGGATCTGATAAGAGATACCAGCGGATTTACGAAAATATTAAAGGGGGTTGGGCTGAGGGCAGAACCCTGTGGAACACCACATGGCTAGATGAATGGTCTAGATATAAAAGGGTCCAAAGCAACCTTCTGTGTTCTATCTTATAAAAAAGAATCCAGTAGCTTCAGCGCTGTCTCCTCATTCCAGACAGCCTGAAAATGTTCTACAAGGCACCTGTGATCGACCGTGTCAAAGGCAGCTGAGGAGCACCAGTGCAGCTGTTCCACCGTTATTGACTATGGATCTAATCCTTCCAAGGTTTTGATGAGAGCATCCTTAGTACTGTGGCCGCTCCTAAACCCAAATTGGATAGTGATCAATAGGGAAAGGTTGGTCAGAAATTGGGTGATTCGAGAGTGTAAAGCCCTTTCTATGACCTTCGCAGGGAGCTGTAGCTGGGAGATGAGCTTATATTTGTATGGATCATTTGGATCCAAATTATTATTTTTCAGCAGGGGCCGTATTGAAGCTGTTTTCTAGTTTGGGGGAAAATACCTGATGTGAGCATGCAGTTAAAAATGTTGGTGAGGCATAATCCTATGGTGTCTGCTGCTTGTTTGACCACAAAAGGAGGGCATGGGTCATATGGGGAACCTGACTTAATAGAACTTAGTAAGGTCATAATCTGAGATGTATTAAGAGGGGCAAATTGAGAGAATTTGAGTTTGTTTTGGTCCATCTCCGCATAAGAGGTCGGCCCGTGACGGACAGAATTAAAATTAATAAAAATCTTTACCACTTTTCCTACAAAGAAATGGGCTATGTTATAACAAAAATTTTGACTGTGGTTTTAGGTTGTGCTTATGAGAGCAAATGTTAAATTGCTGACCACCTTGAAGATTTCTTTAGCAGAGTTGTCAGAAGATAGAGTCCTTTGTAAAAAGTATGTAGCTTTTTCTTTGGCTGACATATATTTTTATTTATTCAGGCATAGTTTATATTTCTCTTATCAGCAATATCATAATTCTTCTTCTAGCTTTTCTCCTGCCTTCTATAGGCCTGCTTGTGAAGCCGGAGGTTCTCCGAAAACCAAGGAGTGGAGAGTTTATTTCTTCAGGTAATACTGGTTTTAACAGGGATTGTATCAGTTATGGTGGACCGTAGCCAGTTAGTATAGTTGGCTGTATCAGCTTCAGGAGTATTGGTGTTATGGGGGCCTCATACCAGAAGGGTTTTGTTAAATGTTTCATTATGCATTTTGTTCCAGGCGTGGGAGTCAATTTTATGTTTACGAGGTGTATTGGGGGTAGGTACTGGTGTGAGCTTTATGTCAAACCGGACTGCATAGTGATCTGACCAAGTTAACAACAGTAGTGAATCAACAAAGGTCACCATTGGATTGTTAGTGAAGAGGCCATCCAGGGTATGTCTTGCTGAGTGGGTGGCACGGTTCACCAGCTTGATCAAGTCAAAAGTTTTAAGAGTATCAATTAAGGTTACTGTGTTACTATCTTCTGAGTTATCTAAGTGGAAATGTAAGTCACCCATCAGGGTGAACTCACTACTGGTTAATCCTATTTCAAGAAGTGAGCTGATATTGTCCACAAAGTATTTCCTGGGACCAGGAGAGTGATAGATCAGCCCGATCTGGACGAACTGTTTAGCAGAGAGTGGATTGAGAAAGTAAAGGCTTCACAGTCTTCCACAATGACTTGTTTCATAACAGCTGGCAGCGAATTTCTGATGCCTAGAGCAATTTCTCCTCCACGTTTTAGTGGTCTATCTATGTGATGGAAAACATAATCTGACAGGGTGGCAGCCAGAAGGTCGGGTCCTGATGATTGATCAGCCCATGTTTCAGTAATCCATGCAATATCTCATTGATCTCTTTCTAAAAATTAGCTAAACTCTGTGTAGTGTTTTATCAAGAATCGAGCCTTAATAAGTGTGCATTTGATACAATTAAAGGTGTTTAACCTGGTGTTGTTATTTAAGGAGCTGCCTAAACTACTGCAGCCAGTATTTAGCCAAGGTTACAGTATCCCCACAGTGGCTGCATTCATAAATTTTTAGGTCTCGTGAGCCAAAGGCTCAAAGAGACATTTTATATGTGGGCTTCTCAAAGTGCTGCCGTGGCCTAAAGCTACAGTGCACGTGAACGTGCACGCGCGCAGCGCCATGTGTCTTTCCTCCGTAGCGATCGTAATCACGATCACTTTCACTTTCGTGGGCTCCTCTGTTGCTGACATTCCCCCCTCCCTTCTCGCCCAGCCCTTCTTGTTATTTCTTGCTTTAACTACTAGATGACAGCCGTCCTTCAGTATTTGCCAACGTTTGCAGAAGTATTTTCTCTTGTTAATGCCGATTTCTTATTTTTTAAAATTTGATAAGCTTACAAAATAGCCGTATGGTGGTGACCACCTTCCTCCAATTCACTACGCTAGTGTTTACCTTGACTTTTGCGTGACACAATAGAACGTACTGGATGTCGTAGGCTTGTTTTGCTTTTATATACCTAATTAGATTAACATCCTCGAAATCAGTGATTTGTAAATGGGAAGTTTAGGACTGGATATCGTTCGTGTCTGTAATGACCCGGAGTGAGGCGATCACCCTTATAGTATGTTAATTTTGCAATGGGAAGGACAGGCTGTTTGGTTGGAGGGGTTCTTTATGTACGAAGTCCATTAAGACGTCATTATGGTATTTGTTGAGGTTTAGGGCTGCCTATTGTTACAGTCTTGATTTTTTTTTTTAAACATTTAGACCGGGTAATGTTACCCTGCATGTGCAGGGATTGAGTATTGTTTGTACAAGCTGCCGCTTGGACGTGTTTACTTCCGGTTTGTAATGTTTAGATGTTTGTCTGCCGGGCTAAATGCTAATGTTTCAGTGTTATGACTCAGCCAGAACACTCGCATTAAGCAGTGGTGTAATCGTGAGTGTTGATGCCGGTCTCTAAGGACATATTTTTCCTTCTCCGAAGCTTACTTTGGTGTTGTACACGCAGACATCCTCTTCTTTTCATGATCATGTATTTAGTCTTTCCCCGGTGTAGGAACAGTACATAACTTTGTTGCTAGTAATATATTCATGTGCTCTTCATTGTTCCTATATGGTTTTTGCAGGCATTTTCCCCCCACTTTTTATGGTGACTAAGCATTCTTTCCAACGGTAAACACAACCACTAATAGTGTTTATGAACGTCATGTGGCGTGTTGGCAGTGCAGAGCACCTGAGAAGGACGAAGTCCTGTGGTGTCAAAGAGCTTGTGTCATGCCATGTGGCAGTAGACCCCTTTGTGTAGTAAAGGTGCTCCGTTTTAAGTGGGTTTGTCCGCATTATTGTGCTAGAGGGTGGTGTTTCAAACTCTCCTGCTAATTGCAGTACACTGCACATGTCTGCAGGGTCTTATGTTCATACTTTGTGTACAGGTGTGGTAGATGTCATACTGGTGTGTGTGGAGTAGCCCTGTATACCATAGGTAGGAAGGGTGTGGAAGTAGGAGTCGAGATGCTGGAAAATTCTATTGTCTCTACTAAAATGGCTGCAGCAGGTACGTAATGCTTTGGACAGATGTATTTCCGAAATCGCCTTAAATCCATTCTACCCTTCCATCATTCCTTTATGTAAGGCTAACCTTCAACCTGAACGGCCTTTCCATTTTTGTACTTGGTGCTTACATGGAAGGAGCCCCAACCCATGGGGTGTCCTCTTTGATACTTACCACTGCACTTTATTTTCCTAGGTGCCCGAGGCACAGCTGGAGCAGATTCACAGGCCAGCGACGATGACGAGTTTGTCAGTGAGGTGCAGAGCCACTACAGCAGCAACCGTGAAACAGCAAGTGTTGCGGAGGAAGGAACCGGTAAGTAGGCAGTGTGATCTTTCTAGTATAATTGTCAGTCATTTCTCTACATTAGCCGAGCCAAACCCCCTCCTAGCCAATAGATCTCGCTTTTGGGACCTTATAAGTATTTAGTTATGCAGCACAATATCCTTGATGCAACAACATCAACTGTTGCATGGCTAAACACTTATAAGGTCCCAAAAGCGAGACCTATTGGCTTTGCCAATGCTTGTTATCATTGGTGTCCGTAGCAGGATCTAGGCACAGACATTCCTAGCCTTTCCTTTTGTATTTAGTTTCAAGATGACGGTTTGAGTAGGTTAAATGCGGGGATGGCTGGGAAGGATGACAGAGGGGCTGGCGCTGAGTGCGGTCTGTGCGCAGTCGGGTGCTGGGAGTCTTGCCTTTGGCGCGCCTTTGGTGTGCAATGGGCACGCCTGGCACGCGGACGCACTGTAATCGCCATTAAATGGTGATTGTGGGTGGTGGGCACGGCCCAGAAAGCACGAGTTACAGAGTGCGAAAGAAAAATGGGATGGATAAAAATAAAACACAACAGGGATCCAAGTGCCCCAGTTACCCCTTCCCAGGCTCTCCTGAGCAGGAGAGCTTGCTGGAAACTGAAATCAAATTAAAGTAAAGGGGAAATAGAAACACATAAAAGCATTAAAACTGGGTAAAACACCCTTCAAAGATGCCGCCCGTGTTGCAGGAGCCAGGCACCTCTTGTTTGAAGGCACCGATGTGCAGAATACAAGGAAATAAAATGTGGGCAAGTTTCACTCACACTCATTGCTCGCCCAGATTACTTGGAGAGGAGGCTGATGTCTTTTGGGAATGAGATACCCAAGTAGATTTGTGTGCCATTAACATGTTGATGTACATTTTTTTTTCTGTATTGGCATTTTTCACATCGAAACACCAGTGATGAAAACATCGGCAAATAACAGTTTTGTCAGCACATATGACAGTAGGAATCACCATATCAACAAAATCAATGTAGCAGCAATAAGTTGTATACTAATATTGTGTGACTCACGGTGAACATGTAGATCAGAGTTCTAGTTTTCAAGCTTTAGCCCCCAAAGGAGGGAGGTGGCGGGTCCACACTGTCTACAAATTAGTGCCAACAAAGCATATCTTTTTTACAACAATGATCTAAATTGTACAAATTATAACACGTTCGAACAGTCTGTGAACTGAGAGACTGGGAACCTAGGGGCGGCCATAGAAGCCCAATGGTGCAATCTATATGAGGGCACAAAGAAAAGATAAGGAATATAGGGGGAAGTGTCGGGGACCTCTATGTCTGTAGATGTATGACAACGCTCTTCGTGTTGTCTGCCGCTAGGGTGCTCAGCCTGAAGGCTATTCCCATGTGCAGGGAGCAGTGTAGTGTCAGTGTATTGGCTTCCCAGGGCTGATTGCTTAGTAGCCTATTCGATTGGTATAGGTACACAGGAGCACCTCGGGCTGTGTCGATGGCCAAGTAAGGACATCCACTTTGACCCGCAACTTGAGTACATACGTGTCCCATAAGGTGGCCGTGCCTCCCATTCCCCGTGCATGAATGTCGTGAGCCCTGATGTCAGCTTCAACAGTTGACCATTTAAACACCACTCAGAGCCAACAGTCAATTGAGGGTGGTTGAACTGCCTTCCATGCCATGGTTATCAGTCACTTGAAGAGGACCATAGCTGGATTAGCTCATGTTAAATAATATTAAGAGCCCAATTTCAAGTTTAGTGGTCCATGGGACCACCAAACCCGTGGTGGAGGTGCGGTGGCGGTCGTGGACCGCCGCACCAGTAGTCTGACCGCTGCATTAAGAGTGCGGCGGTCGGACCGTGAGGCGACTGCTACAACCGTCGGGGATCCGCGATCCCCGGCGGTGCACGGCGGTCTTGATGCTGCAGTATGCTTGGCGGTGCACCTGTTGAACTGCCAAGCATATACAAGTTCCCTCCCTGCCTCACTTTTCTTGGCAGTGAGCCCTCTGTGAATAGTGTGGTGAGGAGGAAACAAAGGGGGCCCTACAGGGCCCCTGTGATCCTTCGGTGGATACATGCAGGGACCACATGGTGTGCCCCCCGTGTCCATGCACCCCCTGTTCAGGCACAGCATAGTCTTAATGGTCCTTGCCATACATGAACATTATTTGACGTTCCCATTGGGGTGCCTTTTTGAAAGGCACCACCATGGGAACACCAAAGGACTGACCGCCAGACTACAAAAATTCTTGCAATCTGGTGGGTGGGCGGCGGTGATCTTTGGAGGTGAGGAGCAGGGCAGCCGTGTGGCGGTCTGCTCCAGCACCGCCAAAGTCAGAATCAGGCCCTTAGTGTGTTTCATGGGCTTGGTGATTCCAAGTAAGCAGAGCAGGGGGTCAGACAGGAGTTGCACATCGATCACTGCCAATAGATGTTCCATGACTTACACCCATATCTGTGCCAACGAAGGGCATTCCACACCATGTGGCAGAAGGTCGCATCGCGATGTCCACAGCCGGGGCACACTGGGGTTACCCCAGAAACACTCTATGTAGCCAGTGTGGTGTGCAGTAAGTGTGATACAGGAAAATTAATTGAGTGAGCTTCAGATGAGCATTGTGGTACACCTGCTTTACCAGGTCAAGAATCATTTCCCACTGTTTGGTGGTCAGAGCTGTCACCAACCACATGTCCCATCGGGGTTTACCGAGCATCCGCGGCTTGTAGCGCTGCGTGTAGTACAGTAACAGACTTACATCCCAGTTCCTGTATCAGTAGACACTGCAGCCCATGATGTAGGGTCAGGGACTCTTGTCCTGCAATCCAGACTTTTCTATTCTCCTGTACGAGAGCATTGTATGTCAGAAATTGACCAGCTCCCAGGTCATTGACATCCTGCAGATCTTGAAAGAAATACAGGTTCCCATCATTGTATAGGGATCCCATTCTAAAACCCTTGCCTCTTCCTAGGGCTCTGGGTCTTGGGCTGCCAGCAGGGCCCTCATCCCAGTCATGCTCAAGAGTGGCAGTTGTGGGGCATAGGGTGGCATTCCAAATCGCGGCTGAATATATCTGTTCCAGCAGTATTTTGCAATGCGCGTCAGTCTGCTCGTTCCCTGGGTTGGGCCACCCGGCGACAGCAGTCATTCCAACAATCGTAAGTCATCCAGTTCCTGTTTGACAAGTCTACCCTCGCCCATCACATCTCCTACCATCTGGCACATGGGCCACTGTAGCTGCGCCACTGTAAAGTAGCGCTCGAGGTCCACCTTCTGTTAATGGTCTCTGGAGTGTTCGAATAGACACTTGCTTCGAGCTCTGCCCCAGATGACATCAGAGCGCCATCTTCGTAGGTCCCCAAAGAATTACGTGGTGGGGATCACAGGCACTTCCACAAAGAAATAGAGAAGTGGGAGGGTCAGTATTTTTTCTATGGATGCTTGGAACATAGGTGAGAGGGGCAGAGGCATCAAGAAGCCCAAGTACTGTCGTAGTGACGTCAGGGCTCTGCCGTGGTTCCCATCGAGGAGGTCCTTGTTGGTGCAGTATATGTTGAACCCAAAGTAGTGAAATGTTTCGAACTGCCAGGGTAAACTGTCAAATTCCGGTTTCTCTGCATGTTTCAGCCTCCTCAGGGGGACTTTCCTCAGTTCACCGGAAGGCCATAGTTCTGAAGAGATCTAGAAGAGCAGGCAGCTCTCATCTATGGATTCAGAAATATACCAGGACATTTTCTGCGTACAACGTGCCTTTTGGGCCTCACTGCTATGCCCCAGTCAGTGTATCTCACCCGCAACAGTGTGGCTAGGTGCTCCATAGCCAGTGACAAGATTATGGAAGAGAGGGAGCAGCCCCGCTGAGTACCCCTACAAATGTCAAACTGATATTTGGCATTCCATCAGCACCCGTGTCCCCGGGGCCTTGTAAAGTAGTATAACCCATCTAAAAAAAACAGGCCCATCCTGAAAGACTCCAGGACCAATAGAAAATATGACCACCCAAGGGGGATGAAGTCCTTCTTGAAGTCCAAAGAGATCACTCAGCAGGTGGGGACCTCTTAGCCCCCAGGAGCATGTTAGGTAATGTTAGTTTGGGCCCCTTTTGCTATTAACAATCCACGAAGCCTCGCTCTTTGCTCGAGCAGCTCCAGGGCACAAAAAATCAGCAAAGGGAGGCTCTCCCAGGCCTCAGGCAGCATCCCAAGGTCTGGGGCAGTGGCTACCCAGGTCCCTTATGGGATCAGTGCTCTCATTCACAGCGGATGGCTCCGGGGCCAAAGACAGGCACCAGGGTGCTTCCCACAGGCACACACCTTCCGAGGGGGGGAGAGCATGAAAGTCACTTGAAGGCCCCAGGAGTACTGGGTCATGCCTTCTGCCCCCCTCTGATCCCAGGGGCCAGATGATTACAGGCATGGCGTGGCACAGAGCATTCACCCGAGCACCCACCTGCACTGGCTCCAGTAGTCAACAAGCACATTAACAGCACAGGGTCCCAAGATCCACCAGTCTACCGCACTGCTGATCTCAGCACAGCTACGTGGGCAGTGGCACACTGTTGACTCAGGTCCCTCAACATCCTGATACTTTAACAGCCCTGGCCCAATATGTTGATGACAGGGTCATGGCCAAGATGGCAAGCGGTCGCATATCAGTGAAGCTTCACTTCAAATGGGGCCCATCATTCACCATCCTTCATAATCCAACCCTAAATGACCCCCTAAGATGGTGCAGCCCACCTTGCGATATCACGAGGCTCATGTCTATCGTGGCACTGGGAGTCTGCGCAGTCTTCTTTGTCTACGAGGATGACGCACCCTGTGCCCGCGGCCCACATTGCCTGCCCCCCGCTACAGACTGAAGGTACCTCTGATGATATAGAATTCCAGATTCTCTCAAAATGTCACTAAGTGGTTCAAGGTAAATAGAGTTGGGGAAAGAATCGAACCCTATGGAGCCCCTTGGTTTCTGTTGATTTTAATCAAGTCTGAGTTCCCTATTTTCACTATTGGTTAATGTCAGATACATAGGATTTAAAGAACTTGAGGAATTTCACTTCAGTGGCCAACCATGGCAGCAGAATGTTAATCAGAACAGGGTGATAACTGTACAGAAGGCACCTGAGAAGTCCAGAAGCACTAGTAGGCAGGACTCATCAGAATCAAGAAAGCCGGGGGAATCCTTCATAATTTTTAGAAACGTTTGTTTCTGTGCTACAACCTTGTCTAAATCCAGATTGGAAAACAACAAGGATGTTGTTTGTCTGGACATGGAGATATAGTTGAGAGGTTAAATGGATTTCTAACACCTTCCCGAAGCATGAAAGTGTTGACACCAGGTGAAGGTTGTATACATTTTAAAGTTGAATTTAGCTTTGAAGATGTTCGCTTTGTAGTCTCTTCTGGCAGCACTTAGAGTAGATATACTGGAGGGAGAGGGAGCTTGTCTCCAGTTATTCTCAAGAAGTCTCAGATGTTACTTTTGGAAATATAATACCTCCAAGTACCTGAGGAGAGAAAGTTGGGAACATTTCCTCTTGCATGTCTGTGGAGCGTATTCACTAATCAGGTTTTCCACGCATTTATTGTAATCCATATTTTGGCCTTAAAGTCCCATTGGGAAATGAAGGATGGAAGGATACCCCAAGCTTTGTTAGCAAGGTTGTTTGTGTCAATGGCTTTGATATTGATGAACCAGGATTTTTTATTCTAACATTGGCCTGAACAGGACAAAGGAACTTGAAAAGAATGTGGAGGTGATCAGAACAGTCCACTGGATTGGAGCGCTCAGTAGTCAGAGATGAGATCTAGTACATAAGTTTCTCAGCGAGTCAATTTCTAACAGTGTTGGAGAAAGTAATGGAGAAAAAGGAGAAAACAAAATAACTGATTTATTGTCTACACCCCAGAGGAGAGTGGGGTTGCCCAGTAAGATGAAGGTCTGTGTACATAACAGCTGTGATTATATAAAATCAAAGCACCACCCAAACAAATCTGTTGTTTTTGTAAGGTGGGTGGTACAGAATGTTCATCCTGAGGCTACAGGCCTCAGGATGAGCATACATTTCAAGAGATAGGCAATGGAAGGAGCAGAACCATACACTAGTTGAAAGTCATTTTTAGCTGAGCTAGCTCCTGTAATTTACTGCTGCACCACCTTGTTGGGATTCACAAACACAGTGAAGAATGGAATAGTGTGGGGATGGAGAAGGCCTAGGACATTGTTCCAAGTGTCATTGAGCCAGGTTTAAGTGAAAACAAGGATATCAAGATTGTAGATCACAATCATGTCTGAAACTTTAGACAGTATTAACGGTGGAATGCTAGTTTTGCAGCAGATATTGGAAATCTGAGTCAGTGCATATGAATGTAGGGCAATTAGGGTGGTGAGTTGGAACCCTTTTGAGGTTAGTAGGGCCCTTATTCCTTGGTGAAGGGTGTGGGTGGGGAGTGCTGTGGTTCTGAGTGATAGGGACAGAGGAGATATCCTAGATTCGGTTAAGGGAGGGTATGTTGACTACATTTTAACTTAACATAAATTCTAACACGTTCATTGAGATCATAATTATTCACTGCAGGTTTTATTCTGTTAAGTTTGAGGTCACAGTTACTACTAGGTAGATTTTCATCCCCAGAGCTGTTCCTAAGATAATGAAGGCGAGGTTAAGGGAAGTGGTGAGAGCTGAGATTGAATGTGGATGGCAAGGAACAGAGTTGGGAGACTGCTCTAGTAAGAACACAGAGTGTTGATTGGGAAAATGATGGATTGATCTGAAAAAAGGGTCGAGAGGGAAGTCTGGGCTGAGTCAGCTGAAGTAGTTGCACTATTCACACTGGGATGGAGAGAAGCAAGTTTAGTGAGCACACAAATTCTGGCGATGCAGGATCCATAGACACTCTATGCAGTGCACCTGTCTAAACAAAACCTGCAGTCTATCAGGCAATATGAGTGCCAACATAACTGAGGAAATTCTCAAACTGCGGATGGTGACAGAGTACTCCAGCCCATCCTATGTAAGTCCATTAGTTTTGGAACCAATGGCCTCCCCCAAGAAGAATCTAGAGTAACGCAGCACAAATTGCTACATTATGTTACTCTGCCCTGGGAAGGCATTCAATGGGCATTGTGTGGTTGAACAAGGAGATGATGGATGGGGCCCTCAAACTTTTCAGACACTCACTCCTAGTCACAGATCTGGGCTTTCAATTTTGTACCACAGGTCACCAAACAATATCTAATAGAGTAAAAACAGAAGGCTCACATACATGGTCACACTACAGTTCTAAATGCAGTGATGGCTCCTTCATTAGGGCATATGGGCCTCGCCTCACTGCTTTCTCCCAGTGCGAGAAGGCAGAAACATAAAATGGTAAAAACTACCATTTTATGTTTCTGCTTCTCGCACTGCGAGAAAGAAGAAGTGTCTGGTTGGGGGCAGGAGGGTGGGCGGTCCTGCTTGAGTGCAGGGGGGAGTTGCTTACCCACTGTTGTGGGTACTGACTGTTTGGTCAGCTCCTGGAGCTGACCAAACAGTCAGTACCCACTGTTGTGGGTAAGCCACTCCCCCCCTGCCCTCAAGCCCGACCGCCCACTCTCCCTTTTTCTCTATGTAGGAGAAAATGGTGCAGCTGGGGCGCTCTCCCCTGCGCCTTAAATCACAACGCTGCCATAGCAGCATTGTGATTGGCTTAGGGATCAGAAGGCGGGAGGCTGCCTGTGCGCCAGGAGCAGCAGAAGCTGAGGGGGCGGTTGTGCGGAACTGGACTGGAGGATGGTACGTTTTTTAAAATCTATATATAGATTTATACCGTCCCACTTGTATTTGTAGTAATGCATGGCTAGTAGGTAATTACGTATTACGGGACCGGGCTATGTCTCGAGAGTGTCCGCCTGCACGGGGACAGAGTCAGTCACACGCAGAGGCACCGACCTGTTGCAGACTCTCTTGATCTTTCTGCAGGCTTCTACAGCACAGGCCTTTTCGTTTTGACTCACTTGCATCATGCACAGCTTCCATGGTACTTCCAGTTGAAAGCCTAAAGGCCTGGCCATGATTTGAACTATAGATGTCTGAAGCAGGTTCATTTACCTCCTGGACTTTGACTATCATGCCGGTGGCATGCATCTTTCACGCTGCTCTGCGGTCTCGCTTGTAGAGGGTGACGGACGGTTCTTGGCGCGCCACACACCACAGGAGCTGGTGCCTGGGGTCAGCGTCTGGGGTGGTAGGGGGGAGGGGTGGCAGATTAGTGGTGAGGGGAAAAGGTCAAAGCTATCACAGTGACCTGCATTTATAAGAATTCATTTAAGAAGGATGGGGCCCTGCTTTGTGGTGTTGTTTCTCTTCTAGTAGACATTTTTAGAGCTGTGAACGTGGGAAGGGGTCGCAGGACTCAGAGAGTGTGTGCCAAGCAAGGGGGAGGGGAGGAGGGGCAGCAGGGACCGGTCTCTCTCGCACTTCTCGTTCTGCTTTTCTTTGAGAGTCTGAAATCTGGACTGCATGCTGTTATTGGGTCCACAGTTACTATTTTACAATCGAATCCTACTTAAATTACCGACCTTGGAAGGATGTAAAGCTCAGTCGGCCATGTCAGTATTCGATGTAAATGGGAAGCCTGTCATGTACAGCGCTTGGAACGGGGGAATCATGTTCAAGTCTCAGAGTCGGCTCAACAACACCCTGTGATTCTGGGCAAATCACTTAATCTCACAATGTCGACATAAGGCGCTGCATACAACTGTTTCAAACTTTGTAAAGCAAGGAGTGCAATTTTCTGTGCACATACTGGGCTGTAATTTTACCCATAGTTGTACAGGGCTGCAAGATACCGGCAAAGTTAGGTTCCTGTCGTGTCATTCATGCATTTTTTTTTGGGAGCTGCAGTGTAGTTCAGTTCATCTTCGTGTGCTTGGGACTGTTGCTTGCCTTTAGAATACTTATAAGTGCCTAACACTGCCGTCAATAGCAGTGCCCGGCCTCTGATTGTTTTTTAGAGATTTGGCTTTGCTATTCTAAGTGCCTTACATACAGTTACAGCTTTCAGCCTTGCTCTTTCTCAAGGCACTTGACTCGGATTATCAGAGTGCCTGGGGGTTCTTCGGTTAGTAGTTTTGTGCATTAATGGGTGCTTGTTTTTTGCCACTAGTTGGCTTTTGCATCGTTGTCTGCCTGCTTATTATGCGTACATTGAGCCGCATTACCGACCTTCAGAGTGCCTAGTGGTGATTAACTTTACTCTCGTGAGTGCACTTGTACTTGTGTCTGTCTTCCACAGTGTTGAAAGCTTCCCTCACTGTACCGAACACATGTACGCTTCACTGCCATTATTAGTGTTTTGAGGCGCCTGTGTCTGAGTGCCAAAGGAGCTTACCTTTGTCATTATAACTGCTTAGAGGTGCTTGATTGTGCCTTTTGAGTACTTTGAGGCACTAGACTATATAGTGCATTCTAGCAGTAATTATATACATATATCTCACAATGCTCCTTGAAGGTTCCAGGCACTTTATGAGTTTTACTCCAGACACGACCATGTGCCCCATTCGGACGTGCGCTACGAAGCCTCATATCGCAGTGGTGTGCACTGGAAATGCATGTGTCATGGCATGGTGGCTGTTTGTGCCTCATCCCTGTGGGAGTCGAGAGGATTTTGGGAATTGTAGTCTTGTTCAAGCTCAATTTGACTTCTATACGCGAGGGCTATTTAACAGAAAAAACAGTCTTGTGAAATGAGTGGCAAAGAGGCATCTGTTAATTCACCTGATTAACTAAAGAAAATGAATGAAGCCAAAGTGCAATGCTCATTATTTCAATTTTCTCTTCACACGGTTAAACATTGCGAACCAAGGCAGTATAAGAGAAGCATACTGGCCACTTACGAGCAACACCAAATGCTTCCCACTATACCATTCATCCAATAGGTTTTTCAGGCCTCACACATTTTGTCCAGCATAGCCCATATTGGCCATACTACAAACAACACTCTTCCAAATATACACCCGGAGGATGAAGGTGTTAGAAATTACAACCGCAGTGGGGAGATGCGCGAATCAAGATGGCCGCCACCCGGTGAGCTCCTCTGCGTTTTCGCCCGTTTTTTGCTATAAATCGACAACATTCTGTCAAAATAGCTATTAAAATGAGGTCGCTGCTATTATAATTAGCTTACCTGCATTCTGAAGAGATTTCAAGCTTGTTTGGTCGTCAGCAGCGGTGTTTCTTGCTCCCTAGTTCCTGCGCCCAGCTCTGCTTTGAGGTACTGCCTGGTTAGTCTGTCAAAGTGGCGGAGCATACTTCAGCAAAGGGCCTGGCTTGGGCCTAGCCACACCCCTAGTCCAGTTTAGCTGCTGCACCAGTCATTTTGAGGATTGCTTTGCATTTATTTGCTATTTCTACTCATAAACTGTTCTTTTTTTTTCTTCAATTTTCATTATTTATTCTCAAAATGGATAATAAAAATCCTCTCAACAATAAAAGAAGACAGCAGGTTTCACCTCCTCCAATAAAATCAAAAGTAGTGCAGTCATCTGAACCTTCACTATCTTTAATTCTAGAGGAAATTCAGGCGCTTCGTGCTAATACAGAAACTATTGCGACTGAAATTAAAAATGTACGGAAAGAAATGGCGAGTATGTCAATGAAAATATCAGATAACTCAATTAAAAAACAGGATAATAAAGTTAAAGTCGACGCTTTTACCCCACTTGTGGCGAAAATATCACCTTTGTGCTCACATCTTTTGGACATGTAAAATCGCAATAGACAATCCAACCTTCGCATATTTAATTTACCAGAAGAGGTTAAGGGAACTAACTGTCGACTATACTTAGAGAACTTAATTCCTGGTCTTTTAAATATCAAATTTCCAGAAAAATTTGAAATTGATAAGGCTCATGGAATTCCTTCACGTTGCAACTCTCAGCATACCAAGCCTAGAAAAATGATATTTAAAGTTCTTCGTCACCATAATTTGGTTCTGATCAGAAAAGCAGCCAGAGAAATTCCCGCTTTGATGGTCAATGGTCACAAAATCTTTATTCATCAAGATTTTGCCAAAGAAACGGTTGCAATACGTAAGAGATGTACTGATCTTCGCCCTCAATTAAGAAGCCTTGGTTACCAATACGGCCTTTTTGATCCTTCAACAATGCGCATTTGGAAAGATAATTTTTCAAAATCCTTTCAGCGTCCTGAAGATCTGCGAGCATTTAAAGGGGAGTCGGATAAAATCTATGACATCAAGGGTTGTGCAAAATACATAACGTAATCAAATGTTACTAGGGTCACAACTAATCAGTCTATGATTAAGCGATTCTCCCTTTTGGAAGTAGGAATAATCATCCTGACCTTCTTCCTTTTCTTGTCCCAATTGCCTTGTTTTGTTTTTTAAATTGTGTATTGTATATTAACAGTGAGTATCATTGATGTGTTGTCATTGCATTATATGTCATTGAATCACATGTGCATTTTTATCGACTTTTATCTTTTTGTGTATTTTGATAAATTGTTAAAAAATTGTTTTTTAATATACGTGTACAATTGCTCATTTTTGGTGAGATTCATGTGACTAATTTTAATAAACTATTGATTTAGTAGCTTGTTTGTTTGCTTCGTTGATGCCGGTTCCTACCCCGTTATTTTTTAAAGTATAGTTTTGAGTGTTGCATGATTGTTGGCACGTATAGAGATCCAAGGGAGGTCCCTCTTTTTTGACTACGGTCTTACTTGGCACCCCTTTCCCTTGGTGTTGGGGTCCCTCTCTCTTTATTAGAGAGAGTTAGATTATATTAAAGACAAAACGTCTAAATGGGCATCACTGCATCTTTCATGGTGGGGTAGAATGGATTCTATTAAAATGAATATTGGTCCTAAAAGTTTTTACACCCTTGCCATGATTCCTACTCAATTTCCATTAAAATTTTATAAAGATGTTGATAAACTTCTCTCCAAATTTCTTTGGAATAACAAATCACCTCGTATTAGTTATAAAAAATTAAAAATGTCTAAATGTAATGCTGGATTTGGTATCCCAGATTTTTTCTTTATCATAAAGCTTTTATTTTGAAACAAAGTGCCATATGGTTTAATCACTCCTTTTTACATAATCCACATTCTTGGCTCCAAATTGAAGAATCTATTGTGAAGCCATTTCCATTACCAACTCTGTTAACTATGTCTAATAAATCATCATTTTTTCATAAATCTGTCATTCTCAAATCCACTAAAATGATTTAGATTCCATTTTTCTATATCCCTTGTATAATACTGGCGAGTTATCATTATGGTATAGCAATGTTATTAAATTAAATAGAAATATTAGTTTTTTGTTTTCATGGATTAAGGCTGGTATTTTTTATCTTAAAGACGTTTATTCCAACAATACTTTTATACCGTTTGAGGATCTACAAACAAGGTTTGGTTTATCTCAATCTGATCTTATTAAATACGAATATTTAACTAATTCGATTTTAGATTCCTTTCCGCAAGCTATTCCATCTAATGTTAAAGCTGACTTATCCGTTTATATCCAAACTATATCAATGACAGCTCACGGTGTTTCTATTTTATATAAAAAATTATCTAACACTCTAGGAAGTAACATAAATATGATTGCAACCTTCTGGAATAATGAACTTTCACTTTCATTGTCTATTGATACATGGGAAACTATATGGCTTCGTAATATATCTGGTTGGTTACCTGTCTCACTTTATCAAACCAATTCCTATATTTTATTTAATTCTATATGGACTCCTTTACGTCTATTCCAAGCTAAACTTCTTCAATCCGATACATGTTGGCATTGTAAATTACATCCTGGCTCGTTAAGACATATGCTTTTTGATTGTCCTTTAATTTCAAGATTTTGGTCAGAAGTTTGGGTCATTATTAAGAAGTTGTTAAATATACATGAAGACAGATCATATAAATTGTTAATATGCAAATCCGTTACATTATCGCAAAATCTAAGTAATCTTGAATGTAGACTTTTTGATTTTTCAATTTATGCTGCACTAAAATCTATTACCGTCTGTTGGAACGATGTTTCTAAGTTGTCAGTTCATGCTTGGTGGTCATGGGTTATCTTTACATGAAGAGGTGCTCAGTTATCTTTGTCTGGGGTTAATCATAATTCTATTTTCTATCATTCTTTTTGGATCCCTGTTGATATTCATTTTGCATCTTAATGGTATATTTATTTCAAAGTCCCCTTTTTGCAGTTCCTATATTAATCGATATGTCATAGTAGCTCTATTTATAGCCCAAACAATAATTTGTTATTAGATGTTTCCCCCATCCTTTTAGTTTTATAAGAAAATGACTAGTTTATTTTCTATTGAAATGAATATGAGAATATGATGTTGTACATATTGTAATAGATATTTAGCTTAATAATACTTTTTTGTAAGTCTATGTTTCTTGTTTATTATGAAATTTCAATAAAATATTTTGAACATGAGAAATTACAACCGCAGTAATGCAAGATTGAAACCACATATAGCGCTTAAAAAATTTGACCCCAGCAATTACGGAATAAATTATACATGTAATTCTTAAGCAGTTAGAAGCTGACTTTCTTATTCGGGGGCTGTCATGATGATGAAATCCAATTCAGAGCACAATAGCAAACCGAACATGAAAACATTAGAACATATCTGACAAAATCTGGAAGCAGAATAAGTATATCGGTATGGTTACATTATAGGTTCTTTTTAGAGGGTCATGATGTAATTGGAATCTGGAAGAAGAGCTTTATTTAGAGATGACTTAGGACAGCTTTCGGGAAAGGTGCAATAAACCAACATAACATGGGTAAAAATAAGACACGTTTGGGAGGAAGCTGTTTTGCTGACCCAGTTGGTTCAAAAGTTTTAAATAAAATTGTTCCATTTGTAGTTTACATATGCAAAGATACACAAAACAACACATGCCTACCTGAGGGTTCCTTATTAATGCTATCAATAGAGCCCCCCCACCAAGTAGATGGTTCAGGGTCACACGCTAGGCTTACACGCCGCAGTGAAGTATGACAATTGGTTTACGGCCTACCACTTTCAAATGTCACCAGCCACCACTGTCTAAATGACAGGACGCAATCATCAAATTCTTGTGAGCGAGGTAGTCAAACTAAACAATAAAATCAATAGTAAGACCCAAGATAGTTGTAAAAGATGTAATCCTAATGCGTATATGTGCAAAAATTGCTATTATTAGCGTATCAGGAGTCATAAAAGTAAAGAGTTAACCAAGCCTAGCAGATATCGGCCACTACTGACTTCCCAGAGCTATATACGGTTTCAAAAATGCATAAGCAGGCCATTATCGTGAGTACGCATCAAACCATGTGAGTAATCATCTCAGTATACAATTTCTCCACTAGAGTTTTATGGTCAATACAAAAAAACTAACCAAAGTACCCGTTCATGTCAGCACATACTTATAGGAACGTGTGTCCGTAATAAGAGGAACCACACATATCATATAGCGAACCAATTGCCCAGAGTCTATTTACCTGATATGGGTTACAGTCGTTGTGGAGAGTACTCGCACGAAGGACGGCATCTAGCATGGCACCATATTGGACTGTCAATATATTGTCAATTTGAGTAAAAACAGAAAAGTGACACAGCGTACGCCATAGAGGCATTACAACAACACATACCCAAAGAAGTTCAGAATATTCAGCTTCTCAGAGAATAGTGATAGTATAATGTCATCATATACCTTGAAAGTACTGTAGTTCATTGTCTATATTGAGTCCTTTTTCAACGGCTCGCAATTGCATGATCCATTGAGCCTCTCTATGTCTGAGTCTTAGCTCACGGTTTCCCCCTCTTACATCTGATTTAACAGTTTCTACACCATGAAATTTAAAAGTCATGTGAGTGTCTTGTTTTGCGCGTTTAAGAGCATGCCACGCAAAGGGGTATCTGATGTCACTATTTTTCAAGGCCCTATTGTGCTCAGCAATGCGATCTTTAAGGCTTCTGAGAGTGCTGCCTATGTAAACCTCACTACACTTACAGATAATGGCATAAACCACAAACTTAGTAGTACAGTTTGTGTGTGTGGTTATTTGATAAGTATTAGATCCATTGTATTCAAATTTGTATATATCATGTATAGCCAATCCGCACTTGCTGCAGTTGCCACATCTAAATGATCCACTTCTGTGCTTGTGTAGCCAAGTTTGCCCCTGGTCCTGCGTCCTAGGGTAACTAGGGCTCAGGATATTTAATGTCAATTTACCCCTACGGTAAGTGATACTTGGGTAGGCCATTACATAAGGTTTCAGAGTTGTAACCGATATGAGAAGATACCAGTATTGCTTCAGAATTCCATAGATCTTTACGGACCATGGGGGATGTCTAGTCACTAATCGAATGGGGGCTTGGTTGTTTCCACCAGGTTTAGACTTAGTTCTTAGTGTTTCATTTCTAGATAGATTCACCACTCTCTTTTTATATTTCTGTATGATGACTTTGTCATATCCCCTTATAAGAAACCTTTATTGTATGTCTGCTGCACAATGTAGACATTAACTATCCTCACTGCAGTTACGACGGGCCCTGAATAATTCTCCATATGGAACTGAGCCGACTTGGGATGAGCACTATCAGCATGTAATACAGCATTGCAAGCGGTTGTCTTTCTATACATTCTGCTACAAACCTTTCCCTGATGTATAAATTTCATGGTGCAGAAACTGTTAAATCAGATGTAAGAGGGGGAAACCGTAAGCTAAGACTCAGGCAGAGAGGCTCGATGGATCATGCAATTGCGAGCCATTGAAAAATGACTCAATATTGACAATGAACTACCGTACTTTCTAGGTGTATGATGACATTTTGCTATCACTATTTTTTGATATGCTGTAATTCTGGATTTTGGGTATGTGTTGCAACCGTATTCAATGTGACAGTGATATTGATGTACTATGGAATCTTTCTTTTTCTCTGTCATGCTTACAAATGCTCAATGGCTGAATTACACATGAGAAGAAGATGCAGGCTTCTACTGTACTATTTGTAACTACTGGTCCCTAAGACTGGTCTATATGAGATAAGGTTACTGTAACTATGTCCCATAAGTCTACTGTATGCATTAGTATGGGATAAGTAACATTAAGTTACTTGTGCTTTTTCATAGAGTGATACTTTGGATGGGTTGCGTATCTGACCTCTGTATATTAGAATGTTACACTTATTTCCACGTTTATTAATATCCTTTTGAATCAACCTCTCATCTACCAAATTACATATGAGATGATAATGATGGCTTACATTGCACCCTCTGTGGCTATGAATCCCTAAATAGGGATTGATATTAGTTAAGGATATTGTAGCTATGTCCCATACGTCCACCAAATATAATAGTATGGGCTCTGTGAGCTAATACTATTTGTGTGACCTTACAATTGACTATCTGATGGTTATGACTGTTTACCACTGTATATCTGAATGTTTCACTGTTATATATTTTTTGCATTACCTTTTCAACTTCACATCGGTTCTCCTCACGCTGTATCACCTAACTATTTACATTACCTTGAATGATACTGAGCTTGTCTTTACAGCTTCTTCATGCTGTTTCGAACTTAGAGTGTATATACCATCACGCTTTTTTTCTATAGTAACTCTACCGCTGATACAACGGTCTTTACTGGTGATGTTATGTCAACGATTAGCTTTTTGTCCGCTTAAACATAGTCATTATTGCTACTTCTGAGTTACCTTGCTGTCAGATAATGCTAATTCTTTAGATACGCTGTTGTTGACCAATTGCCCTCTGTCCGCCCACACTGCTGATACTTTTGTTTCCACTTAGACAATAGGAATGTTGAGCTATTCGGTCAGATGACATCTACCGTAATTTTCAGTTTGGTGCTCTGTAGTTTACTTCTATTTTGTCTTGCACCGTGAAATTTAGGCCAGAACTAGTATTATGAAAAGGCACTGTTTTATGCAACATGCACTTTACCCTGGACACCTTTCTTCCTAAGTTTCCCTCATATAGCAATCTCTCATAAGCAACTTATACTGACAGCTGTATATTACTATTGCGCTTTACGTTTTCAACACATAGGTTGCACTGTGTTTATGACTAATATATTGGCATGACCGTGCTACTTTATTCAACTCACCTTATACTCCTTCAACATGGAGGCCAAAGTTGTTATGATGCCTCTATGGCGTACGCTGTGTCCCTTTTCTGTTTTTACTAAAATTGACTATATATTAACTGTCCAATATAGCACCATTGCTAGATGAAATCCTTCGCGCAGAGTACTCTCCAGGATGATTGTAACCCATATCAGGTAACTAGACTCAGGGAATTGGTTCGCTATATGATATGTGTGGTTCTTTTCATTACGGACACACGTTCCTATAAGTACGTGCTGACACAAACGGGTTCTTTGGTTAGTTTTTCTGTATTGACCATAAAACTCTAGTGTAGAAATTATACTAAGATGATTACTCACATGGTTTGACGCCTACCCACGATGATGGCCTGCTCATGCATTTTTGAAACCGTATATAGGTCTGGGAAGTCAGTAGAGACCGATATCTGTTAGGCTTGGTTAACTGTTTAATTTTATGACTCCTGATACCCTAATATTAGCAATTTTTGCACATATGCGCATTAGGATTATACATTTTACAACTATCTTGGGTCTTACTATTGATTTTATTGTTGAGTTTGACTACCTCGCTCACAAGAATTTGATGATTGCATCCTGTCATTTAGATCTGTAGTGTGACCATGTATGTGTCCCTTCTATTTTTACTCTATTAGATATTGTTTGGTAACCTGTGTTACAAAAGTGAAAGCCCAGCGTCTTGCTAGTGGAGCTTTCTTACTTTCTTGATGTGTGTATGGTTATTGGAGTAGTAAAGGTTGCAGGTATTGCTTGTATCTGATCTTTTAGTAAGTTACATTTGTATGAAATCTTTTACTAAGTTTATTTTATCATCGTATTCCACAGATACAATTGCGTGCTTTGTTTCACACTTAAATGCATAATTGGATGAACCCATAGGGATACTGTACATCTGTCTCTTATTCTTTGTACCTGATGAGGTTTACTTGAGTTTGGTGAGTGGCACCATATTGTATTCATACTAGTGCTGGAGTATTAAAGGTTGTAGCTATTACTTGTATTACATTAATTATAAAGTTTTATTTTTCCATTTTACTTTAAAGATACAATTGCGTTTTTGTTGTGCATTCCAAACATAATTGGATTAATTCACATGGATTGTGTACCTTCGTTTCGTATACTTTGTACCTGACAAAGCTTACCTGATTTTGCTGAGTGGCACAAAATCGTATTTGTACTAGTTGGGGAACACGTGATGTGTGCTCTCATATCTGCTGTTTTGCTCTTTCTTCTCATCGCTTATTTCTTATATTATAATCACCAGTCATTTACTCTCGAGGACTTCTGGAGTCTCACTATAACCTTGGCATGATTTGGTGATAACTCTTATCTTGGGGGCAAGCATGCAGGTTGCTTGCTTATCTTTTTTGTGTGATTTTTCTGACACCTTATTCCTTTCTTCATAGATCAGAGGATGTTTGTTCTCTGCTCACTGACCCTTGCACTTGAAAACCTTTTCTGTTGAATTTTCGTTTTTGAGTGTTGATTTTGTTCATAAACAAATATTGCAAAAACCAAAGGAAATGATGGACGGAGTGTTGAACATTGCAAGCACTCACCCCCAGTCAACTGATCTGGGTTTAATCCATCACCGTTATTTAGCCTACTCTGCCACCCCAGTTCAGACATGGCCATATGCAAATCAGTCTGACCCTGTGCCTCATGGGAACAGTGCAGCCCGAACTGCCAAGCCATGTCTTCCCTGGACCGGAAACAAGCTTCCTAGGACCAGTTTCTGGCATTTCAGCCATCTTCAGCCAGGCTTGCTTGAATCCAGTGGCAAAGTGAGCAAGGGACTCACGTCTGAGCATACCCTGCCAACTTATGGCGAACACAGCAAAAACCAAAGGAAATGATGAAAGGAGTGTTGAACATTGCAAGCACTCACCCCCAGTCAACTGATCTGGGTTTAATCCATCATCGTTATTTAGCCCACTCTGCCACCCCAGTTCAGACATGGCCATATGCAAATCAGTCTGACCCTGTGCCTCATGGGAACAGTGCAGCCCGAACTGCCAAGCCATGTCTTCCATGGACTGAAAACAAGCTTCCTAGGACCAGTTTCTGGCATTTCAGCCGTCTTCAGCCAGGCTTCCTTGAATCCAGTGGCAAAGTGAGCAAGGGACTCACGTCTGAGCATACCCTGCCAACTTATGGCGAACACAGCAAAAACCAAAGGAAATGATGGACGGAGTGTTGAACATTGCAAGCACTCACCCCCAGTCAACTGATCTGGGTTTAATCCATCACCGTTATTTAGCCCACTCTGCCACCCCAGTTCAGACATGGCCATATGCAAATCAGTCTGACCCTGTGCCTCATGGGGACAGTGCAGTCCGAACTGCCAAGCCATGTCTTCCCTGGACCGGAAACAAGCTTCCTAGGACCAGTTTCTGGCATTTCAGCAGTCTTCAGCCAGGCTTGCTTGAATCCAGTGGCAAAGTGAGCAAGGGACTCATGTCTGAGCATACCCTGCCAACTTATGGCGAACACAGCAAAAACCAAAGGAAATGATGGACGGAGTGTTGAACATTGCAAGCACTCACCCCCAGTCAACTGATCTGGGTTTAATCCATCACCGTTATTTAGCCCACTCTGCCACCCCAGTTCAGACATGGCCATATGCAAATCAGTCTGACCCTGTGCCTCATGGGAACAGTGCAGCCCGAACTGCCAAGCCATGTCTTCCCTGGACCGGAAACAAGCTTCCTAGGACCAGTTTCTGGCATTTCATCCGTCTTCAGCCAGGCTTGCTTGAATCCAGTGGCAAAGTGAGCAAGGGACTCACGCCTGAGCAGACCCTGCCAACTTATGGCGAACACAGCAAAAACCAAAGGAAATGATGGACGGAGTGTTGAACATTGCAAGAACTCACCCCCAGTCAACTGATCTGGGTTTAATCCATCACCGTTATTTAGCCCACTCTGCCACCCCAGTTCAGACATGGCCATATGCAAATCAGTCTGACCCTGTGCCTCATGGGAACAGTGCAGCCCGAACTGCCAAGCCATGTCTTCCCTGGACCGGAAACAAGCTTCCTAGGACCAGTTTCTGGCATTTCAGCCGTCTTCAGCCAGGCTTGCTTGAATCCAGTGGCAAAGTAAGCAAGGGACTCACGTCTGAGGATACCCTGCCAACTTATGGCGAACACAGCAAAAACCAAAGGAAATGATGGACGGAGTGTTGAACATTGCAAGCACTCACCCCCAGTCATCTGATCTGGGTTTAATCCATCACCGTTATTTAGCCCACTCTGCCACCCCAGTTCAGACATGGCCATATGAAAATCAGTCTGACCCTGTGCCTCATGGGAACAGTGCAGCCCGACTGCCAAGCCATGTCTTCCCTGGACCGGAAACAAGCTTCCTAGGACCAGTTTCTGGCGTTTCAGCCATCTTCAGCCAGGCTTGCTTGAATCCAGTGGCAAAGTGAGCAAGGGACTCACGTCTGAGCATACCCTGCCAACTTATGGCGAACACAGCAAAAACCAAAGGAAATGATGGACGGAGTGTTGAACATTACAAGCACTGAGTCCCTTGCTCACTTTGCCACTGGATTCAAGCAAGCCTGGCTGAAGACGGCTGAAATGCCAGAAACCGGTCCTAGGAAGCTTGTTTCCGGTCCAGGGAAGACTCGGCTTGGCAGTTCGGGCTGGACTGTTCCCATGAGGCACAGGGTCAGACTGATTTGCATATGGCCATGTCTGAACTAGGGTGGCAGAGTGGGCTAAAGAATGGTGATGGATTAAACCCAGATCAGTTGACTGGGGGTGAGTGCTTGCAATGTTCAATACTCCGTCCATCATTTCCTTTGGTTTTTGCTTTCTTCGCCATAAGTTGGCAGGGTATGCTCAGACGTGAGTCCCTTGCTCACTTTGCCACTGGATTCAAGCAAGCCTGGCTGAAGACGGCTGAAATGCCAGAAACCGGTTCTAGGAAGCCTGTTTCCGGTCCAGGGAAGACTTGGCTTGGCAGTTCGGGCTGGACTGTTCCCATGAGGCACAGGGTCAGACTGATTTGAATATGGCCATGTCTGAACTGGGGTGGCAGAGTGGGCTAAAGAATGGTGATGGATTAAACCCAGATCAGTTGACTGGGGGTGAGTGCTTGCAATGTTCAACACTCCGTCCATCATTTCCTTTGGTTTTTGCTTTGTTCGCCATAAGTTGGCAGGGTATGCTCAGACGTGAGTCCCTTGCTCACTTTGCCACTGGATTCAAGCAAGCCTGGCTGAAGACGGCTGAAATGCCAGAAACCGGTCCTAGGAACCTTGTTTCCGGTCCAGGGAAGACTTGGCTTGGCAGTTCGGGCTGGACTGTTCCCATGAGGCACAGGGTCAGACTGATTTGCATATGGCCATGTCTGAACTGGGGTGGTAGAGTGGGCTAAAAAATGGTGATAGATTAAACCCAGATCAGTTGACTGGGGGTGAGTGCTTGCAATGTTCAACACTCCGTCCATCATTTCCTTTGGTTTTTGCTTTGTTCGCCATAAGTTGGCAGGGTATGCTCAGACGTGAGTCCCTTGCTCACTTTGCCACTGGATTCAAGCAAGCCTGGCTGAAGACGGCTGAAATGCCAGAAACCGGTCCTAGGAAGCTTGTTTCCGGTCCAGGGAAGACTTGGCTTGGCAGTTCGGGCTGGACTGTTCCCATGAGGCACAGGGTCAGACTGATTTGCATATGGCCATGTCTGAACTGGGGTGGCAGAGTGGGCTAAAGAATGGTGATGGATTAAACCCAGATCAGTTGACTGGGGGTGAGTGCTTGCAATGTTCAACACTCCGTCCATCATTTCCTTTGGTTTTTGCTTTGTTCGCCATAAGTTGGCAGGGTATGCTCAGACGTGAGTCCCTTGCTCACTTTGCCCCTGGATTCAAGCAAGCTTGGCTGAAGATGGCTGAAATGCCAGAAACCGGTCCTAGGAAGCTTGTTTCCAGTCCAGGGAAGACTTGGCTTGGCAGTTCGGGCTGGACTGTTCCCATGAGGCACAGGGTCAGACTGATTTGCATATGGCCATGTCTGAACTGGGGTGGCAGAGTGGGCTAAAAAATGGTGATGGATTAAACCCAGATCAGTTGACTTGGGGTGAGTGCTTGCAATGTTCAACACTCCGTCCATCATTTCCTTTGGTTTTTGCTTTGTTCGCCATCAGTTGGCAGGGTATGTTCAGACGTGAGTCCCTTGTTCACTTTGCCACTGGATTTAAGCAAGCCTGGCTGAAGACGGCTGAAATGCCAGAAACCGGTCCTAGGAAGCTTGTTTCCGGTCCAGGGAAGACTTGGCATGGCAGTTCGGGCTGGATTGTTCCCATGAGGCACAGGGTCAGACTGATTTGCATATGGCCATGTCTGAACTGGGGTGGCAGAGTGGGCTAAAGAATGGTGATGGATTAAACCCAGGTCAGTTGACTGGGGGTGAGTGCTTGCAATGTTCAACACTCCGTCTATCATTTCCTTTGGTTTTTGCTTTGTTCGCCATACGTTGGCAGGGTATGCTCAGACGTGAGTCCCTTGCTCACTTTGCCACTGGATTCAAGCAAGCCTGGCTGAAGACGGCTGAAATGCCAGAAACCGGTCCTAGGAAGCTTGTTTCCGGTCCAGGGAAGACTTGGCTTGGCAGTTCGGGCTGGACTGTTCCCATGAGGCACAGGGTCAGACTGATTTGCATATGGCCATGTCTGAACTGGGGTGGCAGAGTGGGCTAAAAAATGGTGATGGATTAAACCCAGATCAGTTGACTGGGGGTGAGTGCTTGCAATGTTCAACACTCCGTCCATCATTTCCTTTGGTTTTTGCTTTGTTCGCCATAAGTTGGCAGGGTATGCTCAGACGTGAGTCCCTTGCTCACTTTGCCCCTGGATTCAAGCAAGCTTGGCTGAAGACGGCTGAAATGCCAGAAACCGGTCCTAGGAAGCTTGTTTCCAGTCCAGGGAAGACTTGGCTTGGCAGTTCGGGCTGGACTGTTCCCATGAGGCACAGGGTCAGACTGATTTGCATATGGCCATGTCTGAACTGGGGTGGCAGAGTGGGCTAAAAAATGGTGATGGATTAAACCCAGATCAGTTGACTTGGGGTGAGTGCTTGCAATGTTCAACACTCCGTCCATCATTTCCTTTGGTTTTTGCTTTGTTCGCCATCAGTTGGCAGGGTATGTTCAGACGTGAGTCCCTTGTTCACTTTGCCACTGGATTTAAGCAAGCCTGGCTGAAGACGGCTGAAATGCCAGAAACCGGTCCTAGGAAGCTTGTTTCCGGTCCAGGGAAGACTTGGCATGGCAGTTCGGGCTGGACTGTTCCCATGAGGCACAGGGTCAGACTGATTTGCATATGGCCATGTCTGAACTGGGGTGGCAGAGTGGGCTAAAGAATGGTGATGGATTAAACCCAGGTCAGTTGACTGGGGGTGAGTGCTTGCACTGTTCAACACTCCGTCTATCATTTCCTTTGGTTTTTGCTTTGTTCGCCATACGTTGGCAGGGTATGCTCAGACGTGAGTCCCTTGCTCACTTTGCCACTGGATTCAAGCAAGCCTGGCTGAAGACGGCTGAAATGCCAGAAACCGGTCCTAGGAAGCTTGTTTCCGGTCCAGGGAAGACTTGGCTTGGCAGTTCGGGCTGGACTGTTCCCATGAGGCACAGGGTCAGACTGATTTGCATATGGCCATGTCTGAACTGGGGTGGCAGAGTGGCCTAAAGAATGGTGATGGATTAAACCCAGATCAGTTGACTGTGGGTGAGTGCTTGCAATGTTCAACACTCCGTCCATCATTTCCTTTGGTTTTTGCATAAACCAATATTGACATGTAACTTGGGCCCCTTTTTTCCATATTTAATGTCTCTAGCCCTGAAGAAGTCTATGGTTTACTCTAATTAGACAAAACACGTGTTGGCTAGAATCCACATCTTTGCTGAACTGTATCAAATGAAAATAAAGAACAGAAGAAGAATTCTGTGATGACTACAATTGTGGACTGTTCTTAATACTGTGGACATTTATTGCTCAGGATATTAACACTCTTTTTTGGTATACGTGTGGGCTGTTGTCTACGCGATTGGTAAAGGTGGGAGGCCGTGACTTATATCCTTTAAGCATTCTAATTTGTCAGCTGTGACTTCACACAACTCAGCGCATCCTATACCCTGCCACCCTCCTTCCTCATTGCTAAAAGATGAATAGTGCTGTGCCTGGTGGCAGACCAAAATAAAAACCCAACTTTAAAACTGGCAACAATTCTGAATACAACAAAAGATGAAATTCAAGAAACACACTATTTCATAAAGTATGGCTAAGGAAGCTTATAAAACAAGTTCAAGTTTAGGGAACAGCTCAAGCTGGCATCAGACCACACAAACTTTGCCAAATAAAACAGTGTCCTCCATAGGTGGTGAGCTCCCTGAATACCTATTCAACCAAATACATGAGACATAATATTGAGGAAAGACTATTGAAGATAAAATATTGACAGGTAAGTAATTCTAGATTTTCCATATCTGTGCAACAGTTCAAATAGTTAAACAGTGACAATTCCACACAAGAAGATCCCACACCAGGTTAGACAAATAGAGTTTAATTTCATAAATTAAATTACGAAAATGACAAAAGTTGAACCAGATGTATGACTTCTTGAAGAATAAACTGTAAAATAGCACCTAAAAGCATAAAGCACCTACCCGGGATATCGGGTCATGCTGGACCAGGTCAAAGTCAAAAGTTCAAGCCAACCGCGGTGGAGTATGCGTGGGATAAGGTCCCAGATTAGTCCTCCTGAAGTTTTACCTTCTCAAGTCTTGTGCTGTTCACATTGGAGGGGATCACGAGGAGCAAGTAGAGCATCACAGGTGTTGATTGGCGGGCGTGAGGAGCAGGCTGGACATCACAGACGGGTGGGCTGGTGCTTCACGCTGGTGGTCCTTGCGAGCGGTCCATGCTGGTGTGCGAAGAAACGTCCTTGCGGCAGCTCATGCTGATTTTCCATGCACGTGGCAAGTCTCTGGTGCACATGGGCCCATTTGCGGTCAGAAAGAGTTCAAAAGCTTGAATTTAAGAGCTCAAGAGCCACACCAAGGGTCCAGAACCTAAGAGGCACCTCTTGGGGGTCAGAAACTCACTATAGATAGGCCCAGGAGCTTTTTGAGAGCCTGTTATGTCCCTGAGTCTTAGATCAGGAGACCAGAAGACTAGCTCTTTGAGTCACTTTGGGGTACTGCATTGAAGATGGGTTGCACATCCAGTTCATCCTCCTCAGCAAGAGGGCAGCAGGCAGCAGGTCAGCATAGCAAGGCAACAGCTCCTTAAGAGTAGCAGTCCAGCAGAGTGAAGTCTTTTCAGCAGCACAGAAGTCCTTCCTGACAGAATATCCACAGGCCCAGAAGAGTACTGAAGTGGTGGTGTCTTCTTTTATACACAGTTGTGCCTTCGCAGTGAGGATATGCTTCTAGAGGCATGCCTTTTAAGTGCACAGATGCCCTGCCAGCCCTGGCCTGGTTTCATACTATCTACAGGGGATATGTAGTCCTTTGTGTGGAGACAAGACACAGCCTTTTCAGAAGTAAGTGAGGCTGTGTCCAGCACCTTCCTCCGATCCTCTCAGTGATGACCCATCCAGTCACACCTAAGCTCCCATTGAGTGTGGCATGCACAAAGTCCAACTACCAACTATACCCAGTCATGTGATCAGAGACAGGCTACTGGCACCCAATGCCAGCTTTCTAAAAGTGGAATTTTCTGAATTGTAATTTAAAATTCGTATTGACCATAAGTTAGGATTTTAAATTAGATTTCTAGAGACACCATACATGTACCAGTTATCTCTTCCCAGTTGTAAATTACACTTATAAAATGGAATAAGGCAACTCCAATGGTATCCTATGGGAGAGATAGAGTTTTTCACTTCCAGGACATGTTAAACCTTTAATGTACATTACCTACAGTTTAAATACATTGAACCCTGCACTTGAGGTTGTGCAGGGCCTAGGTTAGGGGTGAGCTATATGTATTAAAAAGGAAGGTTTGGGCCTGGCAAAAGGTTTATTTTTTTGGCAACACAAAAAGATGATGGACTGAATGCTGAACATTGTCAAACACTCACCACCAGTCACATATCTGGGTTAAATCCATTGTTTTTTTTTGCTCAACATGCCACCCCAGTTTGGAACGAGCCATATGCAAATCTGTCTTGACCATCCCAGTTCTCTACCTTCAATTGGAGGTCTGCGTTGGGCATAGGGAATTTTGAGGAGCCCGTCACAGACAGATTTGGTAAGCATCTCCCTGAGAGTACAGTCCTTCTTAGAAGGCACACTAGACATGATGGAGGTCCCCTTGCAGGCACACCAGACTCAGGAGCAAGGGGGCTGGCAAATACAAGGCTCCAAGCTCCCCTAAGAAAGCAGAAACAGTCAGACTCTCAGGGAATTCCGCCCGAGGTCCAGCTGTAGGAAAAACATCTGGTAGAGTGCCGTGCCCGGCGGTTAAAAGACTTAGCTACCAAGGTGCCCACACAAAGTCTATATCAGGAGTGCCTGAGCTATCACCCTGCCCTGCAGTGTCCGGCCGGCTCACAAGCGCCTCATCTGTAGGCCAATGCTACTGCTGAGGGCCAACCATCAACCACACTGGATCTTCCATATAGCTAAGAAAAGAGGCACAGCTCCACCTTAGGCCCTTCTAACATCTGGGAGGAAGTGCAGTCATACCTTTATGTACCCCCTGCAAAGATGCCTGGTGTGCTCCCCTAAAAGGCACCACTTACAGCTCTGCACAGTCGGCTGGGCCCTTCAAGCACAGGGGCCCAGTCAGGGTCTAGGTACAGGTCCAAGTCTCTCCATTTGTCCAGTGAGGACCAGGGTCCAAGCAGGGGCTCACCTCGTTGGGGACTACACTGCAGCAATGTTGCCGAAATCTGGGAGCCGGTCACTTGTCCCCAGGCCTGTACTTCCAGTGAATTTTCCAGGCAGTGTGTGCCCCCAGGGACACCCGCTTCATACAACTTGCCCAGCAGGAAAGTGGAACAAGGTGGGGGCCACACCAGCTCGGTCCTCTTCACCCTCTTGATAGCAGGCAAAGTCAGGCCCTGCCAACCCCTCACCAGGCCGGTTGCTCCTCCACCGGGGCCCTCAGAAATCACATGGAGCCCCCGAGGGGCCAACCTCCACCCCAGGCACCTCATCAGGCCCGCGAAGGCCAGATACTTCACTAGGACCCAGCACTTCTGGCACCTCCCAGGATCGGCACCTCCGAGGCTCAGTGCTCCTCTGGACATCTCAGAGTCAGCCTCTCTCCAACTAGGCCAAGACAAGCAAGGGTCGCCAGGGCTGCATCACCCACCGGACCCGTCACACAGGAGTTTAAAGATGAAGGGGGGCCACGCCTCCACAATCTTCCTCGCCCCCCTAAGGAAGGCAGGGTCGGGTGGCACCACGGCCTACCTCTATTACCACCACTTTCAGGTCAGGGCTCCGCAGCACAGCTCTACCCCATCTGCCATCTTCAGAGTAAGCTCGGCCTCCCGGCACCACCCCTGCCTCGATCATTTGCTTCCACAGCAGTCGTAGCTGTGGGTTGCATTCCAGCTCCTCCTCCATGTCCAACGCTACCACCCACTGGCACTCCAGGGCGGCACAAGCTCACCCATTTGGCCGGTAGGCCTCAGCACCGGGCTCTGTCCTGGGGCATACAAAATCACTCGCAACGAGGGGGGGAAACCTCTACCCGTGCTCTGTAGTTGCTTCCCAGCATCAGTCCACAGGCAGGGCGGCGCTGTCAGTAGGTATTGTTCAGCGGAGCCAGAGAGACCAAAAAGTCCAGCTCACCAGACCGCTACCTTGGCCTCGCCCCTGACATTTGCTTTTAATCTTGGCACAGACATAAACCAGGATTAAAGCTGAGTCAAAGGGATCAGTTACCAATTTTAACATCACCCTTACCATATCTACCTCTCCCTCTCTCAACCCACATTAAAGGCAGTTATCTGAGCTTTGACAAACACCAGGCCATGGGGAGAAAAGATCTCTGTTAAAGAGCACCCCTTTTGGGAGCCCACTGTGTTCCGCAGTGCTCACCCAGTGAGGAGCTAACCCAATTATGAAGCTTGCCACTTAAGGTGGTGAGGGATATTGCATCCAATTTATAGGAGTCTCCATGACAAAAGAGAGACATTAAATCCACCAGTTGATTCAGAATTTAGTGGCAAGGCGGAACAGCACACCTGGACCATTTAAAAACTGCCTCTTGGGGAGAATATGTGCTGAACAGTGTTAAAGATTTCCTGTCCTTCCCCATTTTTGGCTACTTTTTTTTTTTTTTTGAAGATGTGTTTACACCAAACTATGCAAAATGCATTTCCTTGAGTAAAGTTCAAATGTAAAGACACGTTTACTGTAATTCTATGCAGAAGGATTTTTTTGTAGCTGCATTAAAAGTTTACTTTGGAATTTAAAATGGAAATGTCACTTTTCTGATCCTCACCCTTTTTTGGAGCTGCTTGAATCTTGTCATTGCAAACCCAATTTGCATGAATATTTTATTTGGAAAGTCTGAAGCATATTCGTCAAATTGTGCTAAAGTTACTAGAAAAGTTATAACAGCTTTTCAATGGAAAGCCAGACCTCACATAAATACAGAGGTGCTTTTACTGCAGGTCTAGCAGGTCCTTCTCCCAGTAGAAGACGTCTGACAAGTGCTGCATGGCCTGCCAATAGGGACGTGCCACACTCACCCACTAATAAGTTGCCGCTCCACTAGGTTTAAAAAAAACTTTGCTGTGTCTGCCAGTTGTTGGCAACAAAAAAGAAAATGTAGTGCAGCACATAGAAAAATATAAAATTAAAGAAAAAAATAACTCATATGTAGAGGAAGAGGGTCAAACTGAAATGTGATCAGTGGGAAAACAGGATGGTAAGAACAGACTGGAGTTAATAACACTCTAACCAAAAAGGCCACTTGCGTACTTCGCGTCACACACAATCTTGTGCTATTTTTTAAAGCTAACCACATCCTCGTGTCTGTTTTTGGATGCAAAGTGCCACAGCGCTATTAATTCACTTAGCATAATTTCGCAAATAAATTCTGTGTAACAAATGTACGCAAATTTTGCTTGAAGTTTGTTAAATACGTACAGAAAACAAAGGTGCATATAACAGTCCCCAATAAGACATAATATATACTCCTCAGTGAGAGGACAAAGATCTGTTTTATCTCAAACTACAAATAGTCATATCCAGGCTTCCACAAAGGCATAATATTAGGAGTTGATTTGGGCTGATTCCGCCCTGGCATACTTTCTATTGTTATTGTTAATTCTTCTGTTGTGCTCATGTGTCCATGGAATATTTCTGACCATCTCGTCTATAAATTCCTCATCACTCTTGGGTGGCTTATTTGCTGGCAACCTCCTTCCTACAGCTTTCAATTAAATGGCCCATTCAGAATCAATGAAGCTTTATTTGGTTACAAATTAGCCATAAAAGCAAAGGACAAATAAATAAACAAAATACAGTTACACATCATAAGTGATAAAAAAAGTTCCAAAAATACTTTCAGATCAGGTGGACACACAAATAACATCATCATTATTTCATTTACTGATTCACTATGTAGACACAAGCCTATGGTACAGTTCTAAAATATTAAAACCTGATATTTTGTATTGATTCTGAATGGCCCATTCATGGGTCCCTTTGCTCTTTGGATTGAGGCTCATATCTGATATAACATAATTTTGGCTGTGAAGCAAAAACAATAATGATGAGGATAACTACAGTGTGGTCATGCCGGTGGAATTCCCTTTTCTAAACTAAACCTTTCCTTGAAAATGCATTTATATTTTGAACGTTCTGCTTTGTGAGCCTTTCACAGTTATGGTAACTATAAGTAAGTTGGTTATAAAAACATGACAGGGGGGCATGTTCTTGCACCACTGGAATAAGATGGCGGCACTGGGCTGAGCTTTGTGTCCGAGTAGAGCTCTTTTCCACATTTGCAGCCACTTTCAGCAATGTTGGAAAACGGAATTCCTCACCTGTGCTCTCTTTTCTGGTTGGAGTGGCATTTGGAGCTGTTCCAATTCTCTTCCTGCTTGACCCGGCAGCAGCGATGGAGCGTTTCCTCATTTCAATGTGAGCGGCTGCCATTTTATGAGCCTGCCGCTCGCTCTTCAAGACCTCCTACTGAGGTAAAACCGGCGTTGTGTTTACTTAACGCTCAGCAACGTTTTTTCCTTCTTATTTAAGTGCTGCTACTTCTCCAAATGCATACTTGGACTTTATTCCTCTGCCTCTGTTTTAAAATTAGATTTTTGCAATGACTGAGCACTTATTCTCTGCTTCTTTTTATATGTGGTTTCCTCGCAGCATTTTTTTCTTTTGCATTGACTTTGCTCACAATTCTCATACACTAACTCCTTGCACAGATTATTTTTCTCTTTACAAAGGAAAGGAAGAGGGGAATGTTTTTTTAAATCTTTTGATCTGTGCCATATAACTCTCCTCACCTCTTTCTTCATACTTGCCTTCCTCTACATAGTCTGTATTAGCGTATGGGTAGACTGCGGTCACCAATAAAGGTCCAGCATTGTCCTTCTCGACGTACCACTATGTCCAGTGACATTTCAAACTCTGTAAAAACTTCATCCTCTGTCACAAAGCCCAAAAGGTTTAAAAATGCCCCCCTCACCTATTTTGTCCTCTCACAATCCTGTTCTTAATACTATTGTTGATGAAGTGAAGGGTCAAAACTCCTTTATGTCCTCTACTAATGAGAAACTCCAACTTATTGAGGACAGGTGGAAGCGAAGGTGTTCGATATGGAACAACGCATCAGTGATCTACATGATGTTACTACTAAGATTCCCATTTTGGAACAGGAAATTCACTGTCTCAAGTTACATACTGAGGACCTTGAAAATCGCAAAAGGCGTAATAACCTTTGTCTGTATGGCTTAGTAGAGAATTTGGAGGGCCCAGACCATCTTCTTTTTCTGAAGAGGCTCCTGCCCAAGCTTCTGGATCTTCCATTAGAGCCTCCTCTAAATATTCAATGTGCACTTCGTCTTGGTCGACTCCAACGGAACTCTACTAGACCTCGAGAAAATATAATGCTATTTTTGGAATTTACGGATCTCATGCATGTGCTTACAGCAGCAAAAGTGAATTGTCGCCTTATCTGGTCTGGTCATACCGTTTTTCTTTCCCAGGATCTCTCTAATGCCACTAATGCCAGAAGGAAGGAATTTCTTGCTCTGCGTCCACAGATGAGACAGTTACTTATTCGCTATGGCATTTTACATCCGTGTTTGTGTAAAATTACTCATGAGGGCACTACTTGTTCTTTTGATGACCCTGTTAAATTGAAATCTTTCCTCCAAAGTCTCTCAACAAACTCTGTTGACAGTTCTATCCAGCGTCGTTAACTCTTTTTCTATAATGTTACTAATGGCTGTTCATTCTCTTATCTTTTCATATCTCTTTCTCTGTCGGTTCGTCTGTTCTCGGCGTTGTTACGCCCCATGCTCATTACGTGTACTCTCCGTCCTAGATCTGGATTCCTTTCCTTGATCTATCTCTTTTTCTTACCATTTCCTTTCCTCTTTATGTTCTTAATTGTTTTTCTTTTTTTTTTAACTCTTCATGATGCATGTGCTTATCCCTGTTATTTGTTGTTGTGTATATTATGTCCCCTATTTATTTAATAAATGGTGTTTCTTTGTTTTCAGATGTGTTACTGAAGTGTATCATCTCCATTCATGTAATACCTACCCAACCTCCTAATATGTGTAATGTTGTTTCATGGAATGTTTGTGGTCTGAGACACCCCTTTAAAAGACAAAAGGTACTTTCTCATTTGTCTAGATTGAATTCTCATGTTTCTTTTTTACAGGAAACTCGTGGCAACGATGCTGAATCCAATAAACTAAAAAGACAATGGGTAGGCCAAGTTGTTTACTCCCCAGCCTCCCTTCGCCGGGGTGGTGTTGCTATTCTTTTTCATAAGTCGTTACATGTACAAATGTTATCTACACAATGTGACACTAGTGGATGTTGGGTAATGGCTAAGGTTGCCATTCACAATAAAGAAATCATTTTACTAATATTTATGGACCCGTTAAACCAGACCCTGTTTTTAGGGCTAACATTAATATCTTATTCTCCTCCATTGATAATCCTAACATTATTGTTGCTGGCGATTTCAATCAGTGGCTAGACACATTTTCTGATAGACAGTCCAAATGTAAATTCAATCCCGATAAATCATACAGATCATTTCAATCTGCCATTGTCTCTTGTCCATTATTTGATGTTTGGAAAACCTGTAATCCTGATTCCTTTGAATTCACATTTTATTCCTCTGTCCATCACACTCGTTCTAGAATTGATTATATTTTGGTTAGTAAACCCTTACTCCCCTCTATCCAATCTTCAGAGATTGGATCTATTTTTATTTCTGATCATGCTCCTGTCTGTTCCTCACTTGACCTCTCCCTGAGCACTCCAAAAACTTAATAACTTTCTTTTGTCTGACACTGTTTTGATCTCAGAAGCCACTACCTTTATCAATGAATTTTTTAATATTAATAATCATTTAGATACTTCTTTTTCTAATACTTGAGATGCCTTTAATGCCTCTCTCCGTGCCTTTACTATTGCCTACTCAGCAAGAAAGAAGAAAAACAACCAGGCCAGGTATACAACTCCACTACAATATTTCAAATCACTGAAGCATACTAACTTCAATTCTAAATCCCCCCTTACTCTACACAAGTTAATTAAGGTCAAATCTGCTCTTAACAAACTTGCCACAGTTGATGCTTTCAATGCCCTTCTTAAAATTAAATCCAAATATCATGGTGGACAAAATAAAGCAGGCAAAATGCTAGCCAATTTCTTGAAAATCAAGTCTGAACGCAAAAATATTGGCCCTATCCTTAATAAATCTACCAATAAATTGGCTTCCTCCGATGAAGATATTTCTTCTACGTTTCAAAATTATTATCAGACATTATACTCTGATGACACTAACCCCTCTAGTCAGAATATGCACACTTTTTAATGGCCTTCCTCCAACTCCTTCCTTGTCTGATAACTTTGACTTATTAGAAGCTGAGATTACTGTCCAAGAAATTACGGATGCCATTGGCTCTTTAAAAAAATCTAAAGCACCTGGTCCTGATGGCCTCTCAGCTGAATTGTTTTCCACTTTTTCTTCTATTTTTGTCTCTAAAATTCTTGCTCTTTTTAATTCCTTCCTCGAAGACTCTAAGGCATTTAGCTCCTTTATGGAAGCCCTAATTGTCTTGATTCCCAAACCTGATAAACAACATACCCTTTGTAAAAATGATCGCCCTTTCTCATTAATTAATTACAACTGCAAGATATTTGCTAAAATCCTTGCCTCTCATCTTGAAAATATTGTCCCATTATTGGTTAAGACCGACCAATCTGGTTTTGTTAAGGGCAGATTGGCAGCTGATAATGCTCAAATGTTTTCTAATGTTATCTCCTTTGGGAAAAAATACCAATCTCCTCTTGCAGTATTGTCTCTAGACGCCCAGAAGGCTTTTGATCGGATTTATTGGCAAGTCATGTTTACTACTCTTCAATGGTATTGTTTTGGACCGAATTTTATTTCTTATGTTAAATTGTTATACTCTGCCCCACATGCCAGTATTTTTGT
>NC_140592.1:872014265-872120179 GCF_964204655.1 Triturus cristatus
TTTCAAATAGACAATTCTTTGCCTTAACTTCTGAATTTGCTGACACTCCTTTGTCATGTTGGATTTTATTTGAATGCACCCTATTGAGGGATTTTTCTTTTAAAGATATAATATATATGTCTAATTGCACTTTTGCTTCCTCTAATCCTATTTTAAAATACTACCAACAATTATTATATAATATCCTGTCAGCTGGTCTTGAACCACACCAATGTTTTTGTCCTCTACTATTTGGTATAATAAATGTATCAAATTTTGACGTAAATCATTTTACTACAAACACTGGAAGGAGAAGGGAATTATGTTTATTTATCAACTTGTCCATCATAATTCTGTTATTCCCTTCCCCCAATTGCAGTTACAATATAACTTACCTAACTTGTTCCTTCATGAGTACCTCTTAATATCATCTGCTTTACAGTCCTATTTAGCTGCTAATAATTTTTCTTTAGCTTCTCCCTCACTTCTCCCTACCCCACTGATTTAAAACATTTCTCCTGATCTTAGACCTAAGGCTGCTTCTATTTATAAGATGTTGTTATCACCTGTTATTGAACGTTCTAAAACCCATAACAAATTACTTTGGGAAGCGGATATATCTATATCACTTCCTATCCCTTCATGGGATAAATTTTGGCTTAAGTTATTCAAAACTTCTGGTGCAGCCCGCACCACTCAATCTTTATACTTCATTGATAATAGAGCTATTATTACTCCTGAATGTATATCCAAGTTTTCCCCTACCTCATCTCCCCTATGTTGGTCTTGTTCTACCTCCAATGGGACTTTTATTCACCAATTATATGATTTTTCTAATGTACTGAAGTTTTCGCAATCTGTTTGGGCTAAATGCATGGTAATATTTCATTGTAATATTCCGTTATCAATGCAAACTGTTTTTCTTGGCTCTGCCTCACCTGCTTTTGATGTTTTTTTTCTCCTAAGTCTTTGTTGCTTGACCTTTGTATCGCTCTTGCATTTAAAGTGATCTTATCTTGTTGGAAAGATAATTCTAAATTATCATCGTTGACTTGGTGGAACTTTATTTGTGATGAACACAGAATTGCTACTGTTTCTTCTCTTTCTCTTTCTCAGAAACGTAAATCTGATCTATTGTGGTTACCTTTTACTTCATATCTTTCTACTTCTGCACCTGCATCTTAGTCTATATCTTCATCTTTATTTTTTCCGATTACATATTCATTTCATGCTTTATACTATTCCTCTTTTCTCTCTTTATTCCTCTTTATTCCTCCTTTTTTCTCTTTCTTTCTTTCTTTCTCTTCATAAATGATTTGCTTGGTATATTATATTTGTATTGTGTTCAATTGTTTGATAATATTTTTCTCCCTCTAAAACCTCAATAAAATTATTAAAAAAAAAAAACAAAACATGACAATGTCTTAGCACAAGGGCGTAACACCGGTCCCTGCAGGCCCTGCAGGACAGAGAGAGGACGGGGGGGATTGTAGTGGGAAACCTGCCAGGGGCAAAAAAAAAGTCAAGGGGTCCCCATTCAGACCAAGATCAATGACTATGTGTGAGATATGGGAAACTTAGTAGGAGGACCCTCGTCACATTCTGCTGGGGGAGGGCATCATTGTGCGTTATGCCACTGTTTTGGCAGAAGCAACAGGTCAGGCACTTCCATGACATGAATTAAGACAACTGTGCAAGAGAGCAATCTATTAGTAGTACCAACTTAGTAGACAAGTACATAAAATGCATTTTTTAGATGAATGAAGAGCGTTCTTATGGACAAAATAATTATTTTCAGGGGAGCACTGAAAACCTACCATCATTCTTGTTTTTATGCAATAATAAAATCAATAGTTCTTACACTATACAAGAATGCACCTTTCAGTTCAGTCTTTTCCATCCTTTTTCCCAAAGGCATATTCAGGAAAACTTTGCATCATGCTTGCACCATGCAACGTGGTACATGTGTGACACACACCAGAAAGTCATATTTATGAAGCCACGCACAGCCACTTTGAATGGCTTTAAAAATATGGAGTAATGCAACGCAACGCAAATTGCTGCGTTGCAATACTCTGAGCTAAGGGAGGCATTCCATGGACATTGCTGTGGGTGTTCCCAGGCAACTCCCATGGTTTTTGATCCATTTCCCGATTTACCAAACCTGGTCAACCTGGGAGTGCACAAAACAGATACACCTCCCCAGGAGAGGCGTAACGTGGAGAAATATCTTTATTTCTCCTCATTACTTCCTCTTTCTATGTGTACTATATTCTGCAGCACACATAATAAGAGAAAAAAGACCCTCAGGATTGTTTGTGTGCAGAAAGGTGTCCCTTTCTGCACAAAAACAGTCCTGCCAACAACACAGGCATCCTTCCACTATTGTGCAAAGCTACCTGCAATGGTGCTAGGCTGCCATAACAGCACCAGCACAAAGGAAAAGGACAGGAATCTGCTGTATTGGATATACACATCTTATTACTGTCCTTTCCCTGTGACACGGGGCAGTGCAGCAAGGTAAATCCCTGCACTGACCTGTGCCACAAAACTGGTACATATGGCCCTTTCTTTTCATCTGTTTTTAAGTGCATCTTTCGCACAAATTCACACTTTTGGTTGGTGGTTAACTTTGCAGTCCAATTTAATTCTTTACATTATTATATAGATTGTACCATTATACTTTCCGCATGTCTCTTCTATGGTGCACAATATACAAATAATTTTTAATGAACATTACGAAAACAAAATATTGTATTTCCACGCAGTGAAATACGTTGGTTGTGCAGGAATAATTATTTGACAGAGTCACAGTATGATGCTTTTTCACCGTCTTTTCACGAGCTTGCAACCACCCTGGCTCTGGGCAACTACTGGAAATATACAGTGTCTGCTTAAATGAAACCAGCTTCAGAGGCAAACCAATCTCTGTCACGGTGACCCTGGGGCAACAACCAAATGTCGAGCACCATTTGCATATAGAGTATTCTGTTATGAAGTGGTATATGCTTCCCTTAAATTGAAAGCGTAAATAATTAAAACCGCGAAAAAAAGATTGCAGCTTTAACTGCAAACCTTCGCCTTGGCACATCTGCTGAAGCGCTGAGAATGAGATTTGGTGCTTGAAAGTTGTTAGTCTGACTTTTCACTGAGAAAGTAGCAGCAGAAGAGGTGAGAAGTGCGTAATCAGGGGGAGAGGCGCCAGTTTCTTTTTACAGAGAACAGACACGAATGTTCTCCTACCTATTTTATGCGTTCATACCGAGGGAAAGAGTAAGAAAATGGGTTATTAGTTGTAAAAGATATGAGTCCTTCACAAGCAATACGTCCACTATGTTCTCTTTACTGGGGACCAAGTAGCCCACTGTAGCATTTGATTTTTCTCAGGATAGTGAAGCAGAATAGGCTGAGGGTGTGGGCTAGTATCCTCAGCTTGCTGTATGCAAAAACAACCCTTAATAATTCATTACTCAGTCAGTGCACTTCCTTATAAAAAGGAAAAGTGTTCTATTACACACACCTTACTAAATACTTCCTATTATTGGCAAATATATGCAATTAGGTAAATGGAGAAATCTTTGGTGACTCCTGCAGAACAGTTGGCACCATCAGCAAGCCCTGAACCCATGATCATAATTCCCCTTCACCTAATCCAAATGTCACAAGATAAGGGGGTGTCATTAATAATTGAGCAGGCTTAGTGGCTTTGTCATAGTATCACCACGTTATTAAAAGCAGAAACATGTTATAATCCACCATTCCAAAACCATTTAAATCAATGAGAATAGAACCGGCATTCAAGTCTTTTCATTGTAATATAAACCTTGCTTTGTCAATAAAGCACTGTATTAAATAATATGGGTTCTCTATCTTATTTCTGCCTTTACGCTGCTGCCAATGCAGCCATAGGATGCTGCAACATGGGTCCCTACTCTCCAGAGACTCGGTACAAAAGTACAGGCTGCAACAAATCCTGAAATCATGGAAAACATCTCCCAGGGTTATGGATTTGAGAAACCATTTCTGGAGGTAGCTACATTTTCTGCAGATCCTCAAACACACGTTAAGTCCATTGGTGGTGCAACTGCAATTCCTGGGGCACCAAAAAAAAAAATGTTTTGGAGCCAAGGGCGAGTCCTCAGAAGTCCTAGTGAAACCCTCCAGGGTCCCTCAGCAGGTCTGTTCCCCCGCTGATCCTCAGCGCTTTGCCACTGTTGCTGAAGGCTTTTCCTGTATTCTTTAGGGACCCACACACCATGCTTCACATTTTTTAGAGGCTAGGGGCCTCTCCCCCTTTGATGGGTCACTATGTGTGCAAATTTGGGGCAGTGCTTGGGGGCCAGGCGGCTCCATGCACAGTCGCTACCTTTTTGGGTCATTGCGGGAGCCAGCATTCTCTATGTAGATGGATGACTTTTGGGCTGTGTGTCCCCGGTCCCCCAGACACAGGCAAGTGGAGATGTATTCTGCACAGCCAGCACCTGAACTACGATTCGCTCCTGTCCCAGGGAGAAGGGGTCCTCTGGAGCAGTTCGTTCTTGCTTTAAGTCCTGGGGGATGGGTCACCTGGACTGAAAGTGGCTCTTGGGAGGGGGCTCCACACATGATCCATTTCCTATTTAAATCAAAGCATAACGTTGCATTGGCACATGGTGCCTGGCTCTCCCTCAGGACATTGTCCAAATAGTAGTGGATTCCGATTCACTACTTTTCTCGCTTGGTCATTCTGGGGCACCGAGATTCAGTTGCAGGTTTCTTCAGCCCCCGTATAGCCGATTTCACTAATCTTGGTCTCGTTTGGCATCTGGAGACTAGCTCTAGCCCCTCATGTGTCCTGCAGTTTAAACTTGCTTTTGATTGTGGAGTTTGATTTATAAGGCTCACTTCACAGTCGCTACCTTTTTGGGTCATTGCGGGAGCCAGCATTCTCTATGACTTTTGGGCTGTGTCTCCCCGGTCCCCCAGACACAGCCAAGTGGAGATGTATTCTGCACAGCCAGCACCTGAACTACGATTTGCTACTGTCCCAGGGTGATGGGGTTATCTGGAGCAGTTCGTTCTTGCTTTAAGTCCAGGGGGATGGGTCGCCTGGACTGAAAGTGGCTCTAGGGAGGGGGCTCCACACATGATCCATTCCCTATTTAAATCAAAACATAAGGTTGCATTGGCACATGGTGCCTGGTTCTCCCTCATGGCATTGTCCAAATAATAGTGGATCCCAATTCACTACTTTTCTCGCTTGGTCATTCTGGGGCACCGAGATTCAGATGCTCGTTTCTCAGTCCCCGTATGGTTGATTTCACTAATTTAGGTCTCGTTTGGCATCTGGAGACTAGCTCTTGCCCCTCATGTGTCCTTCACTCTAAACTTGCTTTTGATTGTGGAGTTTGATTTATAAGGCTCACTTCTCCAGACTTGTCCTCTGCCTGTGCTCATGATGCTCTCTCCTGCTTAGTAGACGTTTCCACAGCCAACACGTAGAACACACTCCATGCCATAGTTACCAGCTCCCACAGCCTCCTGGCTACTTTCAGGGCACCCATCTGTCAGCAGAGTCAAAGGCCAGTCCACAGAAGTCCAAGGAGAACCCTCTAAAGTCTCTCAGCAGGTAAATTCCTGCTACTATAAATACACAATAGTACAATAAACATCTGTTATTCAGCACCAAGATACCCTTGGGTGAACGTGTGGTTTACAAATACACATGTTATGTTATGTTACTGTTCCTCAGGGGTAATAATGAGGCCATCACCACTTGTCCTGGTGGGTCCCATCTTAGTCCAGGTGGCCAACTAAAGTGTTAATAGTCCAAAATCCATCCTTGGAAGGATTCAGAGATCTTCTTCCTTCCAGCTGGCCATTATAATGGCCTCACAGCCACAATATCAATGTCTTCTCAAGTATCCATCCCATGTGCAGGGGTTTTTAAGTTGGGGTGTAATGCTCTGGAAGGTAGGCACCTCTGCCCAAACCTAGAGTGGCACATTCTCACTCTACCCCTGACCCAATGCTCCTGTATAGCATTCTGTAACATTAAAGATGGCGAGTTCAAGTCGGTTATTAGAAGACCTTCTGTGGGAGCCTCAGCTCTGTCCCCAGCTGACACGGCTACCTGATTCCATCCTACCAAAACTTCAAATGGAACCTCCTCTTGTGTTTGGCTCCAGCGGTCTGGCCTTCCTCTTTTGTTCTTGTGTGCTTGCCCAGGTCGGGTTTAGTGTGAGGAGTTAATTAACACTTACAGATGTCTTCCCCACTCCTTCCTTTTCCAGTAGCTGGGCCAAGCACTGTTAGTGACTCCAGTATGTGATGAGGCCTGTGATCCTCCAGCTGGCTAGCAGAGTAATTAACTTGGTCAAGTAGGGGAGGCAAAGGTGGAATTTGATTATGGCAGAGGCAGGGAAAAATGAAAATGCTTAAAGTGCCATAAGGAGCACAGCTATCAAAAAAGTGACTGTGAATCTGCACTCAATGTACATCTAAGCTCACTGCTTTTTCAGTAAGCACTACAGAACTACTCTATAAATGCCCACTCAATTTACAAGGTATGCAGCAGGTCATCAGCAATTCATGAAGGGTCCCTTCTGGGACATAGTCTAACCAGCTCAGCCTGCACATATGCACATGCCTGTGCTCACTTGTTTGTGTGTAACCAGTCTTGAGCCTCTTACCCAAACTGTGCTGCATTGCCTAATATTAAATGGCAGACATTGGTGGTTAGCACATTCAGTCCATTGCCATAACATTGACTGTGAGTGAGATTCAGCCGGTGAAACTCACTCACAGTAAAAGTCCAAAACAGAATAGTTTGATGAAAAAAGTCCAGGGGGGTTACATGGGTGGAACCCATTTCCTACAGACAATTTCTTTTAACAACACAACAACAGTGTCTGTATCAGACAGGAGGAATAACAAGGTGGTGGGTAGGGGGGAGGGGAAGAAAGATCAGCGGGGCGGGGACCAGGGGTAATGCTACCATAAGCAATCCAAAATAAAGCATTTTACTTTGACAATTACTTACATTTCACAATGTTAAGCCTAGTAGTAGGTACATTAAAGATGCAGGTGGTAGTACAGCATGTAGCACAGTACGAGTTTACTGGGTAGCAAAACGTGAAAGCGGCACCAAGGAACATACCCACATCAAACAGACTATGGGGGGATGTACAGCTCCCTACCTGGATTGGGCCGTCGTGATTGAAGCAGGTGTTGAAGGATATGAGCCACCTTGTATAAGCCAGGTAGTGAATGGCACCCAGATGTCTTTGGGGTGGGATCAAAGAGGTATAAGGTCCCAATACATGGGCAATTGCTCTTGGCAATATGTGATATCAAGTAGTCATGTTTTGCTATTGGGTGGGGTAGGAAAGGTATCATGCAGTGTGCAGCATGTGGTTTTCAGTTGATAGTCTAGCAGAGCGTCCAAGGGCGTGGGGAGTGGGGATATGTTAGGCGGGAAAGGTGTGAGGAATCACCCATCAGGGTAGTGGTCAGAAAAGGTTTGAAGCTTGTGTTTTTGCACATGAAAAGCAGCCCTTTTTTCCATAAGCTAGGACAATTGGGATTACTGATCAGTGGTAGAGAAGGAGCATAAGGAATTGGTAAATTCATTCTTTTACAGACACCCTCCCATGCCCAGTGGACACATTAAACAGTGTTAATTTTTTCATGGGAGCTTTGTACGGGCTATATAGGGCCATCAACAGTGGACAAGCAGCCACATGATCTGTCTAATTAGCCACATGTGGTTGGGAAGTAGTAGAGTATAACCGGCTATGTAAATATTGTGCTTGGTCACAATGAGCATATAGTGCCATATCCAGTGCTCCTGGACCACCCTGTGCAAGCGGTATTGTGAGTAGTTCCCAGAATATCCTAGGTTGCTTGCCCGCCCATAATAGTGTGATCATATGGGATTTTCGACGTGAATAGAATTGTGTCATGAGTGGGAGAGGAATATTAGTGAAGAGATACAAAACTTGGGGAGAAGGACCATCTTTGCAATACGACCTATCAGGGGCAGTTTAGACCACATAGGTATTCTGTCTTCCAGCCAGCACAAGGCACTGCAGTAATTTGATCTCCATAAGTCGTCTGTGTCAAGGCTGCGCCAAATACCCAAGTAGCGGACTGGGTCAGTGGCCCTTTTTAAGGGTATTCTGAGTGTAATTGTATTGTGCTATCAGTAAGAGGAAACAGTATGGATTTGGCCCAGTTGATTGTATGCCGAAGTAGCCTCCAGAGCGGATCACCTCCCATGTCAGTGGAGCCAGGTTCTCACCAGGGTCACAAGTATAAAGGGTGATATCTTCAGAGTACATGAAGACCAAAAGACCCCTGCATGTAAATCCCAGTCCTCTGTTTGCATGATGTTGTCTTAGCCACACCGCCAGAGGCTCCATGGCAATGGCAAAAAGGAGCAGCGACAGTGGACAACCTTGTCTCGTGCCACGGGTAATCAGAATGGGGTTGAATATCTGTCCATTTAAGCGTACTCAAGCCGAAGAGAGATTGTAAAGGAGATGCCCTTGTTTAATGTAGCCAGGGCTGAGCAAGAGCGAGAGAGAGAAAGGGAAAGAGATATGTTCATTCTAACAAGTCAAATGCATTAGTTGCGTCAAGTAGAGTGGCCACTGCAGAGACCCGAGGATCAAGATGGTGCATTACTGCAAAGATCATGAGAAAGTTGTGAGAAGTTGAGTGGACAGGGATAAAGCCGGATTGGTCTGGTCGGACAATCATTGGCAGCAGCAGCTGGAGCCTATTGGACTCACTGACATATTATCAGCCCACAAAATATCCCTCTACCAAAATATTGTGACCAAAATACCAATAACAAAAATATTGTCATTCTATACTTATAATGGTAAGTACATAATAAAATAAAAATCATTGTATTAAATATTGTTTTCTGAATATATATATATATACATTAATATAATAAATATTAAATACATTAAATAGTAACATTAATTTAAGAAAATAAAATTAATTGAATATATATTTGAACAAATATAACAAATACACTTTAAAAAAGTTAAACACACATATAATAATTAATATATAATTACATATATCTACTAAAAAAACAATTATTAAACTAATCATTTTAATTTATATTGTAATTTCAGTGTTATAAGAATATTACAAAAAACATACATATATACATATATATATATATATATTACCTACTGGCGGTCGCCAGTAGGTAGTTATAGTTAGGACCACGTTTCCATAGGAAAACCTCAACATTCTATTTTGAATAACTTTGGCGCCGGTCGACGAATCCTCGCGAATTTCTCAAAATAGGTGGGGCGCTACGCTCCGCTCCTACCCTGAAAGTCTCGGGGGGATCCGTCAAGCGGGGGCTGAGATAAAAGGGGGGTCCCAAAACGCGTTTTTCCCATGCATTTTTCCATAGGACCTTTAGAACGAGCTACAGCCCGAACGGCTGAACAGAATTACTCAAAATTTGGCAGAGAGGTAGTCCCTAGGTCAAGGAAGTGCCTTTTGTAGGTTTGGTGTAAATCTGTTCAGTAGATTCTGAGAAAATAGCCTTTAAATCAATATATATATCTGAGCCCGCTTACGGTACGCTTACCGTACGCTTACGGTAAGCGTACGGTGGCGTGCGCGAGCGCGATTCTGATTGGCTCTTAGATCTTAGTAAACATTCGAATCGGTCGAAACCAGGAAGCGGTGGCCGCCATTTTGTGTATTTCACTCTGAAAAAAAAGAGTGAAAACAAGGAAAGGGGGCAATGAGGAGAGTTACAGACCCCCTAACATTTGTAAGGGGGTCAAAGAAGGACAGAAAAGTACAAAAAAAACATTTATTGATTTTAAAAAAAATCACGGGGTACGCGTACGGTAAGCTTACGGTAAGCGTACGGTAAAAAAAAATAAAAAAAAATAAATGAAAAGCAGATTTAAGAGTTTAGATATTAGGGAGCTCTAAAAAGAGCTGTTGTGTTTATGAAGTCATTTTTTAAGTGGTACCTACAAGTAAGTACCGATGCAGAGTCTAAGGTTCAAGAGGAAGACTCTGTTCCCTTCATCATTGAAGTGCACACCATCTCCTCTATAAATGTCTTGCATGTCATAACGCAAGTTGTTGTGGTAAATGGCACCCATACCATAGTCACGGAGGAAAGCAGAAACAGATTTGTTGACGTGCTTTCTTGCTTTGTCAATCTGTGGACAGAAATGATTGGACCAGTTCCATTTTTGCCTTTGGCATATGTTGGAAAACACAAAGGCAGTTTTAGGGAAAAGTGTAAACAGTTGTGCAAAGGTGTCCTTCATAAGCATTTCCAGACCTACCCCAGTCAAAGTGCCTAGGTCATTGCCACCACAGTGCACTATTATGAGGTCAGGGTGTTGGATTTGAATGAAGGATTTCACCAATGGCATCAATTGGTGCCACTTTAACCCTCTCTGACCAATCCATTTAATGTCTACATTTGGCAAAGCAAGGTCTCTCACCATACCTGTTTTCTCTGCAAACTTTTCACTCCAGAAGACATAGCTGTGCCCTACAATCCACACTGTGAACATCTTCAAAGGAGAACTGGATGCACTCAGGAGGTGTCTTTCAGTAGAATGGCAATATGAAAAGAAAGACAGTTTGGAAATGGAGGCATACATATTTTTTACAAAACAAAAAGAACTGATTGGCTGTTTCATACCATTCTAGAATAAAAACTAGGCTGTATGTGTAAATTAATAGAAGCATGTTTTGTATTGGTAAAAAAAAATGTGTAACCAAAGAACAGTACTATGGATTTGCTGTTAGGTTTGAAAAGTCAAGCACTCTTGCTCTGTGGAATTGAAACATTGTTTGGCGAACTTCTGACCTAACTCAACACAGCAGTGTTCCATGAGCTGTTGCTATGGTAGCAGGCAGAAGTCAAGTTGGGGGAAGGGTACTAGGCAGAAGTCAAGTTGGGGGAAGGGTACTTTTGGAAAAGGGTTGGTTTTCAACCAATAGAAATGTGTGATTACATTTGAAAAAAAGGGGGAAGCACTGAGATTTGAAACTTACAAGTATATGTGTGGAAAAATAGAGGGAAAGTTTGCCATTATCTGGTTCTGCTGAGAGGAGAGAGGTGAACACAACAGAGATCCTGGCTCTGATAATCTGCTGTTTGAGTGTCACATTTCTTTCACAACTAACTAATTTTAAAGGTGAGTTTACAGTTTGAGAGGGGATGTATGTGGTAACTTAAGAAATGAATAATAGAAATGGAAATTGTTTTTGTTGTAGTTACACATGGTGGTTTCATAATGTGTTAGTCTGTAAAAGTGATTTTCACTTGCCCCGAAAAAAAAAAGAGCAGTAAGTGTGCTTTCAAATTGGCTAAGAAATTTCGTTTTGGGACTAATGTGAAAACATGACTCTGTGTGCAGAGAGGAATTATAGGCAGAGATTTATTGCGTCTTGCTCTGGTGATTTCACAGTTGCATTAGATGGAAAGGGGGAGCGAATTTTTGGGGGAAGAAGCAGAGTCTTAGCACACACCCATGTGCTTGCCATGTATAGTCATGCACAGTATTTACAAGCGAGTGGGGTTTTCAGGTTTCAGTCTGTAATGCAAATACATTCAGCATCACTAAGGCTGGTTGCCCTTGCTGGAGTGTAGGCAGTCACCGAGAATACACATGGTGGTGGTCTGAAAAAACAGTTTGGACATGTGCATTTAAATAAATCAAAAAAAGTGGTTTCATAATGTGTCAGTCTGTAAAAGTGATTTTCACTTGCCCCGAAAAAAAAAAGAGCAGTAAGTGTGCTTTCAAATTGGCAAAGAAATTTCGTTTTGGGACTAATGTGAAAACATGACTCTGTGTGCAGAGAGGAATTATAGGCAGAGATTTATTGCGTCTTGCTCTGGTGATTTCACAGTTGCATTAGATGGAAAGGGGGAGCGAATTTTTGGGGGAAGAAGCAGAGTCTTAGCACACACCCATGTGCTTGCCATGTATAGTCATGCACAGTATTTACAAGCGAGTGGGGTTTTCAGGTTTCAGTCTGTAATGCAAATACATTCAGCATCACTAAGGCTGGTTGCCCTTGCTGTAGTGTAGCAGTCTGGACATGGGCTTTTTAAAAAATCTGAAAAGTGGTTTCATAATGTGACAGTTTGTAAAAGTGATTTTCACTTGCCCAAAAAAAAGAGCAGTTAGTGTGCATTCAAATTGGCATAGAAATTTCGTTTTGTGACTATTGTGAAAAGAAATGTAGTAATATATTTAAATACAATAAAGGAATTGTTACAGAGAATCGGTGAGATCTGTACAAATAAAACTTTAGAATTTTATTGGATTACCATTGGAAATTTAATCAAAAAAGAATTTTAAAATTACTAGTTGGTCTAAAGGAAATGAAATCAGATGTATTTTGGAGTTATTTGAGATATAATATTGTGATTATACTTCTGAAACAAACATATCAGACGGTATTTTAAAGAAATAAGTATTGGTATTAGATGATATTTTTTTAGAATATTATGCATTTCTATAATGTTAAGTTTAAGTAAAAAAAGAATCAGGGCTTTTTTAATACAATCTTTGTGATTGTTATTTTTTTTTGCCCGCTGTAAAATGATGAATGCAATTGCTTTCACAATTTATAGTGAAATGCAATATATTCTGAAAACAGCAAAAATAAGGCAAAAATATTTTATGGAAAAAAATGTAAATATGTGTACTGTATTATAAAATGTTTTAAAAATATTAATACTTTTTTCTTTTTTTCCAGATAGATATAGAAAATTTTCGAAAACTACAAACATTTTTAAAACTATTTTTAAAAAAAACAAATGAATAAATATTTTTTCAGTGAGTATGGTAAGTCAATAATAATAATTGTAGTCTCTCAAGGACCTTGTAATGTGTTTATTGATTTTTAGTGTTTTTTTAAAAAAAAAAAAAAAAAGTACGCGCACCGTACGCGTACGGTAAAAAAAAAATAAAAAAAAGTTTTTAAAAACATATGTAAAAAAAAGATGAAAGATAAGGTTGGCTCTTAAAAGAACCGTTGTGTTCATGCAGGGACAGAGGAAAGGAAGCATGGGAAAATTATTCAAAGCGACAAATGTGTTGATCTATTTTGTTGTTCACTAGGGAAACACTGGTCTCCCTATAGCAAATTAGATCTTGACAAAATGTGCATCGAATATCAACCTTCCGAAATCGAGGGTTGATTTCCAGAGGGCCAGCAAAAGGAGATTCTCCCCCCACAGATGAAGGGCTCACCTGACCTGCAGAAGAAGGAGTCAGCCCTGCAGATGATGGTTCAGGCTGAGCTGCTGTGGATGTACTGGCTTGTCTTTCTGAAGAGTTACCTCCAAAAAGATGACCATGTGTCCTTCTGTGTACATCCTGGAGGTGTCTCTTCATGGTGTGATTCCCAAAGGAATACTTCCTGTTAGGATTACCTCTAGAAAGTACACGCTTACACAGCTTACAAGTCACTAAGGGTGCATTTACCTTTTGCTGGCCTTCAGGAAAAGTAAAATAATCCCATACATAAGAGGGCTTTTGTTTCCTCGATCTCTGCCTCAAGACAGTGCTGCTAGTGCTAGCCTCACTCTCAGAAGAGCTCTGCTGTTCTGCCATCGTATCCCAAAGACAAACCAGCTCCTTCTCCCAAGGGATCACAAGCAGAAATGAGGGGAATGGGTGTGGTGTAGGAGAGTTCTAGAACTGAAAGTAGTTTCAACCAATCAAAAGTTGTGTTTCATGATCACATGACCTACCGTACGCTTACGGTACGCTTACGGTACGCTTACGGCAAAAGTGCGCATGCGCGTAAAAAAGACACGCGCTTGCGCGCATGCGCATAACAGTGACTCCCGGCACTTCCGCGTAACGTGCGCGTGTAGCGTACACGCGTACGCGTCCCACGCGGAGTACGCGCGGCTACGCAAATTGCGTAACTATACGCAAGCAGCGTAGGAAAATTACGGACGTTGCGTAAACCGTACGCTTACCGTGAGCTTACGGTACGCGTACTCAAAAAATTAAAAAAAAATTAGAAAAAAAGTACTGCAAATAAATTTTACATGTTTATTTTAAAAAATATATAAAAAAAAACATATTTAAGAATTTTAAAAATTTAATCATAGTCTTTATAAAAGGTAAGAAAATTAAAATAAAAATATGTTAGAAAAAAAAGAAGAAAAAAAAAATTAGCATTTAAAAAACCTTGCAAATTCACTGAAAAAACCATGGGTTTCACAAACGTTATAGTTAGGAATTAGCATTTAAAAAACCTTGCAAATTCACTGAAAAAACCATGGGTTTCACACACGTTATAGTTAGGAATTAGCATATAAAAAACCTTAGAAATTCAGTGAAAAAACCATAGGTTTCACACATGTTATAGTTAGCTGGACATTTTACTCGTAAAAAACCAATGAAATTCCCCCGTTATAGTTAGTTCAGCTAACTATAACTCGCGCGCCCGCAATGAACTGCTGATGACGTCACATATTACATCACTCATGACATGGTCAGTGACATCACTCATGACATCACTGATGACATCTCAAATGACATCACTGATGACATCATCCTTGTGATAGAGTGGCAGACCTCCTCTTCCCCTAATAAAACCTTTGATACACACATTCAAAAATAGAGACTAAAATTTACAAAACAATGGACATACCAATAACAGTTACAACAACCTCTTCAGTAATTCTAAGATCCACATACACATCCACTCATTCACCAACAGTCCAATACAGTCACTCATACATGTACTCACTTTTCATATGTACTCATACACCTATACATCCTGTATCACAATGCCACTCATCCATAGAGCTACTCACACACATAGTCACTCATGCTAATAAAGAATCAAACATACATTTACTTGCATATACAGTTATACACACACCACCACACTTACTTCTACGGAAACTTACACATACTTAGTCTTTTAAACAATCACTTATGGAAATACATACTTATTCATACAGGAACTCTTTCAATCTCTCACTCTCACATATACTCACATATATAAACCAATAGTCACATATACTAGTTTTAAACATATGTAGTTACTCATAAAGACACTATTGAGACAGTCATTCACTCACTAACACACCCATACATACACTCATCCACCCATGCAGTCCTGCACACATGCTCTGTTCAACACATACAAACAGTGAGTCACTCATTCATGCACCTATGCACTACGTCATACCCCCCACCGAACCATGCAGACACTCAGACTGATACTCAAAAAACCAACTAATAACCTATATAGACACCCATGTAGCTACTCACCAACCCATGCAGCCACTTATACACAAAGTGAAAAAATGATACAGATATTTATATATTTAAACATTACTCACTAAGCCATGTATTCACTATGATACACTTAATCAGTCAGTTACATAATCAATTTTTCAAAAAGAAATCATCCATTTAGACAGTAATATACCCATTTATTCTTCCATCAACCTTGAGATATACATATATAAAACATATTTAATTTTCAGAAAAACACACATTCACTGGATGATGTCATCAGTGAGGTCATCAGTGATGTCATTTGAGATGTCATCAGTGATGTCATGAGTGATGTCACTGACCATGTCATGAGTGATGTAATATGTGACGTCATCAGCAGTTCATTGCGGGCGCGCGAGTTATAGTTAGCTGAACTAACTATAACGGGGGAATTTCATTGGTTTTTTACGAGTAAAATGTCCAGCTAACTATAACATGTGTGAAACCTATGGTTTTTTCACTGAATTTCTAAGGTTTTTTATATGCTAATTCCTAACTATAACGTGTGTGAAACCTATGGTTTTTTCACTGAATATATATATATATATATATATATATATATATATATTTATATATATATTCACTGAAAAAAACATAGGTTTCTGGCATGTTTTAGTTAGGAATTAGCATTTAAAAAACCTTAGAAATTCACTGAAAAAACCATAGGTTTCAGGGGCGTTATAGTTAGCTGGACTTTTCACTCGTACAAAACCATTGAAATTCCCCCGTTATAGTTAGTTCAGCTAACTATAACTCGCGTGCCCGCAATGCACTGCTGATGACGTCACATATTACATCACTCATGACATGGTCAGTGACATCACTCATGACATCACTGATGACATCTCAAATTACATCACTGATGACATCACTGATGACATCATCCAGTGAATGTGTGTTTTTCTGAAAATTACATATGTTTTATAAATGTATATCTCAAGGTCAATGGAAGAATAAATGGGTATATAAGTGTCTAAATGGATGATTTGTTTTTTAAAAATTGATTGTATAACTGACTGATTAAGTGTATACATGGTTTAGTGAGTAATGTGTAAATATGTAAATATCTGTATCAGTCTCTCACTTTGTGCATAAGTGGCTGCGTGGGTTGGTGAGTAGCTACATGAGTGTCTATATAGGTTATTAGTTGGTATTTTGAGTATCAGTATGAGTGTCTGAGTGTCTGTATGGTTCGGTGGGGGGTAATACGTAGTGCATAGGTGCATGAATGAGTGACTCACTGTTTGTATGTGTTGAAGATAGCATGTGTGCAGGACTGTATGGGTAGATGAGTGTGTGCATGGGTGTGTTAGTGAGTGAATGACTGTCTCAATAGTGTCTTTATGAGTAACTACATATGTTTTAAACTAGTATAGATGACTATTGGTGTATATAAGTGAGTATATGTGAGAGTGAGAGATTGAAAGAGTTCCTGTATGAATAAGTATGTGTTTCTATAAGTGATTGTTTAAAAGACTAAGTATGTGTAAGTTTCTGTAGAAGTAAGTGTGGTGGTGTGTGTATAACTGTATATGCAAGTAAATGGATGTTTGATTCTTTATTAGCATGAGTGACTATGTGTGTGAGTAACTCTATGGATGAGTGGCGTTGTGTAACAGGATGTATAGGTGTATGAGTACATATGATGAGTGAGTACATGTATGAGTGACTGTATAGGACTGTTGGTGAATGAGTGGATGTGTATGTGGATCTTAGAATTACTGAATAGGTTGTTGTAACTGATATTGGTATGTCCATTGATTTGAAAATTTTTGTTTCTATTTTTGAATGTGTGTATCAAAGGTTATACTAGGGGGAGAGTAGGTCTGCCACTCTATCACAAGGATGATGTCATCAGTGATGTCATTTGAGATGTCATCAGTGATGTCATGAGTGATGTCACTGATCATGTCATGAGTGATGTAATATGTGACGTCATCAGCAGTGCATTGCGGGCGCGCGAGTTATAGTTAGCTGAACTAACTATAACGGGGGAATTTCCATGGTTTTGTACGAGTGAAAAGTCCAGCTACCTATAACGCCCCTGAAACCTATGATTTTTCAGTGAATTTCTAAGGTTTTTTAAATGCTGATTCCTAACTATAACATGCCTGAAACCTATGGTTTTTTCAGTGAATTTCAAAGGTTTTTTAAATGCTAATTTCTAACTATGCCTACAGAGATAGGACATGTGAAGAAAGAAGAAAAAACGCACAGAAAGAAAAAAAAGAAATGCAGAAAGAAGCAACAGAAGTCCTCAAAGACGAAGAAAAGTGCAGGAAGAAGGATAACGTGCAGAAAGAACAAACAGAAGAGCAGAAAGAAGCCTTGTTGCAAAATCATCCTGTACCCTCAACTTTTTCAGACGGATACTGGTGGTAACTGAGTCTGACTAACCAGTCATAGAGCCAGTGCTATGTTAAAAGACACTCATAATACAGTGAAAACACCTACATACACTAGGGAACACTATGCGTTGGGGTCCCCCTGTGATCAGCATGACCTCCTCTGTAAGCCCCTAGTATATAATAGGGCAGTGGATTAAAACTACCTCTTAAAACGCGCCACAGGGCGTGTTTGCACACGTCACCTCAGGCCCCACCCCCTCACCTCCCCACTGTGTAAACACGTCCTGTGGCCATTTTAAGTTGGGAGATTAAGTCCCCTTGAATCCTGAGGGTCCCTAGGATCCAACTAGACCACTAGGTACCTCCAGTAAGCGCCACAGAGCTGCGTTGCAGAGAGATGTAAAAAGGGGCACGGCCTAGACCACCTCTCTGCAACGCAGCGCAGTGGCGCTTACTGGAAGCACCTGGTGGGCTAGTTGGCCCCCAGGGTCCCTCAGGATTGAAGGGGAATTATTTCCCCAACTTAAAACGCGCCACATGGCTTGTTTGCACATGTTAACTCATTCCCCGTCCCCTCCCTTCACCACTGTGTAAACACGCCCTGTGGCCGTTTTTAGTTGGGAGATTAAGTTCATTTGAATCCTGAGGGTCCCTAGGGTCCAACTAGCCCACTAGGTACCTCCAGTAAGCGCCACAGAGCTGCGTTGCAGAGAGGTGTAAAAAGTAGCACGGCCTGGACCACCTCTCTGCAACGCAGCTCAGTGGCGCTTACTGGAAGCACCTGGTGGGCTAGTTAGCCCCCAGGGGCCCTCAGGATTGAAGGGAAATTATTTCCCCAACTTAAAACGTGCCATAGGGCGTGTTTGCACACGTCACCTCAGGCCCCGTCCCCTCCCTTCCCCACTGTGTAAACACGCCCTGTGGCCGTTTTTTAAGTTGGGAGATTAAGTCACCTTGAATCCTGTGGATCCCTAGGGGTCCTTAGCCCACTAGGTACGTCCAGTAAGCGCCATTGCAGAGAGGTGTAAAAAGGGGCGTGGCCTGCACCACCTCTCTGCAACGCAGAGCAGTGGCGCTTACTGGAAGCACCTGGTGGGCTAGTTGGCCCCCAGGGTCCCTCAGGATTGAAAGGGAATTATTTCCCCAACTTAAAACGCGCCACAGGGCGTGTTTGCACACGTCACCTCAGGCCCCATCCCCTCCCTTTACCACTGTGTAAATGTGCCCTGTGGCCGTTCTAAGTTGAGAGATTAAGTCCCCTTGAATCCTAAGGGTCCCTAGGGTCAAACTAGCCCACTAGGTACCTCCAGTAAGTGCCATAGCGCTGCGTTGCATAGAGGTGTAAAAAGGGGCGTGGCCTCAGAACACCTGTCTGCAACGCAGCTCCCTGGCGCATACTCGAGATACCTGTTGGGCTAGTTGGCCCTCAGGGACCCTAAGTATTGAAGGGGAATTAATTCCCCAACTTACAACTGGCCAGGGGGCGCGTTTGCAGAGTGCTGCAAGGAGGGGGCGTGGCCTCCGGCGCGATGCCGGTCTTTTATTTATTTTATTTTTTTAAGAAGGAGGGCTGTGTGGCCCCCCTTCTTTTTCTAATTTACTGGCCCTGGGGACCCCATCCCCCAGGGCCTGCACCCTAATTTGTTTTGTTGAAAAAAATAAATTTGGCCTTCTCAAGGCCCTAATCGGCCCCGGGGACCCCAACCCCCGGGTCATGACCTTTTTAGAAAATAAATTCTTTAGGAGGGGGCTGCGTTGCCCCCCTCCTCAGGCCACTTATGGCCCCGGGGACCCCATCCCACAGGGCCGGCCTTTGTTTTTTATTATTTTAAAAAAATATATATTTATAGAAACACCTAGGACATGCTGGACAAACCGTATGTACCTATCACCATGACGATTTGCGTGAACTTATTTTATATTACAACTTTAGAGACTAGTTAGGTTACAAAACACTGCCCTGTGCATATTACACTTCAAGGCGCATATCGCATAGCACGCGCTGTGCTATCTCGCGCTCTCCAATGAATCTGTCATTGCACACAATGTATTGCATATTATATTTCACGCCCCGGTTCATCTTATATCACACTTTTTGGTGCATAGTTTATACCATATACTATATCTAGTTTTCATTTTCAATCGTGCTCTCAGGACTATGTTCTATATACCACTGCGTCCACCTACCCTTTTCACGGGCATTACATTTTGCGATGGGGGGTGGAGGGTCAGCGGGTGTTTCTGCCAAGTGAGCCCGGAGTCACAGTCACAAACGTCCTCTTCTTCCTGAATAAAAGTGAGATTATGCTGCATACTTGTTCATATTTTAAGTAGTTTCCCAGACACACATTTTAAAAACAATAAAGTTCCTAATACCCACCTTCTATGAACAGTTAGCTTCCTGCCCCATCCACCTCCTCCCTATCCTCTGTTGTCTGAATCCATGGACTAGCCTCCTCCCTCCTGCCATGCATGGTCTGATGTGCTGCTGCTGGAGCGGGTTATGCAAAATTTTTGTATACCCATCCACTTTTGCATGTCGTTTTATTAATTAGATTAATTAATTAATCATAATCGTACTAATGGTTTGGAGTGATGTGGAAATAACTAATCAACCTTATTAATGACCGAAATACACGTGGGATTTGCATCTGCATGGCCTAATTAATGACGTGAACTAAATTTCGTACGCATGTTAATGATAGATAATTAGAACATTGCATGATATATGTCGCTTTGGTGATGAAATTGTGATTCGCGCTTTATTTAGTAAGTATAAACCGCATTGAGTGTTGCTTTTGGCTAGATAAATACACACACATATGGGTATTAGCGAGGGAATAACATTTACTTAGTCATTTCTATGCATTAATTACGTTTTTGTGTTTCTTTGCTTAAGTTGACTATTCTGGCCTATCAAATGATGGCTGCTTTTGGTGCCTAAACCAACTGCCGACGCTGAACCAGGCTTGGGTGAAGTGCGCCTGCGCTAAAAGATGGCAAAAACTAAAGGAAATGATGGACGGAGTGTTGAACATTGCAAGCACTCACCCCCAGTCAACTGATCTGGGTTTAATCCATCACCGTTCTTTAGCCCACTTTGCCACCCCAGTTCAGACATGGCCACATGCAAATCAGTCTGACCTTGTGCTTCATGGGAACAGTCCAGACCGAACTGCCAAGCCATGTCTTCCCTGGACCGGAAACAAGCTTCCTAGGACCGGTTTCTGGCATTTCAGCCGTCTTCAGCCAGGCTTGCTTGAATCCAGTGGCAAAGTGAGCAAGGGACTCACGTCTCAGCATACCCTGCCAACTTATGGCGAACAAAGCAAAAACCAAAGGAAATGATGGACGGAGTGTTGAACATTGCAAGCACTCACCCCCAGTCAACTGATCTGGGTTTAGTCCATCACCGTTCTTTAGCCCACTTTGCCACCCCAGTTCAGACATGGCCATATGCAAATCAGTCTGACCCTGTGCCTCATGGGAACAGTCCAGACCGAACTGCCAAGCCATGTCTTCCCTAGACCGGAAACAAGCTTCCTAGGACCGGTTTCTGGCATTTCAGCCGTCTTCAGCCAGGCTTGCTTGAATCCAGTGGCAAAGTGAGCAAGGGACTTACGTCTGAGCATACCCTGCCAACTTATGGCGAACAAAGCAAAAACCAAAGGAAATGATGGACGGAGTGTTGAACATTGCAAGCACTCACCCCCAGTCAACTGATCTGGGTTTAATCCATCACCGTTCTTTAGCCCACTTTGCCACCCCAGTTCAGACATGGCCATATGCAAATCAGTCTGAGGCTGTGCCTCATGGGAACAGTCCAGACCGAACTGCCAAGCCATGTCTTCCCTGGACCAGAAACAAGCTTCCTAGGACCGGTTTCTGGCATTTCAGCCGTCTTCAGCCAGGCTTGCTTGAATCTAGTGGCAAAGTGAGCAAGGGACTCACGTCTGAGCATACCCTGCCAACTTATGGCGAACAAAGCAAAAACCAAAGGAAATGATGGACGGAGTGTTGAACATTGCAAGCACTCACCCCCAGTCAACTGATCTGGGTTTAATCCATCACCGTTCTTTAGCCCACTTTGCCACCCCAGTTCAGACATGGCCATATGCAAATCAGTCTGACCCTGTGCCTCATGGGAACAGTCCAGACCGAACTGCCAAGCCATGTCTTCCCTGGACCGGAAACAAGCTTCCTAGGACCGGTTTCTGGCATTTCAGCCGTCTTCAGCCAGGCTTGCTTGAATCCAGTGGCAAAGTGAGCAAGGGACTCACGTCTGAGCATATGGCCATGTCTGAACTGGGGTGGCGTAGTGGGCAAAAGAACGATGGATTTAACCCAGATCTCTTGACTGGGGGAGAATGTCTGCATTGTCAGCATTCCGTCCATCATTTGTTTGTTGTAATGCTTTTCGCCCTAAGTGGGATGGGTATGCCCAGACGTGGGTCCCGTGCTCACTACGCCACTGGAGTCAAGCTATCCTGGCTGATGACGGCTGATAGCCAGAAACCGGTCCTAGGATGCTTGATTCCGGTCCAGGGAACACATGGCTTGGCAGTTCGGGCTGGACTGTTGCCATGAGGCAGAGGGTCAAGACTGATTTGCATATGGCCATGTCTGAACTGGGGTGGCGTAGTAGGCAAAAGAACAATGGATTTAACCCAGGTTTCATTGACTGGGGAGAATGTCTGCATTGTCAGCATTCCGTTCATCATTTGTTTGTTGTAACGCTTTTCGCCCTAAGTGGGATGGGTATGCCCAGACGTGGGTCCCGTGCTCACTACGCCACTGGAGTCAAGCTATCCTGGCTGATGACGGCTGATAGCCAGAAACCGGTCCTAGGATGCTTGATTCCGGTCCAGGGAAGACATGGCTTGGCAGTTCGGGCTGGACTGTTCCCATGAGGCACAGGGTCAAGACTGATTTGCATATGGCCATGTCTGAACTGGGGTGGCGTAGTGGGCAAAAGAACGATGGATTTAACCCAGATCTCTTGACTGGGGGAGAATGTCTGCATTGTCAGCATTCCATCCATCATTTGTTTGTTGTAACGCTTTTCGCCCTAAGTGGGATGGGTATGCCCAGACGTGGGTCCCGTGCTCACTACGCCACTGGAGTCAAGCTATCCTGGCTGATGACGGCTGATAGCCAGAAACCGGTCCTAGGATGCTTGATTCCGGTCCAGGGAAGACATGGCTTGGCAGTTCGGGCTGGACTGTTCCCATGAGGCACAGGGTCAAGACTTATTTGCATATGGCCATGTCTGAACTGGGGTGGCGTAGTGGGCAAAAGAACGATGGATTTAACCCAGATCTCTTGACTGGGGAGAATGTCTGCATTGTCAGCATTCCGTCCATCATTTGTTTGTTGTAACGCTTTTCACCCTAAGTGGGATGGGTATGCCCAGACGTGGGTCCCATGCTCACTACGCCACTGGAGTCAAGCTATCCTGGCTGATGACGGCTGATAGCCAGAAACCGGTCCTCGGATGCTTGATTCCGCTCCAGGGAAGACATGGCTTGGCAGTTCGGGCTGGACTGTTCCCATGAGGCACCGGGTCAAGACTGATTTGCATATGGCCATGTCTGAACTGGGGTGGCGTAGTGGGCAAAAGAACGAAGGATTTAACCCAGATCTCTTGACTGCGGGAGAATGTCTGCATTGTCAGCATTCCGTCCATCATTTGTTTGTTGTAACGCTTTTTGCCCTAAGTGGGATGGGTATGCCCAGACGTGGGTCCCGTGCTCACTACGCCACTGGAGTCAAGCTATCCTGGCTGATGACGGCTGATAGCCAGAAACCGGTCCTAGGATGCTTGATTCCAGTCCAGGGAAGAAATGGCTTGGCAGTTCGGGCTGGACTGTTCCCATGAGGCACGGGGTCAAGACTGATTTGCATATGGCCATGTCTGAACTGGGGTGGCGTAGTGGGCAAAAGAATGATGGATTTAACCCAGATCTCTTGACTGGGGGAGAATGTCTGCATTGTCAGCATTCCATCCATCATTCGTTTGTTGTAACGCTTTTCACCCTAAGTGGGATGGGTATGCCCAGACGTGGGTCCCGTGCCCACTACGCCACTGGAGTCAAACTATCCTGGCTGATGACGGCTGATAGCCAGAAACCGGTCCTAGGATGCTTGATTCCGGTCCAGGGAAGACATGGCTTGGCAGTTCGGGCTGGACTGTTCCCATGAGGCACAGGGTCAAGACTGATTTGCATATGGCCATGTCTGAACTGGGGTGGCGTAGTGGGCAAAAGAACGATGGATTTAACCCAGATCTCTTGACTGGGGGAGAATGTCTGCATTGTCAGCATTCCGTCCATCATTTGTTTGTTGTAACGCTTTTCGCCCTAAGTGGAATGGGTATGCCCAGACGTGGGTCCCGTGCTCACTACACCACTGGAGTCAAGCTATCCTGGCTGATGACGGCTGATAGCCAGAAACCGGTCCTAGGATGCTTGATTCCGGTCCAGGGAAGACATGGCTTAACAGTTCGGGCTGGACTGTTACCATGAGGCACAGGGTCAAGACTGATTTGCATATGGCCATGTCTGAACTGGGGTGGCGTAGTGGGCAAAAGAACGATGGATTTAACCCAGATCTCTTGACTGGGGGAGAATGTCTGCATTGTCAGCATTCCGTCCATCATTTGTTTGTTGTAACGCTTTTCGCCCTAAGTGGGATGGGTATGCCCAGACGTGGGTCCCGTGCTCACTACGCCACTGGAGTCAAGCTATCCTGGCTGATGATGGCTGATAGCCAGAAACCGGTCCTAGGATGCTTGATTCCGGTCCAGGGAAGACATGTCTTGGCAGTTCGGGCTGGACTGTTCCCATGAGGCACAGGGTCAAGACTGATTTGCATATGGCCATGTCTGAACTGGGGTGGCGTAGTGGGCAAAAGAACGATGGATTTAACCCAGATCTCTTGACTGGGGGAGAATGTCTGCATTGTCAGCATTCCGTCCATCATTTGTTTGTTGTAACGCTTTGCGCTAAAAGATGAGCAACAATGGCCCTGTCTTGACCCCAGGCAAGCTGTACTTATCAAGGCCACTGGGAAAGGTGCCAGCGCTACAGACAAAAGGCTTTATTAAAGAACCGGAACCAGCAAGTATGCTGACAACATGGACTAAACCTTATGGGAAAGGAGAGGTTGACCCCTGATCAGCCAATCAGAACAGTTTAAAACTCAATATTGTTACATTTTGCTATTGAAATTATTATAAAACCCATAGAATAGAGAGGTTGGAGGGTCGCTCCTTCGATTTCCTGATGATATGCTGACGAAGAGGACGGTGACACTGCAGGACAGCTGTTAGCCTGAATCTTTGACGGACTGAATTAATGCCCAAAATCCTGATGAATTTAACCTGCTAAATTGATGGGCATAGATTTGCGAGATTGCCAGATTTGACATAGAGGACGACTTTAGCCAGAATAGGTAAATATGAATGGCAACTTGATCAAATGAATGATTTAATCTGCAATATTAATATAAATTTGGATTTGAACATCTACAGAAATGAGTTGGGTTGTTTATTCATTGAAATGTGTTAATGAAAAGGTTAATTAGAGTATTAGAAATTCACTTAAATCTACAACTAACAGATCCATCCCGGTCATGAGGGGAATACCAAATGAGGAATCTAGGGCCTAATGAGTATAAGAAGGGTTTGTAGGTTTGTTGCTCATTAGGGTAAAGTGGTATCTTCCTCCCTCATTATCCCGCAATTGGAACTATAATCGCCTCTCGTACGGACTGATGGTGAGTGTGTGTTGGTGTTATGGGCCCCACCAGCGAATGTATGGATATGGTGCATGTGTGAGATCTTTTGGTCCGCAACGGTAGGGAGGGATTTTGCACTCCACGCTGGAGCACTGCCACTGCCCTCCATTTAGCATGATGTACCAGTCCACTCCTCCTGCCCTCCATTGTCCAATTCTATGGCCCATCATTGACCTCCTGATTAGCCTCTGTGCTTAGCTTGCTGCCCCTATTCTCCTTCCCCCTGCCCTCCGATGTCTTTGTGCATGTCCCTGCTCCATCCTTTTTGCCCACCATGTTCCATGGACCTGCCACTCCTATCTACTCTGAGTGTTCTGTTGAGCTGCCACTCCCCTCCCACCTGCCTAGCATTGTCAGATGACTGTAACCTGTCCCTGCCACCTCCACCCTGCCTGTCCACATGCCATGCCCCTATCCCCTTCCTCCTGTCCTCCATGGTCCATTTTACTGCCACACCCTTCTGCCCTCCCTGGTCTGTTGTGCTGCAACTGCTCCTCCTGCCTGCCCGCGCGGTCTGTTGTGAGGCCCCTTCCCCTGAACTCTCTTGTCTGTGCCCAGGTCCTGACCCTCCCTTCTATCCTCCATGGTCCTTTGTGCATGCCCTTGCACCCTCCTGCTTGCCCATCATAGCCATTGTGCTGCCACTAACCCTCCCGCTTGCCATGCATGGTCTTCTGTGCTGCCATGGCCCCTCCCACCTTCCCTCCATGGTCTGTGTGTATGCCATCATAGTCTCATTGTTGCTCTCCATGGTGTGTTTTGTTTCTTGTGCCCAACCTGCCTGACCTCCATGGTCATCTTGCTGCTTCTGCCTTGCCCCCAGCCCTCTGTTTCCATGTGCAGACCCCTATTCCCTCCCCCCTGGCTTGTCTGTTCCATTGTAATGCCCCTGATCCGTCCCTCCTGCCCTTATGGTCTGTTATGCTGCAGCTTTCTCTCCTGTCTTCCCATTATGGTCAGCTAGCTACCATTGCCTCTTTCCCCTCTGTTCTCTGTTGTCCATGTGCATGGTCCTGTCCCCTCCCTATTGCTTTCTATGGATTGTTGTGCTGCACTCCTGTCCCGCATGCGCTGTGTGGTGTATTGTGCTGCTGCAAACCCTGATGCCTGCCCTGTAGGGTCAGTTTGGTGCACCTCTCCATGTCCCTTCTGTCCTCTGTTATCCGAGTCCATGTCCCTACCCCAATTCCTCCTGCCTACCATGATCCAATGTACCATACTTGCGAACATTTTGAACTTGGTAAGAGGGAGATTTTGAAAAAAAAATGAGGTATTGAATTTCCCCCTTGAGTTACATTGAAAAAGAGGAGATTGTAGACAGGAGGGAGATCAAATAAAGCCCATTTGAGCTTAAAAACATTGGACGTTTCCTGGCTGAAACGGGTCTGTTGGCATGTATGGTTGTACTACCACTGCCTCTTCCTTCTGCCCAGAATGGTGTATTATATTGCCACAGCCTCTCTTGCCAGTCCTGTATTGTTGGTTTGTTGCCCCTACCCCCCTTTTCACTGCCCTCCATAGTCTGTTGTGCTGCCACTGCCCTTCCTGCCTGCCCAGTGTGGTCAAATTGTTGCATCTGCACTCTCCTACCTGCCTTCAATTTTCAGAGTCCGTGCCCCTGGCCTCTGCCTCTCAACAGTATCCCAATGAACAACTAGATTGCTAACATTCTATATTCATTACAAAAGTGTGGAACGCCTGACGTCATCTTGATGTAATCAAAACTGTAATACCTAGAGTATTTTCTTTAGAAATTACATATATGAGAGGGTCTTATTTGCATCAAAATTATGGTTAGTGCTCTAAAAAAATAAAATGAGGACATATTTTCTGAGTTTTCAAATAGCGACAAAGAACTTTTACATTATTTGTATTCTTTATGTTTTTTTATCCAGTTGACCACTTGATTAAATGTTGCACCTAGGGAAGAGGATGTGGTGTTACTTCCAGAGCTGCAGACTTTACAACTGGGGAACCAGGTTGGAGTTTCTGCTTCAGCTCAACATTCTGTGATTCTGGTCAAATCACTTAATCTCCCCATGTCTACAACCAAAATTAATTTGGTCTTGTGTGATGTAACCAATGCTCATGTAAAGCACTCCAATACCTGACAAGTCTGCACTATATAAAACTGCAAATACTCAAAAAATAAGTGTTTTGCACACTTCTGTCATTGGGCTACATGTGGGCTACATCTGGGTGATATTTGTGCTGCATGTGGGCTCTTTTGTCTCTGGTGGCCATCTTGGGAGATTTATTTGTTATGAAGTTTCCTAATTTCCTCATTTACTGTAGTCTCCTCAGTAGGAAATGCTTTCAGTTTTTTACTTTGATTCCATCAAGAAGGTATTCAGAATCAGATATGTCACACATTTGCCATAAATTCTGAATGTTAGCACTCTAGTTGCTCATTAAATCACTGTAGTAAAGCTACTGCTCACCACGGAAGTCTGCTGCTGGTATTAAAAGTGCATGTTTCAGTCTGCATATCAGAAGTTTTTAATGAAATAGAACAGGATTTGAGAAGTCACTCAAAATGTGCCCTAAATTTTTCTTTCTTCAGCACTAATCATAATTTCTATGGCAAAATGAACCCCCTCATTGTGTTCCTTTTTAAATTAAATGTTTTAAGTGTTACCAGATTTTTCCACTCAAGATAGCTTCAGGTGTGCCATACTTTTGTCAGAAGTAAGACAGTAAGCGCTCTATTTGTTCTTAAGAAGACTCTGGGACATTCTGTCATTGGGCTATACTTGGGCTACATCTGGGTAATATTTGGGCTACATTTGGGCTCTTTTGTCTCTAATGGCCATCTTGGGAGATTTATTTGTTATGAAGTTTCCTAATTTCCTCATTTACTGCAGTCTCCTCAGTGGGAATACTTTCAGTTTTTTACTTTGGTTCAATCAAGAAGGCATTCAGATGTGTCACACATATGCCATAAATTCTGAATGTTAGCACTCTAGTTGCTCATTAGATCACTGTAGTAAAACTACTGCTCACCAGGGAAGTCTGCTGCTGGTATTCAAAGTGCATGTTTCAGTCTGCATGTCAGTATTTTTTTATGAAATAGAAGAGGATTTGAGAAGTCTAAATGTGCCCTAATTTTTCTTTCTGCAGAACTAATCATAATTTCTATGGCAAAATGAACCCCCTCATTTTGTTCCTTTGTAAATTAAATGTTTTAAGTGTTACCACTTTATTCCAATCAAGATGGCTTCAGGTGTGCCATACTTTTGTCATAAGTAAGACTGTTAGCGCTCTAGTTTTTCGTTAGAACACTCTGGGACATTCTGTCATTGGGCTATACTTGGGCTACATCTGGGTTATATTTGGGCTACATTTGGGCTCTTTTGTCTCTGGTGGCCATTTTGGGAGACCTATTTGTTATGATGTTTCCTAATTTCCTCATTTACTACAGTCTCCTCAGTAGTAAATACTTTCAGTTTTTTACTTTGATTCCATCAAGAAGGCATTCAGATGTGTCACACATTTGCCATAAATTCAGAATGTTAGCACTCTAGTTGCTTATTAGATCACTGTAGTAAAGCTACTGCTCACCAGGGAAGTCTGCTGCTGGTATTGAAAGTGCATGTTTCAGTCTGCATGTCAGAATTTTTTAATGAAATAGAAGAGGATTTGAGAAGTCACTCAAAATGTGCCCTAATTTTTCTTTCTGCAGCACTAATCATACTTTCTATGGCAAAATGAACCCCCTCATTTTGTTCCTTTTTAAATTAAATGTTTTAAGAGTTACCACTTTATGCCAACCAAGATGGCTTCAGGTGTGCTATACGTTTGTCACAAGTAGGACTGTTAGCGCTCTAGTTGTTCTTTAGAACACTCTGGGAAGCTGCAGTAGAACACAAAGGAATCAACTGACAGTCTCTGCCCTTGTTGGATGTACATGTTTTACTGAGAATGTCAGACTTCATTCTCACATGACTTGAAGTACTGGGTATTTTAGACCCAGCGGTGCAGGGGCACACACCCTATGACTTCTGGGTTCACCCTGTTCCAGACCTACAGAAACACAGAGTCTTCTGGGTGAAGTCAAAGATTCGTTTATTGGCTGCAGACCAATGACAGGTATCCTAGAAGTACAACAGCGTGTATGTTCTCAGGAGACTGCTGAAAATCATGGAAACGGACTTCACTTTAAATAGGCCTTTTCTGGCCTCAAGCATACATTCCTAGGTTTTATGATACGGCCATATATGAGTGTACATTACAAAGAAAAGGCAGAGTCATGATGACCATCCCACATTCCAGTTCGGCCAGCCCACAATGATTTACACAGTAAGGTTCAGATCCCACATCAGATGTAAACAGACCCCCCAATAAACATGAGCATCTCCTGTTTTGGGAAACAGGTCATAAAGCAGGAACAAGCAGGTGTGGAAGAGATTAGCCGGGGGATTGTATAGAATGAAAGGGTTTTATGACGGGTCAAGCCCTGATGCTAATCACAGGTGGACGGAGGAAGGGGAGCTCGTGAGACCGGTTTGACCTGGGGCAGCAGAGCCAGCTGCCCAGGTCACAGAAAAGTCAGAGGAGAAGCCCATGTACTGTGAGGCCCGTATTTACTCCATTATAGCCTATGTGAGGGCAATGACAAGATGGCCACTGCTTCCAAAATGGAACCCGCGTAGTGAAGCAGAATAACGTGTACACAGTGCATTCATAGCTAGAACGATATATAAAGCACTCGTACATGCCGCATTTACCATTTGCGGTTTGCTAATACCAAGATAGACAGGGGTAGGGCCCTGTCCCCTACGCGGTCCCGAATATTAAAGTACGACAGACCCTCCTTTTGCCCTTACATAGGCAATCACTATACTCATCTTAATCCGAGTCTAGGTCAATGTCCGCAAAGTCATGGAGATGTTGCTGTAGCATCATCCTATTACTTAGTTCGTCCCTCGATACAGGTTTCTTTACACATAAGGTAGCACAGAGGCCACATATCGCAGGAGCACACTGTATGCACAGACAGAACAGGAAAAGAATGGCTAAGATCATTCCAATGACCATCAGAACTTTCCAACCCCAGGCAGATATCAATTCCCAGAACCACCCCACCAGTGACCAATCCCCCTTATCCACGTGTATGGATTCAGATATTTTATGGAGTTTGGAGATGGCTTGATACACTGTTGGAGCATTATCTGGTATGAAAATGCAGCAACTGGATTGGATGACCTTGCATACCCCACCGCGGTCTGCAAGAATAACGTCTAGAACCATGCGGTTCTGCAGAGTCATAAGGCGATCCGCTTGGAGCTCAGCGGTCAGATTACTAAGGGCACCAGCCGTTACATTGACAGTGGATTCAACCACACGTGTCAGTTGTCTCAGGTTCCTACTATTGACCATAGGTCCCCAAAACGGCAGGAAACCCAAGAAGAAGTCTCCCGCTTCCTGACCCGCAGTATCCTCCTTACTAACCACACCTCTCACAACTCTGGTCTTGTGATAGTCAGAGGCAGCAGTAAATGTCGGCGGTAGCAAGTTCGCAATATAACATGTGCCCGAGAAATCAGGGGGCAGCCATGTATATGCTCGGTCATGACAGATGAAATATGTGCCCTTGGCAGCCAAAAACGCAGGGGAAAACTGTGATGGGAAGGTGTACGTTTCAGTACAGTCACTTCTTCCCAGTTGAGCTCTAGGATTCTGACCATTACCCTGTAAGCAGAACCGACCCATGTGGGGTACGACCCAGATTGGAGATGAGATTTTTCGCTGTCTTTCACCCAGACTAATACTATACCCCGTCGCGTTCCATCCTACATAAGGTCTCAACTCTTCTTTGGGAATGGATGAGTATGCATCGATATCCCTACTCATATCGGCAACTCCTTTCATCAAAGCCTTATTATTGGTGATAGGTCTGATGGAACGCGGTTGGCGAGGGGAGTATGTATCTAGAGCATAGAGAAACATGGTTTGGAATGCCCATGACGATCCATTGTAACTATACGGCAGCACCAGGTAGGGAATACCCTTGTTAATGGTATGTGGCATTAACCCACACACCCAGCAATTGGTCGTATTCATTACCAGTTGGTGCTGGTGCAAGAGCTGGATAAACGAGTTATTTACGAACTCTGATCGTCTGGTCTGTTCGTGCTCAGGCAAAGGGTGAAAAGAGTGAGAGGAGGCAGTAGAAAGAGGTATAGGCTGTTCAGTGGGTTCAATGGGCTTTTGAGCGGAGAAGAACACAAATCCTACAATAAACATCATGATACTACACAGTGTAAAAAGGCACAAAAAGACAAAACATTTACTTTTTACAATTCTACACATCCTTGTGTTAGAGTTCATTTCCTCAATCGGTCTCTCCATCTTAAAAAACTCCATCCTCTACTCGGGCCGCTCGCGGTGGATGAGTTTCTTCTGCTAAGGAGTACGCCTGTCAGTCCAGGGAAACGCCCTAGACCAACCAGAACCGTTGACCTAGCGTCTTCGGCCTGTACCCCAAAGTCTTGGCACCGCGACCCTGCGGCAGAACCCGGATGGTGGTTCGAAAAACAAAAAATCAAGAAAGTCCTTCAGATGGGAGAGCAAAAAATGTCAAAAAGGAAATAGTAAGGAAATCTTTATTTGTCCATGGGCCTAGGTCTCAAATTATAGCGGAGACGGCCAGGTGCTGTTTGGTCTTGAAACAAAAGTTCAGGCTCAGTGGTGTCCAGTCGATCTGATGGTGGCACAGCTTCCTGCAGAATATTGTCACTCTCTTGATCTGAAACTGTGTCTCTTAGGCGTGCGTCACTGAATGGTACAAAACGAGGTACAGTGTCTGTCTCAGAGTCGGCGATACCCTCCTTGACCCACTGGTCATATGGCAGAGGCAAGGGGACTACTTTACAGTGGGTACCATGAATCCAGTGTTTCTTCCCTTTCACTCGCACTGCTGATCTTGTCGAAAGAAGAACAAGATGAGGGCCGATCCAGCGAGGCTCGTCTTTGCTCTTGCGCTGGAAATTTCGGACTAGCACCCACGTACCAGGGTTGATAGGGTGTCCAGGAGGTTCAGAGGCTTGGGGAAGAGTATCATGTACCTGTTGGTGCAAAACACGCAGTTTAACAGTCAAATCATACAGGTAATCGAGCAGTACTGGATGCTCTATCTCACTAAATTTCGCCGGTCTTGGCACGCCCCATACATTAGCCGGGCGGCCAAAGACGACCTCATAAGGGCTAAGTCCCACTCGTGAGTGTATGGTCATTCTGGTGGACAGGAGTGCTAGAGGCAGAGCGTCAGGCCATTTAAGACCGGTGCTCGCCTGGATTTTGGCCAGCTTGAGCTTTAAGGCTCCATTGTAGCGTTCTACTAATCCAGCTGATTGGGGGTGATTTGCAGCGTGGAACTTCTGCTTTATCCCTAGCCCTTCACATACATTCTTCATCACTTTACCCACAAACTCACTTCCGTTATCACACCACACCATTCTTGGCATCCCAAACCTAGGGAAAAAATCCTTCACAAGGGCTTTGGCTGTGGATAGGGCAGTGTTATCTTTCAGAGGATAAGCCTCTATCCATTTTGAGAAAGCACAAACAACCACCAGTACATATTTCAGGTTGTTGCACCTTTCCATGTGAATAAAGTCCAGCTGCAAAACTTCGAATGGACATGATGGGGGTGCAAAGTGACCAGCTGGAGTTGGGGTTCCCCTACCAGGGTTGTACTTCAAGCATACTATGCAATTCTTGACCACATTCTCTGCACACTTGGGAATCCCAGCATTCTGCCATACTGGAGCCAACAACTTGCATATACCTTTCGTACTGATATGTGCCATTCCATGTGCCATAGTAACCACTGGAAGCACATATGCATCAGGCAACAACCATCGCCTATGTTCTGTCAGATCAATCCAACAACCATTCTCATCCAACTTACCCATACTTTCTCTCCACTTGCTTAACTCTTCCTCTGTGGCTTCAGCTTGAAGCGACTTCACGCTCTCTATTGTGTTCTCACACATTCCCACATCATTAACCCATCTTGCGGGGCCTGCAACATACATTCTAGTCTTCACATTCTGTGCTGTTTCTTTCGCGGTCTCATCAGCAAACGCATTCCCACGTCCAACATCATCTGTGACTTTCCTGTGCGCACTGCATTTCATGATCGCAACTTGCAACGGTAGGGTCAGTGACTCAAGGAGATCATTCACCAACTTGCCATTCTGAATTTTAGCTCCATGCGACGTCAGGAACCCACGCTCCTTCCACAGTCGCCCAAAATTATGAGCCACGCCAAAGGCGTACTGGCTATCTGTGTATATATTCACTCTCATTCCTTCAGACAACACACATGCTCTCGTGAAGGCGATTAATTCCGCTGCTTGGGCCGAATTATGTGGCACTCGTGCAGTTTCCACAACCGTGTGCAAAGTCGTGATAGCATATGCAGCAGTCGTGTCACCATTAGGGAGCTTGAAACATGAACCATCTACCCATAAAGTGCCATCACATTCAGTCAGGGGAGTATCTTTTAGATCTACTCTCCCTTTCGTCTCTTCTTCTGTTCTAAACAGACAGTCATGTTGCTCAATCTCATCTGAGTCTGCTGGAATTGGCAACAATGTGGCTGGATTCAGCGTATTGCATCTTTTTATGTGTATGTGATTAGCTAACAGTGTAAGTTCATAACCTGATAACCGCGCACTAGTCAAGTGTTGTGTCTTGGTTCTATTTAATAATGTGTCTACAGCGTGTGGAACCAGAACAATCAATGTATTGTCCATTACCAAACCAGCAGATTGTCGGATAGACATCGCTGCAGCAGCTGTCGCTCTCTGACAGCTTGGCAATGCCCTCGCTACAGGGTCCAAGGTTGATGAAAAATATGCGCATGGGCGCGGTCTGTCGCCAAAAGGCTGTGTTAACACTGACAACGCACATCCATCTTTCTCGTGAACATACAATGTAAAAGGCTTACTGTAGTCGGGGGTACCCAACACAGGTGCCGAACATAATGCATTACGCAATTCCACAAAACTTTTCTGGCACTCTTCAGACCATGGGATAGGATTCGGTGTGTCTTTGCATGTTAAGGCTAACAAAGGTTTTGCCAATAAAGAAAAACTAGGGATCCAATGCCTACAGTATGAAGTGATGCCCAAGAAAGCACGCACTTCTCTCTGTGTTTTCGGCACAATCAACTGTGCAATGGCTTGAATTCTTTCTGGGGTCAGTTTCCTTCCCTCCTTCGATAAGAGATGACCTAAGTAGGCCACTTCTTGTCGACAATATTGCAGCTTAGAGAGAGACACTTTGTGATGGAAAGCGGATAAATGGCGCAACAGTGACAATGTGGCTTCTTTACAGATCTTCTCAGTATCCGCGGCAATTAGTAAATCATCCACGTACTGAATCAGGATAGCGCCACTAGGTAAAACAAGTGCATCAAGCTGCGCCTTCAAAGCTTGACTATATATTGATGGACTCTCACAGTAGCCCTGGGGAGCGCGTTTGAAGCGGAAGCTTCGGCCTCCCAGACTAAAACCAAAAATGTCTCTGCTCTCTTCTGCAATTGGGATGCTAAAGAAAGCATTCTTTAGATCGATCACTGAAAACCATGCAGCAGAGGCTGGAATCATCGTTAACAAGGCAGTTATATCGGGGACAACCGGAAACTGTGGCACAACAATCTTATTAACCTCTCTAAGATCGATCACAAATCTGTAAACAGGTGGCTGTGAAGGGTCCGTTCGTTTTAAGACAGGTAAAATCGGACTATTGCAAACGTTGCCTCTTGTCTCTTCAATCACACCCTTCTTAATCAAGTCGCTGACAATGTCTAACAATGCTTTCTGCCCTTCATTAGAGATCTTGTACTGGGGAATACGTGGCAGTCTGACATTAGCCTTTAAAGTCACCACATATGGCGGTATCTCCAAGAGGCCCACATCATTGGGACCAGTAGCCCAAAGGGAATCCGGAAGGGATGACAATTCAGGCGGCATTGTATTTTTAGACAAGTACATTGGGGAAATCACTTTCTTGCCTAACGTAAGTTGTACTCCTGAAGGAGAACAATACAGTGTACCGTGCAATCTTTTCAACAAATCTAATCCCAGCAAATTCTCACCACAACCTGTTGTCAGAATCAGGGGTGCTTTCAGCTCGCAAGGTCCAACAGAAAGTGACATGGGACTAGAAATCGGGTTCCTAACTGGGGTGCCAGAAAAACCTACCGAAACATTTATATCGCCAGACAAAGGTGCGCCAGGGAGTTTTGAATGCATGATTGAACTCTTTGCAGCACCAGTGTCTAGCAGAAAAGGCTCCGTTACATTTGCTGTAGTCACCTCAACATACGGTCCACTCTGATCCACTGGCACTGAAACAACTCCCTCTCTCTGTCTATGGCTGTCCTAGTAATCATTATTTTCTGCATCACCGTCCTCTGCATAATAATCATTATTGTAATACTGAGCCGTATTACTAATCGCGTTAGCTTGCTGATCAAAGCTATTGATGGTACATTGAGGCGGCAGAGGACGCGCATTCTGGGGAGCATTTCCACGCCCTCTGCCTCTAGGAGCTTGCTGACCACCCCTACCTCTTGCACCATACATATTACCGTTCCGCTGCATTAATTTAGGGCAACTATATTTAAAATGACCTTCCTCTTTGCAGTATGAACATTGGTTGGGACCTACAGGGACACGTGGTTGGTAATACCCATTCATTTGCTGGTTGTTCTGAAACTGTTGGGGTTGGTGATAGACACCTTGGGGTTGCCTATAATTATTCTGACCTCCACGTGGCGGATAGGCCTGCTGTAAAAGGACCTTTGTCTTTAGTTCCTTCGTTTTCTTCTCTGTTCTATCTTTCTCGTCCTTATCTCTATTTTCATAATACTGTGCAGTAGCCAGTATTTGCGCTGAAGAAGAAACAGCCCAAGAACTTTCTGAATCTTTTAACTTTTTACACAGGTCAGGAAGTAAATTCTGCACAAACTTATCCACAAACAGCCGTTGGCCACCCTCAGTACTCATATCCTGCCCACTGTGATCAATAAACGTTTCTTCAAACCTAGTAAAGAAGTCTGACACTGTCTCATCTTTCTTCTGCTTGCATGCAGATAACTTGTCCCAATTTACACGCATCGCAGGCATTATTGTCTTCATATACGTGATGATTCTACCAGGCAGTTCAGCTACTAAAGGTTCTGGTTTCGCACCACCAGTTTGTCTAGCATCAGCAGCAACGATGTTAGCCCATGTATCCCCTAGTTCTGCATTGTGATCTACATTACGAATTGACCCCCATAGAGGCTGTGGAACAACATTACCAAACAACATGTCTATGTCGGCCAGATTCATAATGCATGACCCTGCCGTCTGTGACAACTCTTTATAATAACCTGCTGGGTTTTTACGGGGATCAGGCAAGGACTGCTTAAGCGCTAACACCTCAGAGCGCTTCCATGGAACATGCACCCAAACACGCTGGAAATGCGCTGCCACAGCGGGGTTACCACCGGCAGCTGCAACCGCTTCCTTCCATACAGGGGGAACTTCTCTCATAGGGTATTGTCGCGCTTTTACCTTTTTCCCCACAAGGACATCTTGTTCAAACAATGACTGTTGGCAATCATCATTCCTAAAGGACAATACAACCGCAACTGCTTTATCTACTCCACGGTCCACAATTATACCAGTTCCAAAATCGAACCTCACTCTACACAATTCCTGCGGATTCGGATTTTTACCACTATCCTCCAATTCTTCACAGAGAATTTCGCACATTTTCTCAAACACATATCTCTGTTTTGGGGCATCCCACTGATGGAAAACGTTGACAACTGATTCCACATCATACAGTGAAGGGAAAACAATCCATCTACGCGCCATGTTATCTATTACCTTCTTCTCATCGGGGTTAGGCAATTGGCTGCGCAACTGCTTACGCTGTAAACCAGGAGTCGCACCAGATGACTCAAAGAGAGGAGACATTAATGTAGTAACCACATTAGCTAAGCGCTGTCGCGCTGAAGGAGAAGCTGAGGCGAGAACAGGGGGAAAAACAGAGGGAAGAAAAGAGGATGTAGAGACAGGTACTGGAGTGGTGGAAGGAAGAGTGTCAGGGGAGGCAGCTGCTGTATTAGACAAAGTCGCAGGAAGTGCGGGGGCAGTTGGAAGCACAACTGGCGGTCCTTGAGAGGGCTGCGCTACATGGATAAGAGCCGGTTGCAAAGCAACTGGCGGTAGTGGCAAGGCTTGCAGTATATTCACTGGAGGTGGCATATTTACAAGCTGGGGAGGCGCCGTGGCATTTTGAGCATACGGGGGTGGCGAACTCAACAAATGTGACATCAGGGGATTTTTCTCCTTTTCTTCGGACTCATTCTGCTTAGAATGTGGTAAAGCTGGGTAACATTTGTCAATCCCTAACTTGCGCTGCCTATGCAATTGCTCACTCATCTGCTCCTCCTCATTGTCTTTAAATTGTACAGCTGCTTGCATTACTGTCATACCTTTCTCTCTCTTATTCTTTTTTTGCTAGCTTAATTTCCTTTTGTTTGGCTTCCTTTCGCCATAAGCGGAAAGAGTCAAACATCGCCGGCCGGGCTTTCTTCTTAAACAATTTAATTTCTAAATTATCTAAAATATCGGTATCAAAACTACCATTTTGGGGCCATTTTAAAACACCATCTTTCCTGGTGTAGTGGATCCACACTTCGTTATATGCAATGGGGCCTACGCCATGTTTTACATAGAGCTCATAAGTTGGAGTTCCAACCGGAGGAACCGGACATGATTCCTCTAGCTGGAAATCTTTTCCACAACCCAAACAGAATAATCTACCAAATAGTCCAGAACCAGGCATCTTTGCTCACTAGTCTAGATCCAAACGTCAAAGGATTATCGAATACGATATTCTCGTGAATACACGAGTCCTCTGGTTTTGGCGTTTGCAAACTCCAAAGTACCAAATTACCAAATCAAACGATCCCGAAGGATACCAAAAACAAATAGGAGACGCTCCACTTATACTTAACTGAATATTGCTGATCGATGGCGTCACCAGAAGACTCTCTCGATTGTTTCGCTCTCTCAGATTCGTCAAGGGTCCAAAACAGGTCGATTAATCAGGGCAGCAGTCCTTCGTAGCCGTCGGGACGCGGAGAACCTCGCAGAAAAGACTTTCGGACCACGTCGACATGCAGGGGTCGATGAAGTGGCGGCCTTCCTCCGGAATTTCCACACGAAGCTCCTCACGAACCTCTGGCTTGGACTGGTACCGCTGAAATCGCCCCACGTTGGGCGCCAAACTGAAGCACTGGGTATTTTAGACCCAGCGGTGCAGGGGCACACACCCTATGACTTCTGGGTTCACCCTGTTCCAGACCTACAGAAACACAGAGTCTTCTGGGTGAAGTCAAAGATTCGTTTATTGGCTGCAGACCAATGACAGGTATCCTAGAAGTACAACAGCGTGTATGTTCTCAGGAGACTGCTGAAAATCATGGAAACGGACTTCACTTTAAATAGGCCTTTTCTGGCCTCAAGCATACATTCCTAGGTTTTATGATACGGCCATATATGAGTGTACATTACAAAGAAAAGGCAGAGTCATGATGACCATCCCACATTCCAGTTCGGCCAGCCCACAATGATTTACACAGTAAGGTTCAGATCCCACATCAGATGTAAACAGACCCCCCAATAAACATGAGCATCTCCTGTTTTGGGAAACAGGTCATAAAGCAGGAACAAGCAGGTGTGGAAGAGATTAGCCGGGGGATTGTATAGAATAAAAGGGTTTTATGACGGGTCAAGCCCTGATGCTAATCACAGGTGGACGGAGGAAGGGGAGCTCGTGAGACCGGTTTGACCTGGGGCAGCAGAGCCAGCTGCCCAGGTCACAGAAAAGTCAGAGGAGAAGCCCATGTACTGTGAGGCCCGTATTTACTCCATTATAGCCTATGTGAGGGCAATGACAAGATGGCCACTGCTTCCAAAATGGAACCCGCGTAGTGAAGCAGAATAACGTGTACACAGTGCATTCATAGCTAGAACGATATATAAAGCACTCGTACATGCCGCATTTACCATTTGCGGTTTGCTAATACCAAGATAGACAGGGGTAGGGCCCTGTCCCCTACGCGGTCCCGAATATTAAAGTACGACAGACTGAGAAAGATAATGTGAATTTACAGAAAATATGCTCTCAGTTTAGCTTATAAATCACCTTCCAAACCTCTGTGGGAAAAGCATGAGAAAATAGTTTTCTCTCAAACATGATTCATGATATCACAGCAGAAGGCTTTTTCACATGGTAAAATCACCTTAGAACACACCACAATTCCTAAAATGAGTATGGTACCATCAACAAATGATTTATAATGTAACTAAAGTCTTAAAACCTTCTATTAACTGCAATGCTTTTTAATGAGGTGCTATCATGTATATTGGTCCCAAGATGGCTGCCAACACTTCTTGGAGGAAGTGCTGACAGCCAATCAGATCTCACGATGAGATGTGTGGTTAGGCTCCGCCCAGATATATATGTGATTTTACTTTTGATTTTCTCAGGAACTACTGAACGGATTTACACCATATATGCAAAAGGCACATGCCTGACCTGAGGACTACCTCTTTGCCAAATTTCAAGTAATTCTGTTCAGCCGTTCGGGCTGTACCTTCGACTAAAGGTCCTATAGGAAAATGCATGGGGAAAACGCGTTTTGGGACCCCCCTTTTTTCCCGGCCCCCGCTTGATGAATCACCCCGAGACTTTCAGGGTAGGAGCTGAGCGGAGCGCCCCATTAGTTTTGAAAATTTCACGAAGATAAGTCAACCGGCGCCAAAGTTATTCAAAATAGAATTTTCAGATTTCCTATGGGAACTCGATCCTAACTATAACTATCTACTGGCGACCGCCAGTAGATAATATATATATTCACTTAAAAAACCATAGGTTTCACACATGTTATAGTTAGCTGGACATTTCACTCGTGAAAAACCATTGAAATTCCCCCGTTATCGTTAGTGCAGGCAACTATAACTCACGCGACCGCAATCCTCTGCTGATGACGTCAGATATTACATCACTGTATTTAGACACTTATTTACCCATGTCTTCTTCCATTAAATTTTAGCTATAGATATATTACAAATATTTTTTTTTCAGAAAGACACATATGTCATCAGTGATGTAATATCTAACGTCATCAGCAGAGGATTGCGGTCGCGTGAGTTATAGTTGCCTGCACTAACTATAACGGGGGAATTTCAATGGTTTTTCACGAGTGAAATGTCCAGCTAACTATAACATGTGTGAAACCAATTGGTTTTTTAAGTGAATTTGCAAGGTTTTTTAAATGCTAATTCCTAACTATAACGTGTGTGAAACCTATGGTTTTTTCAGTGAATTTGTACTTTTTAAAAGTTTTTTCACCGTGCGTGTACCGTACGCGCACGGTGCGCTTTGCGCACCAAGCGCCCACGATGCGTTGTTCGTGCCGTGCGCGTACGGTGCGCGCACCCCGCGATTTTTTGCAAAAAAAAATATATTTTTATTTACCCTTGGGGGTCCGTCAGTGACCCCCTGACAAAGGCTAGGGGGTCAGGACCTGCCCATCCTGCCCCCTTCTCACGTTTTCCCCCTTTGTTTTTCATTGCCTCAGACTGCGAGAGACAAAATGGCGGCCGACACTTCCTGATTTAGACCGATTTGAATGTTTACTGACATCTAACAACCAATCAGAATTGCGCTCGCGCACGTCACCGTGCGCGTACGGTATGCTTATCGTACGCGCACGGTGCACACTTATCGATATATATATGCTTTTAACTGCAATTTTCTCAGGAACTAATGAACAGATTTACACCAGACCTGAAAAAGGCACATCCCTGAACTGAGGACTATCTCTCTGCCAAATTTCAAGTAATTCTGTTCAGCCGTTCGGGCTGTAGCTTGGACTAAAGGTCCTATGGAAAAATGCATGGGGAAAACGTGTTTTGGGACCCCCCCTTTTTCTCAGCCCCCGCTTGACGAATCCCCCCGAGACTTTCAGGGAAGGAGCGGAGCGGAGCGCCCCACCTATTTTGAAAATTTCGCGAGGATTCGTCAATCGGCGCCAAAGTTATTCAAAATAGAATGTTGCGGATTTCCTATGGAAACACGGTCCTAACTATAACTATCTACTGGCGATCGCCAGTAGATAATATATATATATATATATATACACCAATGACATAAAATCTTTAAAAAAACAAACCATTGTAATTAAAATAAAAACGTAGACAACTTAAAATTTTGTAAAAATATTTTACTAATTTAAAAAATTAATAATTACAAACATTATAATTTTAAATAAACAAAAACATAACAATATAAATTATAACAATATAAAATGTAAAACATAAAATGTAATACATATACTATTTCCACTACAATTTATACAAAACTACGTAAACTTTTATAGTAAATATATGAACAAGCATTGGCATAGCCAATAGGTCTCGCCTTTGGGACCTTATAAGTATTTAGTTATGCAGCACAATATCATTGGTACAACAGCATCAACTGTTGCATGGCTAAACACTTCTAAGGTCCCAAAGGCGAGACCTATTGACTATGCCAATGCTTGTTTTGATTTAGTGAAGTATTATAACAGAAAATGACATATCTCATTGCTGTGCAATAAATAAGCAATAATAATAAAAATTAAAAAGCACTGTCAAAGCCAGTAGGCCTCAACTTTGGGACCTTCTGGGTTTACCAATGAAGAAGATTAAATTGGGTCATGACACTACTGGTGTCTGCGTTCAGTACGCTTGTGCATGCGTGATGAGACAGGATACATGGCATATGCATGCACCTACTGAATGACAAGGGTGCCATTTTATTTAGAGTATTATTTACCCATCTTGGGGCAGTAAATAAAAAAATAGAATGTAATTGCATTTTTAGCAAGCAACGAAGTCCAATAGCCTGTGGGAGTTATCTCGCCCTTTAAAAAATGCTTTAAAAATATTTTAAAGGGCTGATAGAGGTGGGTGACCAACGGCAGAGAGGGTGGGGGGAGCAAAAGGGAGTGACTGGGGTGGGGGTATATTAAATAAAAAGGAGTGGAGGAGAAGGAGGAAAAGCAGGTTAAAAACAACACAAGAGGGAGAGCAAAAGAGAGCACAATGGATGCTTGGCAGGAGTAGAAGCACATACAGAGGCATCAACACTGAGACCATGGGTGCGAGTATTTGTCGGATGGAGAAGCCTGAGAGAGGTGGAAAACAAATACACTCTCTCGAAGTGAAAAAAAGGTGCTTAACCTGAAAAAAAGTGTTTTCTTAAAGAGAGCAGTGGAGGGATACAAGTAAGCCAATCAAAAGAAGGGAAGCTATGCTCCAGTGAAGGTACAAACGTTAGTGGAAGGAAGGCCATCTAATAATTAGCAAGCAAATGATAGTAACAATAAGGTGAACAAATGGTCAGCAAAGGTGAGACTCCAAGTCCACTGTAGGTTTTTGGTAACGTCCACAAGAGGCTTTTACCTACAGAAAACCAAAGGTTGTCTGGCACGCCAAAATGAATTAAAAATTACAGAATATAGAAGTTATACTAGTACAAAATATGTTACATTACACCAGATAATTTGCTTTTTGTTGCAGCATAATTCAGTCAAAACAGTCACAAATGTTTTCTTGCCTTGCTGCATAATTTCAGTGGCCCTGAACATACTGTACATTATGAGGATATTGCATGTCACCAAGGAGGAATTCTGTGACCCAAGAGAAGAATGGGTCAAAGATAAGCTCTTTTTCAAGGTTACAGAATTAGCAGGTGGCTTGCAATATTTATTTTCTTGTACAAAAGGGGACATTTTAATACTTTTGATACATGGTAATACCCATTCTGCTTACACTCTTTGCTTACATTCTTGAACTCTTTCTCCTTGCTAAGAAAATACCTTTCGGTATAGATCAATAGAATGGTGACAGACTTAGTATTATGAAAATAACCATGACAAGATACAGTTTAGATATTGTTGCAAAAACACTTTAACAGGGACTGCTGATAAAAAAATGTCACAGTAAGTCTGAAGCCCAAAGATAACATTAGTGAACAAAGCAATATTTTGAAAATGTCATTTCTGCGCCTTTTACCCTGGCAGCAGGTGTTGTGGCTTCACAAGTGGACACTAATATGCTATTAATAGGAGCAAAATAATGTCATGTTTAAGTCACAGCTGGAATGATGATGGTTGCACTGTAACATGGGGATTAGTGAGGTTTGGGTTATAGCAGGCTTTGGTTTATTATTTGGAAGTTAATCAGGCATGTTTATGATAGACACCCTTTCATGTCTTCGAACTTTCAAAAGAGAGGTGTCAGTGTTCTACAAGCAAGGCATTTTCCATAGTGTCAGGAGAGTGCATACGACAAGGACAGTAAAACAGAAGGCATTTCCAATTTATGAAATAAAGGTAATCTATTAATTACAAGTCTACTGAATTGTGTCTTGCTCATTAAAAAAATTAACATACAAATGAAGACACTACATTTTTCCTCACAACTGAGGTAATGGCCGGCAAGTATAGATATGGGAGGAGCCACTGTAAAAAATAAAAAAGTGATACAGTATACAAACTCACACTCACTACTGCGACTTGTAACACAAATAATTTTGGTTGTGGAATTAAACATTAACCCGCTTCCTTCTCTCCGCCACAAATACAAAGATTTTCAACAGCTTGACTAGGAAGGCTTCAACTAGCAGTATGGATGCTGACTGGCATATCGTTTATTTTATGCGTATTACCAACTTAGGGGCCGATTCCAATCCTGGAAAAAGGCCGTACGAATCATCGTACGGAGCGCTTTCTCCATACGACTCGTACCCGGTAAACTGTCCGTAAAACCTAGGAAGTACGATTCGTACAGAAAGCCTATTTCCGTACGAATCGTACAAAAGACCGTACGGGTAAAAAAAAACTACGATTCTGTTCCGGAACAGCCTGTACGCGACGTCCGTACGTATTTAAGCAGCGTTTTACGGCCCAGCAATTACGATTCGTCCCTACGTCACTCCGTACGGCTAGTTTTTTTACGGGAGCCAATAACAGCCATAAAAGCGGAGTCCCCAGGGGTACGAGCCGTACAGGCATACACCCTCGTGCGTTGTGTATGTACGGTGCGTACCCCCAGCGCGTATGTATGGTGCGTACCCCCAGCGCGTATGTACGGTGCGTACCCCCAGCATGTATGTACGGTGCGTACCCCCAGTGCGTATGTACGGTGCGTACCCACAGCGCGTATGTACGGTGCGTACCCCCAGCGTGTATGTACGGTGCATACCCCCAGCGCATATGTATGGTGCGTACCCCCAGCGCGTATGCGCTGGGGGTACGGTGCATACATACACGCTGGGGGAAGGGTGCGTACATATGCGCTGGGGGTACGCACCATACATACACGCTGGGGGTACGCACCGTACATACGTGCTGGGGGTACGCACCATACATACGTGCTGGGGGGCCTGTACGACTCGCACCTCGGGAACAACTTTTCCTGGTATACGAGTCGTACAAACTTCGCTTCGTAGCGAGTAAAGTCATTCCCCGTGTACGGGCCGTTTTCCGTACGAATCGTAAATCAGAAAGCCGGTCCGGATCGTACTTGTACGCTCGGACTGTATTTTTACAATTCGTACGGAAAAGTGTGCGGGTCCGTCTCGTACAACTTTTCCCGATACGATTCGTACGGGTCGGGTGGATCCGTATGTATTTTTCCCGTACGAATCATACTTCACGGGTCGGATGTGACTTGTACGGAAAAAAATACGGATACGAGTCGTACGGAAAAAAAAAATACAGGATGGAATCGGCCCCTAAGTTTTTGTTGCTCTAACAAGCACACAGCGCAATAACAAGATGGAAACTATGTTTACAAAACCTTCAGGGTTAATGTCAGTAAACTAAATGATGCAGGGACAAAGAATGGGACAACGTCACATAAAAAAACACAGGCATTGGCCGCGCGGCTTACTGAGAACATCAAAGCGGCCGAAAGGGGAGAAAGGAGGGGTGAGTGCAAGCCGAGGTGACAAGAAGGGCTGGGCGAGAAAGCAGAGGGGAATGCCAGCAATAGAGGAGCCTGATCAAAGCTGACGAAAAGGGAGGGGGAAGAGAGGAGGGAGTGCGAGCAGCAGCTGTGCATGTGCACGCCATCGTGCAGTCAAGCTTCAGGCCTGCAAAATCATGTGAGTAGCACTTTGAAAACCCGTATACTAAATGCTTTCCGAGCAGCGCATGCACGTTGGCTCAGCGAGACCTAAAAATGTACTGCTCCCACTTCACACAACACAAAAATAATGAAACTGGGTCAAATTTATAAATCTCCCTCCAGTAAATATAACACTAGGGAAAGTGCTGGATTGCAAATAGGTAAAACTTACTAGTCCCACACCAGTCAGTTAAACAGTAGGGAAAGTGTTGGATTGCACAGGGATCAAATTTACTATTCCCACGCTAATGAGTGCAACAGTAGGAAAAGTGTTGGATTACAGAGGGGTAAAATGTACTATTTTCACACCAGTCAGTAAAACATTAGGAAAAGTGTTGGATTGCAGAGGGATACACTTTACTATTCCCACTCCAATCAATACAACAGTAAGGAAAGTGTTGGATAGCGGAGGGTAAAATCTACTATTCCCACTCCAGTCAGTACAACAGTAGGGAAAGTGTTGGATTGCAGAAGGATACAATTTACTATTCCCTCTCCAATGAGGGCAACAGTAGGGAAAGTGTTGGATTGCAGAGAGGTAAAATTTACTATACACACATCAGTCAATACAACAGTAGGGAAAGTTTAGATTGGGGAGGGGTAAATTTTACTATTCCCACTCCAATAAGTGCAACAGTAGGGAAAGGGTTGGATTGCAGAGGGGTAAGATTTACTATTTCCACTCCAGTCAGTTCCACGTTAAAAACAAACAAAACATCTTGAGTAAAATAAAATTATATTACAGCATATTACAAAGTTAAATACATATCACACATAACTACAAATAATATTATAAATAAAATAGGAATTAGTTTTCATACAAACAATTTTTTATTTAGAAATTATTATTAACAAAAAATATTTATTACATTAAATTAATGTAGTTACTTTCCACCCTTTAACCCCACAAAACTCACAACCTGCATCTAAAACTTAACTATAAAAAGCAAAATATTTACACTATTAATATAAATATTTATCAACAACCTAATTGTAATTAATTAAATATTAATTATTAATTAATTACAATTAATTCACTTCCCACAATATACCCCACAAAACACACAACACGCAATGAACATAATTAATAATCAATGTAATAATTCATATAAAATACAACAATTATTATTATTTACTTAAAATGTATTTACTTCCCAACCCATACCCCTACAAAACCCAAAACCCACACCGAAAAACCTAAAAAACAATTATTAATTGTACAGTTAACATAATTGAATATCAATTAAACAAATAATAATTAAAAACTAAGGCATTAATTACGATGCCGGTGGGATCGTTGCGGTGAAGGGACTGTCTGACAAGTTAGTTGGCAGTCCCGGCCACCTATTTAGGATCTGACCGCAGTGAAGGAGTTCGGAAACATACCTTTTGGCATTAAGGGTTGTTCTGCGGCCTGGAAAAGAGCTGCAGCGCTGGGAGTACGGTGCGTACATACGCGCTGGGGGTACGGTGCGTACATATGCGCTGGGGGTACGCACCATACATACACGCTGGGGGTACGCACCGTACATACGCGCTGGGGGTACGCACCGTACATACGTGCTGGGGGCCTGTACGACTCGCACCCCGGGAACAACTTTTCCCGGGATACGAGTCGTACAAACTTCGCTTCGTAGCGGGTAAAGTCATTCCCCGTGTACGGGACGTTTTCCGTACGAATCGTAAATCAGAAAGCCGGTCCGGATCGTACTTGTACGCTCGGACTGTATTTTTACGATTTGTACGGAAAATTGTCCGGGTCCATCTCGTACAACTTTTCCCGATTCGTACGGATCGGGCCGATCCGTATGTATTTTTCCCGTACGAATCGTACTTCACGGGTCGGATGTGACTTGTACGGAAAAAAATACGGATACGAGTCGTACGGAAAAAAAAAATACAGGATCGGAATCGGCCCTTAAGTTTTTGTTGCTCTAACAAGCACACAGCGCAATAACGAGATGGAAACAATGTTTACAAAACCTTCAGGGTTAATGTCAGCAAACTAAATGGTGCAGGGACAATGAATGGGACAACGTCACATAAAAAAACACAAGCATTGGCCGCGCGGCTTACTGGGAACATCAAAGCGTCCGAAAGCGGCCGAAAGGGGAGAAAGGAGGGGTGAGTGCAAGCCGAGGTGACAAGAAGGGCTGGGCGAGAAGGGAGGGGGGAATGCCAGCAGTAGAGGAGCCTGATCAAAGCTCATGAAAAGGGAGGGGGAAGGGAGGAGGGAGTGCGAGCAGCAGCTGTGCACGTGCACGCCATCGTGCACTCAAGCTTCAGGCCTGCAAAATCATGTGAGTAGCACTTTGAAAACCCGTATACTAAATGCTTTCCGAGCAGCGCATGCACGTTGGCTTAGCGAGACCTAAAAATGTACTGCTCCCACTTCACACAACACAAAAATAATGAAACTGGGTCAAATTTATAAATCTCCCTCCAGTAAATATTACACTAGGGAAAGTGCTGGATTGCAAATAGGTAAAACTTACTAGTCCCACACCAGTCAGTTAAACAGTAGGGAAAGTGTTGGATTGCACAGGGATCAAATTTACTATTCCCACGCAAATGAGTGCAACAGTAGGAAAAGTGTTGGATTACAGAGGGGTAAAATGTACTATTTTCACACCAGTCAGTAAAACATTAGGAAAAGTGTTGGATTGCAGAGGGATAAACTTTACTATTCCCACTCCAATCAATACAACAGTAAGGAAAGTGTTGGATAGCGGAGGGTAAAATCTACTATTCCCACTCCAGTCAGTACAACAGTAGGGAAAGTGTTGGATTGCAGTAGGATAAAATTTACTATTCCCACTCCAATGAGGGCAACAGTACGGAAAGTGTTGGATTGTAGAGAGGTAAAATTTACTATACCCACATCAGTCAATACAACAGTAGGGAAAGTTTGGATTGGGGAGGGGTAAACTTTACTATTCCCACTCCAATAAGTGCAACTGTAGGGAAAGGGTTGGATTGCAGAGGGGTAAGATTTACTATTTCCACTCCAGTCAGCACCACATTAAAAACAAACAAAACATCTTGAGTAAAATAAAATTATATGACAAAGTTTAATACATATCACACATAACTACAAATAATATTATAAATAAAATAGGAATTAGTTTTCATACAAAAAATCTTTTATTTAGAAATTATTTAACAAAAAATATTCATTACATTAAATTAATGTAGTTACCTTCCACCCTTTAACCCCACAAAACTCACAACCTGCATCTAAAACTTAACTTTAAAATGCAAATTATTTACACTATTAATATAAATTTTTATCAGCAACCTAATTGTAATTAATTAAATATTAATTATTAATTAATTACAATTAATTCACTTCCCACAATATACCCCACAAAACACACAACACGCAATGAACATAATTAATAATCAATGTAATAATTCTTATTAAATAAAACAATTATTATTAATTACTTAAAATGTATTTACTTCCCAACCCATACCCTTACAAAACCCACAACCCACACCGAAAAACCTAAAAAACAATTATTAATTGTACAGTTAACATAATTGAATATCAATTAAACAAATAATAATTAAAAACGAAGGCATTAATTACGATGCCGGTGGGATCGTTGCGGTAAAGGGACTGTCTGACAAGTTAGTTGGCAGTCCCGACCACCTAATTAGGATCTGACCGCAGTGAAGGAGTTTGGAAACATACCTTTTGGCATTAAGGGTTGTTCTGCGACCTGGAAAAGAGCTGCAGAACAAGCCCTAATGCCAAAAGGCATGTTTTTAAACATCCCTGCACCCTGTGGCAGGAAACTCACGATGCGAGCCACATGGGGAAATTATGTTTGTGGTGGCGCCAAAGGAGGCAGCGGAGGGACGGGGTCCCTGCTAGGGGCTCCCAAAGTCTGTTGCCACTGAAAGGCTGTCGGTAAGGGCCATTGTAATCCCTACGGCGGTGCCTGAGTAGGCACCGCCCTCAATATGGGGATTGCATTCTGACCGCAGGGCCGTTGAGTTCCCTGAGCCCATCGGAACTGCAGTGGTCAGTTACTCACACATGCAGTCAGACCGACCGCATTGTAATGAGGTGGTCTGACCGCTGCTTCAGATGCCAGTGGGAAAGACACCGACGTGCTGTCAGTGTCAGTCCAGCTAACATCATAATGGGCCCTAATATTAATTCCTTAAAATTAATTAACTTCCCACCCTTTGCCACTATAAACCCGATAACCCACACATAAAATAAAATAATAATAAATTACACAATTAGAATAATTAATTGTCAGTTAAATATTTATTAGTATTTAACAACTAATTATTAGTTAATTGAAATTATTTTTATCCCCACTCTTTACTCCTATAAACCCCACAACCTGCTCCTAGAAAAATGATCAAACAATTAACATAATTGTCAATTAATTAACAAATATTTATGAATTAATTAAATATATATTATTATATAACCCACTACACCTATAACCCCCCAACACATTTAACATCATTTATTGTCAATTAATCAATTATTATTAATTATTAACTACTTAATAAATTACTTCCCACCCGTTTACCCTTTATCCCTATAAACCCCTCAACATGCACCTAAAAGTAATATACAATTAACATAAATGGTTAGTAATCAATTAATTAATATTAATTAAAGAACTAATTATTAATTAATAAAACATATAATACTTCCCACTCTTTACCCACATAAACCCCACAACCCACACATAAAGGTGCCGATTCCGATCCTGTAAAACCCGGGTACGATTCGTCGTACAGAGCATATTCTCCATACGATTCGTACCCGGGAAATCCACCGTACAATCCAGCAAGTACAATTCGTACAGAAATACCATTTCCGTACGAATCGTACAAAACACCGTACGGCTAAAAAATACCTACAAGTCTGATCCTGGACAGCGCGTACGTGACGTCCGTATGGAGTCAGGCAGCATTTTACGGACCAGCAAGTACGATTCGTCCCTACGTCACTCCGCACAGCTATTTTTTTACGGCAGCCAAAAAAAGCTGGAAAACTGAGTCCGAAGCGAAAACGGAGCCCTGGTACGCGACGGACAGCCATGGACCCCATCCTACGTGTCATTCCGGCCCTCTTAGCCTACGACCTGGTGCACCGAACCCGACGCACACGCCGCAGAAGGTGAGAACAACACCCAGGGGCCAAGGGGGGGTGAGGGGCAGGAAACATACCCCCTACCCAAATTAAAACCTACAATATTGAGGACTTACATTACATCAAGGGTCTGGTCACTCCGGGGGGCGTGTCCACCAATCCCTGCGTCACGCAACAATGGAAGTGGACGTGAATGCGTACCCCTACGGCAACACCACAATAGTGATACGCACCGTACACACACATACATAGCGTGGGTACGGTCCGTAGCACTATATTAGTGGTGCCGTGGGGGTACGCGTGGTACAGACCGTACACACGCCCTCAGAGCGTGGAACGGACCGTACACACTCTCAGGGCGTGTGTACGGGTCGTACCACGCATACTCCTACGGCATCACTACTATAGTGATACGGACCGCACCCACACATACATAGCGTGGGTACGGGCCGCATCACCATTGTATTTGAGCCGTAGGGGTACGTAGGGGTACGCCTGGTACGGACCGTACACACCCCATGAATGCGGGGGTACGGTCCGTACGGCACCAGTACATTTGGGATACAAGGCGTACACACGCCACTAATGTTGGTGTACGGCCTGGTGCAGCATATTACCTCTATATAGGTGTGTGTGTAGGCCCAGGACAGCAGTGTACTGCATCAAGGGGGTGGGTGGGTAGCTGCATGGGATTCCCAGCAGTGAACAGACATGTGAGGGGTGGGTGCAGAGGACTCCCAGCAGTGGACAGAGACATGGGGGTGGGTGTAGAGGACTCCCAGCAGTGGCCTGCAATATGAGGGGTGGGTGCATATCACTACCAGCAGTGGACAGACATGTGAGGGGTGGGTGCAGAGGACTCCCAGCAGTGGACAGAGACATGGGGGTGGGTGCACAGAACTCCCAGCAGTGGGCAGAGACATGGGGGTGGGTGCACAGGACTCCCAGCAGTGGACAGAGACATGGGGGTGGGTGCACAGGACTCCTAGCAGTGGACTGAGACATGGGGGTGGGTGCACAGGACTCCCAGCAGTGGACAGAGACATGGGGGTGGGTGCAGAGGACTCCCAGCAGTGGACAGAGACATGGGGCTGGGTGCACAGGACTCCCAGCAGTGGCCTGCAATATGAGGGGTGGGTGCATATCACTCCCAGCAGTGGACAGACATGTGAGGGGTGGGTGCAGAGGACTCCCAGCAGTGGCATGCAATATGATGGGCGGGTGCATATCACTCCCAGCAGTGGACAGACATGTGAGGGGTGGGTGCAGAGGACTCCCAGCAGTGGACAGAGACATGGGGGTGGGTGCACAGGACTCCCAGCAGTGGGCAGAGACATGGGGGTGGGTGCACAGGACTCCCAGCAGTGGACAGAGACATGGGGGTGGGTGCATATCACTCCCAGCAGTGGACAGACATGTGAGGGGTGGGTGCAGAGGACTCCCAGCAGTGGACAGAGACATGGGGGTGGGTGCACAGGACTCCCAGCAGTGGACAGAGACATGGGGGTGGGTGCAGAGGACTCCCAGCAGTGGACAGAGACATGGGGGGGTGTACATCATTATCACATGAACACAACTCCATGGGTGTATGTACGCATCCCTAACTTTGGACAATGATGATAGTGCCACAACAACACATCACTGACAGCAGTGTCCCACTCCCAGGAGGATGGTTGTCACTCCCCCACTGCATGACACACCACATGTGGGTGTGAAGACAAATAACACATGCATACCCACCCCTGGCGGATGCAGCAAAATACACACACTGAGATCATGCCACAAGACTGTATAGTCATGTCACTGCCTACTAAACTAAGAGAGCCAAAGGGAACACACACTGTCACGCACATCCCAGGACTGATAGGAATGTTCAGGTGCTGGGCCAGCCACCAAGATGTTGTCTCTCATGGAAGGACTAGGGTGGAGTTCCCACAGATACAATGCCCACAATTGTGAGTCAGATACCCAATTACCCTGCAGAAAAAGTACCATATGTGTGCTAGGCCAGGAGTACACACATGCATAGTGCTGAAAAGGGAGTATTTCTCCATGAAGGCATTTCGACATACTCAATACACAAGTACAGTGACTAGCAAGGATGGCACAGACGATGCAGCCGGAGACATTGCTAAGCAGGCATGGCCATAGTTGAAGGGATCCGTCACCAACAAAGGAAATGTAGACACAGGTCAGCACAACAATTGTGCAACTCTTTGCAGGGAAGATGTCAGGTGCCACAGAGGAAGGAACACTCCTTGGGACAATGTCTCAAAACCAAAATAACACACACTACCATTGATTCTTTGCAGAGACCTTGTGATGGCACGCAGATACCATGGTCCACCTCATGACCATCAGAGTAGAACATTTCTCAGAACCATATCACATTACCACAACACCAACTCCAGGAGCCTCAGCACCAACATCAATATCTGAAATGCAATAGTGTGCAAAGTAAAAATAAAATGCTTTATTCAGCATAAAAAACAAATAATGAAATGACACTATATAGAAAGGCCAATGGCCAGTCCATAATAGAAGTCCTTGGGGGGACACATGGGCACGCGTCTCCCCTATCTTGCCTGCACATTGGAACCCTCAGGTTCGTCGACTGGGGGGGGGCATCATGTGGGGAAGGACCAGGCACCGCAGGGACAGGAGGGGGAAGGGCAGGTGTGGTGGGTGCAGGGGTGGACGTCTCCACCACAGGGGGTGGGGCAGCAGCAAAGGTGGATGTGAGCACATCGCTGCACACTGCTGCCAGGGCGTCCAGGGTAAGCCCTGCACCGGAAGAAACCCCAGGGCCAACGGAGGGGGGGGTGGCCGAGGGATGGCGTTCAGCGCTCTTGGGGGAGGGGGTGGACAGAGGGTGGGACTTGACTACCCTGCCCGGGGACTTCCTCACCCGCTTGCGGGGTGGTGTCACAGTGGGGGGGCTGGGCAGCTCACCCATGTCGGCCTCTTTGGGTGTCGGTTTGGCAGGGGAGCCAAGGGGAGTGCTTTTGGAGGGACTGGGTTGTGAGGCCTGCGGACTCAGACTGTGGCTGCGTGTATGTCTTTTTGCCCCAGACCCAGTGGGTGTGCCTACATCCCCCTGAGTGTGCGTGACAGGAGGTGTGCGCTTGCCCTTACTTGGTGTTGTGCTGCCTGTGTCTGGTGGAGTGCGTGCTTGGGAATGTCTGTGTGTGCATGGGACAGGTATGGGAGAGGGAAGTGTGGCTGGGGTAGGGGGGGACGAAGCGCTGCAGGAGACTCACTGCTGCCGTCAGTGAAGAGTCCATGGACCGCAGAAACCTGCATTGTTCAGACATCGATGCTGACATGCCCTCCAACCTCAGCAGAGTACACAGACACACACAAGCGCAGATCAATCACCTGCCATTGGCAACAGCGGATACATACCTCACTCTGCACATGTGCCACTTGCCTCTGGGGTGTCACAGGTGTTGGGCTAGCTCAGCAAGTCAGACACACAGCACAGCTTACTTCTCACATCAGATGGGTAGAGCTGTTGCCTCCTCCATGCAGCTGTGGTGCAACACTTCACATAGACACTCACCCACATGACAAGGAACCTTCACACACATCAATGTCCAGGAGGGCGTACACATCACTTGGACACTCTCACCACAGCTCCACTCAACTCATACACATCTGTCGGTACATTCACCTGTCACACCGGGGGGACCACTGAATCACCTCCGGACAATAGACAAAAAAATGCAAACAAGGATTTGCCAGGCTGAATGTGTCATGCACTATGCAGTGAATGTCACAGTAAGCACAATGCAAGTGAGGAGTGCACACAAGAACGACTTCATGGCCTGCATGACAGACAAAAGCTTTCCCCCCCCTGGGACCCACTCTAAACCACATTGCATGTCTGTCACACCTGGACACAATGCCAGAAGTGACAGTCACAAAAAAGGTGCACAGTCAAAGGTAGTGGGGTCAGCACTCACCTGCTCCCCTGGTCTCCCATACAGGCTGGGGTACTGTGAGAGGAGGACATTCAGCAAAGCCTCATTCTCCTCAAGTGTGAATGGCTGGGCCCTCTCCACAGTTCGCGACATGGTGCCAGAGGAAGCACAGACAGCAGCAGTGTGGTGGACAAGAAAGTTGTGCAGGCAAGTGCCTTCTCATAGGTTCTGGCTGACTTATATCTGTCTTGCTGGGGGCTTTCATTTACAGGAGTACAGAGTGATTGGTCAGACTCATTTGCATCCTACGTTTCCTCCAATCCCTTTAAAAATACACCAATGACACAAATTTGCATGGTTTGAGCATCATAGCAAGGCAAACACCACTTTGCAACATTGTCATTTTTGGCCCAACTGACTTTTCAAGCCCACATGATGGCCACATTGCAACTGAAATCTCTGTATCCATGACAACCAGCATGCATTTTGGGCCTAATACTTGTCTCCTATGTAATTTTTGATTCCAAAAAACATGTACGGTGCGTTTCACACGTACCCGTACACGTACGGCACCACTACTAAAGTGATACGGACCGTACACACGCTGTCAGAGCCTGTGTACGGTCCGTATCACTATAGAGTGGTGCCGTAGGAGTACGTGTGTGTGTACGGTCTGTACCACGCGTACTCCTACGGCACCACTACTATAGTGATACGGACCGTACACAGGCTCTCAGAGCTTGTGTACGGCCCGTACCACGTGTACTCCTATGGCACAACTACTATAGTGATACGGACCGTACACAGGCTCTCAGAGCGTGTGTACGGCCCGTTCCACACGTACTCCTATGGCACCACTACTATAGTGATACGGACCGTGCACACGACGTGTGTACGGTCCGTAACACGCGTACTCCTACAGCACCACTACAATAGTGATACGGACGTACACACGCTCTGAGAGCGTGTTTACGGTGCGTTTCACACGCTTAAACTGGTGATATGAGGCGCACACGACTGTACATCAAGTCATTGTCATTGCAGACTTTCATATGCAGGGCCAAGGTGTGTCAGGCAGTGATATTGCACATGTCTCCTCATGTAGTTGCACAATTGATGTGTGATGACCTGTGTACACATGTCATGTGTGATGGGGCACTATGTGGCACACTTCCCCTTCACACTTTGCACATGTGTGCCTGTAGTACAAACGTGTCAAGCACAGCATCACTGGTATGGCACAGTCACCACTACCCGCAACTGTCCCCTGATGCCAGGGACAGGGACACTAACAACTGACATTTCACAATCAGGGTGCCCCGATGTGACTATGTCATGTGTGTGTCATGTGTTCCCATGAGCTTGCTGTTAGTGTTCCGTCAACTGCATCTGCTGTTGCTGCATCCAACATGTGTCTGTGTGGAGATGGACATGGCACACATCTACGCACACCATGCCACATGTGTATACCCACGTAAGCAGGGTCTGTATGCATCGGACATGATATTTTCACATGAGGACATATCTGCGTCGTCTCAATATTCTGTGTTTTCTGTTTTCACGTGTACCCCCTCATCACAATGTGTTGGATCTGTACATTTGACATTCCATGTCACCTGTGCGTCTAGCTTGCCGTCAGCTGTCTGTATGAGATGACATCCTTTAAATGCAGCTATGTGGATGTATGTCACTCCTGTGATGTCTCTGGCTGTTCACTCAGACTGGCCCCCAGCTCGTTTCAGGGCATGTCATGTAGACTTGCCAATCAACGGGTGTATCTGGCTTTTCGTAGGAGTATCACCAAGCTAGCATACGTGTCCTGGATGTATTGCACACACCAGACTCTGTATTTTGCAGATGTGTAGTAGCAGTTGAGCATGTGCTCTGTTCATTGACATTGAAGTTGTTATGCTCTCAACCTTCGTCATTCATCACAATTTTCTGCAGGGCACCGCCTGTCCTCCGACCAATGCCAAACTTGGGTGCCATGAGGGAACGTGCCTGCATCCGACGTTACAGATTCACTCAACAGTTGATTGAGGACTTGACCGCCAAGGTGGCACCACACCTCCAACCACGACACAGGTATTCTACTGCGCTGACCCCCAAGATGAAGGTGATGGCAGCCCTACATTTCTTTGCCACAGGTACGTTTCAATTCACCATAGCTGATGTTGGTGGCATGTCACAGACAATGTTCAGCCATGTCCTGCGTGATGTTTTGGCAGCCATGTTGGATCACCTTGATGAATTCATCCATTTTCTGACTCCTGAGGAGTTGACAGGTGTGAAGGGTGATTTCTGTGCCCTGGGAGGGATGCCCCATGTCATTGGGTCCATTGATGGGACACATGTGGCTTTGGTACCACCACAGGCACAGGAGGTAGCCTATCGCAACCGTAAACATTACCACTCTATAAATGCCCTTGTGGTGTGTCTTGCTAACATGCTGATTTCCCATGTCTGTGCAGGTTTTCCAGGGTCAGCACACGATGCCTACATCATGAGGCGTAGCAGGGTGCCACAAATGATGCTGCGGCTTCACAACGAACGAGCATGTCCTGTTGGTGGGTATACTCTGTTTGTCCTGTGTGTTGTGGTATCTTTGGCTCTTACGGCATTTCCTGACCCACTTATTTACATGATGTTTCCATTTAGGGGACTCTGGCTATCCCAACATGCCATGGCTGATGATGCCTCTCTGTAACCCAAGATCAGCTGCAGATCACCGGTACAACAATGCACACGGGCAGACCAGGCGAGTGATTGAGAGGACGCTTGGCCTCCTGAAGAGCCGATTCCGGTGCCTTCACAAGACAGGCGGGTCCCTCCCATATGCACCGGCGAAGGTCTGCAAAATCTTCCTCGTGTGCTGCATGCTGCACAACATGGCAGTGGAGAAGGCAGTGCCACTCATCCTGGAGCAGGATGAGCAGGAACATCCACCCGTGGGGGATGAAGGGCTTGGTCACGAGGCAAGTGAGGAGGAGGAGGAGGAGGATATCAGGAGTCAGTTCAAACGCAACTTCTTCTCATAATGGTGAGTCACTGGGTCTGAGTGTGCACGCTTTGAGCCTTGGGTGGCATGTGTTGCAATGTGTGTGTCCAGCTGACTGTATGATAAGTGACATACAGGCACATGCATCAAAGGAACAACCGGTCGCAAACGGGCAGATTTTGCGACCGGTATTTTTCCATTTGGGATGCATCATCCCAAATGCAAAAATCGCAATTTAAGGAATCTCTAAATTGCGATTACTTAAATTGCGATTGCATTTAAGGAATCCCAAATTGAGATTCCTTAAATGCAATGCATTAAAGTTAAAAAAATTAGCTATTTCGCTAATAGGTGGATCAAATTACCATGAAATTGAACTTCATGGTAATATGCAAAAACTTTGAAAAATGCACTTTTGTGCATTTTTCAAAGTTTCATGTTGCGCACACACATGCCCTTAAGGCATGTGTATGTGCAACCTATGTGCACAGATCGATTTCAGGGGTGCAAAAGGGTGTCATTTTGACACCCTTGCACCCTTGAAATTGCATGAGCAATTTGCGAGCACCTACTGGTACTCGCAAATTGCTCATGCAATCTCCAATTCATTCCTATGGGCTTGGAGGCCCATAGGAATGAATGGGAAGGCATTCCTTAATTGCGACTCGCAATTTGCGAGTCCCAATTAAGGAATGTGTAGGAATCGCTATTTTTATAGCGATTCCTACATGCATAGGCTTTTGCAAATCCTTAATTGGGATTCTTTAATAATCGCAATTAAGGAATCGCAAAAGCCTACGTTGATGCATGTGCCAGTTAGATGTGTGTTCTGATGTGTCACTCGAGTGATGATGTCATTCCACACATTTTAGCTGAGACACTTTCTTTTAAATTAGCATGGGGACAACATTGTTCATGTTTAGTATATTACCATGTATGCGGAGAAAAATCTTTTAGCTGACTTCTTGTGTGTCTGTCATTCCCAGGTTCTTGCGCATGTTGTCTGCTCGTGTCTTCGTTGTCCTCCTGCTATTCCTCATGAGTATTGCAACGTGTGCTGAATCAGCGTTCCATGCATGGACATGGGGAAATGTCATTTTGGGTAAGGATTGCAGCAAGGCATTTTGGGGGCGGTACGTGTTTGGAATGTCTGGGGACTGCTTCTGTGCATGTTGTGTTACCATGCATACATGTCGACTCACCATGGGGCACATAACATGTAGCATGACTCCCATGAATTGACAGTCACCCTTCATGACAGTCATCTGTAATGGTTTTTGGATTCTGAAGAAGGCATCAATGTGTGTAAAACTTCCCTCTGAAACATACGGGGTGCTACGGGTGGACATAGTGTGGGACATCCCCATGACAGGCTCAATGGGGAATTGCAGCCTCTCCGTGTGCAGCAGGAGGTGTTTGGCTCATCCCCTTAACTTGTGTGCCAGTTCATTTGGATTTACAACATCCGTGTTGTGAAGGGGGTGTCCAGCGTAGGTCCCACATGCTCAGTCAAATGACCTGTGAGTCTGTTCATATTGATGCATTTCCCTTAGTGTGAGCTTGAACAATAAAGGTGTTCCTCGCCCTCCGAAATACCTCATCTCTGTCAATGCAGGTCTCTTGCCACTTTGCATGTGTCATCTCTGGCATAGTTGTCAGAGATTGTGCATATGAGTGTATGTGTAGTTCGGCAACATGCATGCAGTTCTTCATGGCTAATAATCTCTATTGTGCATGAAGTCCATGGTTGTGTATGTATTTGGGCAGGTTGCTCCCACCAACGGGCCGTCAACGCCTGCTGAGGGTGTGTCTCCTGTGCGCAGCTCGGCCTTCTGTTTCCTGATCCTGTGTCAGTTATCTTTGGTGATTGTTCATCCATTTTCTCTGGGTGAGCCATGAGTAACCTGACACTCCTTCCTTTACATTCGCCTGCTGCAGTTGTCCTTTCCGACATCCTTGTCTTTGTGTGCTACTTTCGGCCTAGTTTCCAGTACATGCCGCCTGCTGCTGCGGGCCCTGCGGCAAAGGCCAACCAAGTTCCCAGATTCTGCAACCCATACGCCTCCAAGATGCTCCTCCCTTCCTCCCTCCACCCATTCATTAGGCTGGCATCAGCTTGTCTGTGCCACTGTTGCGGCCACGCGGTGCCAAAGGCAGGACCGTCAGCGCATGCAACGTGCACATTGCACGACCCTCATTTCCTTGCATGACCCACATCACACAACAGTCTCATGTTGCAGCCACCCTCCAAGCAATGTCCAAGCGAAAATCAACCCCCTGCTCTCAGGCATACCCTAAGCGCACACACCACACCTTCGCATGCTGAGTGTGCAACTCCAACTGCCTACACAGCGCTGGCCCCGCCTTCCAGGCCCTGTCACACCAACCAGGTCATGTCCCTCCTACTCCACACCGGCTCCGTCCTCCAGGATGCCATTGGACTCTGTTACCTCCTCAACACAACAGGCCCACACATCACCTTCATGGCAGTGACCTGGAAGAAAGCATCCTCAGAACACTACTTCTTCTTTGCCATCTCAGACGGATACAAGAGCACCCGCAGGGACGGCACTAACAATCCCGAAGGATGAATTGATATCTATTCCCAAGTACGCACTCAGGGTCACAAATCCAGTTTGGCACAAACCCCCTGCAAACCCTCAGAGTAACACTCATCTACAGATCTCCAGGCCTACATCCACAATTCCACAAAGCCATCGACACGTCCATCGTCACGCACGCCCTCACATCCACAGGATACATGTGGCTGTGGGCCAGGAACTTCTGGCTGGATGAGAACCACACCAGCATCCATCATTGGTCCATCCACATTAGCATCCACGTCTGCGATGGGCAACACACTGCCACACACCCCGCTACCAATCCCCCAAAGATGCTTGATGTAAGTCAACACAGACATGCTGTGTGGGACACTGGAACCAACACCACCGCCACACCCTGCAACCTCACACACTGGATCAGCAACTGATCCAACAATCTAGCCACGTTGACGGACTTTCCTGTGACGCACAACAACAATTAAGCCACCTGGGACAAGGCAGACCTACTGGACTTCTACACGTCTAGCAGGACTCTTGTGCACAGCTTGCAACACAAATAACCATCAGTGGCCTTACAACCCTGGAAAACGGCACACACAGCCATCACCATATCATCAGCAAGGACAATTGGAGATCCTTCAGATGGGGCCGAGGCCAAAAATCTGCACGACATCAATGAGCTCATCAGCATTGTGAGTGCACTGACATCAGCACTCCATCCAAAAGACACCCCACCCTTGCAAGGCTGAGCCAATCCCTTGCAACTTTCTACCACTGCAAGCTCATGAACATACACGCAAGCCTTGGCACACAGAGGTAGAATGCACTATTATACGCGGGACCAACCACCCTCAGGTTTTGGACTTCCATCATCAGCAGATACAACACCCGGCTCATGTGCAACATCCCCTGGGGATCTCCATTAGGACCCTTCCCACACAACATCTCAACCACATCATTCCCCATCCTTGTAGCCCCCGTCCAGCACGTCATGTATGTATCATTGGAGTTAGCCACATTCCATGGTAGATAGAGGCATGCAGTGACCCAGGCCCTTCTTAGACAATGGACTGCAGGAACGCTGGCTCTCAAGGAACCTCAACGTGCTTCCCTAGCCAGCAAATGTCATCAGGAAGACAGTCAACGAGCAACTGACAAACTTCCTCCATGCAAAAAGCTCCAGGCAACCTGCACAAGACCGTCTTCCACAGTAATCACCCCACTGCAATCGTCATCATTGCCACCAACACCGACAACTTTGCCCTGCTCAACAATGGTGAGCCCACCCCCCTTGACCTCTCCACAGCATTATGCACGATGTGCTCACACACTGTCAGCTCACACATCTCCAACACTGGTATCCAGGGGATGGACCAGGATGAAATCACCAAGTAGCTCACCAGCAAGGCCATGGGAGTGGGACTCAAGCTTTCAGCATGTAGTACAGTGGCGTCATCTGGCACATGGCCCAGGGCTCATCTCTCAGAGTGGCAATCTTCAATGTGTCCATGACCCCCCTCTCCACCATCACATGTGCACACAACCTCATCATCATCTCGTATGCCATTGACAGCCAGCTGCTCCTCACCCTCACCAAAGACACAGCCATTGCCAGTTCCAACCTTCAAGAAGGCATGAGGTCCGTTGATGAATGGCTGAACATCAGCCACCTGAGGCTGGACTTGTACAGGACTGAGGTATCTAATCATCTGAGGATTGTCCCCTTGCAGCTGGGTCTACTCCTTGTGTCCCACCCGCCAGGGCACTGCACCAGCACCCAGTGGCCACGCACACAAGATGGTGTGCATCATGGACTCGTCGCTCACAATTGCCATGCAACCCACCAGCATCTGTACCTCATGCTGCAACACCCTCCGCATGATGCACATGACCCACAGATAGATCCACTCCAAGGCAAGACAGACCGTCCCCCAGGTCCACGACACCAGCCGTGTCAACTACAGCCCCGCCCTCTACGGAGCAAGTACAGCCAAACTCCCGGTAAACTTGTCCACATCCAGGGTGCATCTGCACACCTCAGCTTCAACATCCCGCGCCCCAGCCACATCACCGTCCACCTGAGATAGCTGCAATGGATCACTGTCTGCTGCTGGATGACCCGACCCCAAACCAACCTTGGACGTCTGTCATCCAAGACCCCATTGGGCCAACTTCGTGCATCCAACCTTGCCCTGGCCAACATTCTTCACATCCACCGAACTCCAGCATGCAGGACATAGTTCTCCCACCTGGCTAAACATACCTGGGACTCCCTCCCCGGGAACCTCCACATGAGCCATGACCTCTACACCTTAATGATACTCTTCCAAATTGGTCTGTCCGCACAGTATTGCAAGCCCCCCCTCAGCAGCTTGAGGCCATCACGGGTGAGTATTGTGCTCCATGTCTGTATTGGATGATACATTGTGACCCATGTGTGTCCTGTACCGGACTCAGATCCCAGGGTATGGATGGCTGGAGTTAGTTCAACACTCAGGCATGGTTTGACATTTCCCCACACATATGTTGTGGACTCATGCAAAATGACAGCAACATCTAATTAAAGAAATTTAGTTTTATTCTCGGTGGGGGAGCGTGTATTGTGGGGAAAAATAGGTGCTATACAGTGTGCCTAGAATCCAAAGTTCACAGGGGGAGATGGGATCCTTGGAATTTGAAGTCATCAGAGTCCAGAACACAGTGTTTGTCATCATTGTTCAGACTGTGACCAGCAAGTCCATGTGGCAGAGAATGTCAGTGAATGAGGTGCTGCTGTTGCGCATGAAGGCCAGGTGCCAGGCCAGGTGACGTGGGAGATGTGGATGGTCCGCTGCCTCTCACGGTCTTTTCCGTGGACGACCCACCTTCCTCGCGGGACCCTCAGATGCAGGCCTTGACGATGTTTGGGATGCTCCGTCGGACGAATCCTCCTCCTCCTCACTCCCTGTGGCTGGTGGTGGTCTTCGCCTGGTGGCACAGGGAGGGTTGCCCATGTTGTCGGCGATCCGTCGGAATGAACGGCTTATGTCCGTTTGCACCACCAGGAGCCCAGCCAGTCTTGCCTCCATCCGTCCTTGGTCTTGTTGTTGACTGGCGTGTTGCTCGGCCTGCTGGTTCTTAATCTCTGTGAGGGTCTCCACTACCTGGCTGATGGCCCTGGTGTCACGCCGGTATGCGTCCATGATGTTGCGTATGTGGGACATACCGGTCCCTTCAGCTGGGTGGTCAGATTCTCGCCTCCGCCTGCCTCCACTCCCACCGCCCCTGCCCACACAAGCCTGGCCTGCTGTTGTGGGCACATCAGGTCTACGGGACCCCTGAGGGATGGCAGTTGCGGGGTTGTCTGCCTCCTCCTGGGTGCCCGGCGAACCTTGTCCCTCCAGGTCAGACTGGCTCAGTTGTTCAGTGCGGGCAGGGCTCCTGGGTGTCTCCTGGAATGTGGCAGGAATGGGGGTGGTGGTTGGCACAGATGTAACTGAAGCAGGTGCTGCAGGGGCTTGGACACCAGAGGGTCCAGGTGGGTTGGGGTCATCGGCGTAGTGTTGAGAGGCATCGCTGCCGGTGGGATCAGGTTCCTCCCGAGCCTGGGACTGTGATTCTTCCCCCCCAACAATGTTGGGGGGAGATCCATGGCGTTGCCCTGTGTGTGAGAGAGAGACAATGTTAATGCTGTTTCATGCGACATCCATGTTTCATACATATTCAAGTTGGCACAGTTCCTCCAGGTAGTTGTATGTGCCTAGCATTCCCCTCACTGTTCACTTGTGGATGGGTATGTTGCAGGGGACAGATTGATATGTTCTCCTGAGTGTTTGACATGTAGATTTTTGGCTTGGATGCTTCTTTGGCTATGGATTGATCTTGTTGTGTCACATGTCCATTGTGAGAGTGGGCAAATCCATAGCCTGCCCCGGGGGGTGTGTGCTTGTGTAAGTGGTGTGTGTGACAGGGCCTGCTGGTGGGTGTAGTGTGATTTGGCAGTGGGTCTCCCAGGTGATGTATCTGTCCCCTCATGGTGCATGCTGCCATGTCAGTGAGTATGAGTTTCTGTCCTAGATATCTGAGCTTGTGGTGTTGGTGTTTGAGTTTACAGTGGTCACAGGAGGGCCGTGTGCTGCCTACAGCAGGGCCAAGTGTCAGCTACCTTGTCAGTACTTTGCCAGTCCCTGTGCATTGAGCATGGTGCATGGGTATGTACCTGGGCCATATGGGCTGAGGGCAATGGTGTCTGATTCAGAGTTGAAAAATGTGTTTTGTGAGACCCACCCTCCCAGCATCCCGGACATCCAGTCTTGTGTTTGTGCTTCGTGTAGCCTGGGACATGGCATGGCCTTGCTTTGTGGATGGGGCATACACATGTTAGTGGCAAGAGCGTTGTTTTTGAGTGTGGTGGTGACCGGTGAGGGCTTGGGGGTAGTTGTGTGCATTTGGTGTAGTTGGGGTGTGGATGCCATTACCCCCATGTTATGTAAGTTGTTTGTGTACTCACCAGGCTCTGCAACTTCTTCGACTCCGTGTACTCCCACCGGCGGAAGCAGGGCCATCACCTTCTCCTCCCAGGGATGGTAATGTACCGGTCTGCGGGGCAGCCCACCTCCAGTGATGTTGCTCTGGGCGTAGTCCTTGTTCATTTTCCGCTTGACTGCCCTCCGCAGATCGGACCACCTGGCTTGGCATTCATTCCTGGTCCTTCTGATGGGCGCAACAGCATTCACCCTATCGACGATCCTCTGCCACAGGTGTGATTTTTCGGCTATGCTGGTCTGTCTGACCAATGTTCCAAAGAGCTGTGGCTCGACTCTGATGACCTCGTTAACAAGAATGTCAAGCTCCTCCCTCGTGAACTTTGGATTTTTGTCTGTGGGCATGGTGTGGGGTGAGGGTGTGGATGGTTGTGGGTGTGTGGGTGTGAATGTGAAGGTGTGTGTGGGAATGTGAAGAGGGGGTATGTGTGAAGGAGTGTGTGTGAAGGTGTATATGTTAAGGTGTATGGGTGCAGTTGTTGGGGTGTGATCTGTAGCTACTGTGAGTCTGTTGCAAAGGCTCATGGTTTGTGTGTGTGGGCCCTTTTTATTGGTCCATTTGTGGGTGGGCCTGAGTTTGAAATTTTGGTGGGTGTGTTATAATAGGTGGTTGGGAGTTTGGGCCTCTGTTTACCTGTTTGGATGTGCCAGGTCAGTCATTTTGATGTTTTTTGTACTGTACACGTGTTTTGTGGTGTTGTGCGAGTCGAATTGACCCTCCTTGTGCTGTTTTACAGTGTCCTGGTTCAGTACGAGTCATTTTCGCGTATGTAAGGTGCGTCCATACGTGATGTTGTTATACCGTGCTTGCATACGCAATGTTGTTGTAAGGTCCATACATACACGATGCTGGGGGATGGTGCTGGGGTACAGTGCGTCCAAGTACGGGGCTGGGGTATGGTGCATACAAGTACGGGGCTGGGGTACGATGCTGGGGTATGGTGCGTACAAGTACGGGGCTGGGGTACGGTGCTGGGGTACGGTGCGTACAAGTACGGGGCTGGGGTACGGTGCGTCCAAGTACGGGGCTGGGGAACGGTGCTGGGGTATGGTGCGTCCAAGTATGGGGCTGGGGTACGGTGCTGGGGTACGGTGCGTACAAGTATGGGGCTGGGGTACGGTGCTGAGGTACGGTGCATACAAGTACGGGGCTGGGGTACGGTGCGTCCAAGTACGGGGCTGGGGTACGGTGCTGGGGTACGGTGCGTACAAGTACGGGGCTAGGGTACGGTGCTGGGGTACGGTGCGTCCAAGTACAGGGCTGGGGTACAGTGCGTACAAGTACGGGGCTGTGGTACGGTGCTGGGATATGGTGCGTACAAGTATAGGGCTGGGGTACGGTGCGTCCAAGATTGGGGCTGGGGTACGGTGCTGGGGTACGGTGTGTCCAAGTACGGGGCTGGGGTACAGTGTGTACCAGTACGGGGCTGGGGTACGGTGCTGGGGTACGGTGCGTACAAGTACGGGGCTGGGGTACGGTGCTGGGGTACAGTGCGTACAAGTACGGGGCTGGGGTACGGTGCGTCCAAGTACAGGGCTGGGGTACGGTGCTGGGGTACGGTGCGTCCAAGTACGGGGCTGGGGTACGGTGCGTCCAAGTACGGGGCTGGGGTACGGTGCTGGGGTATGGTGCTTCCAAGTACGGGGCTGGGGTACGGTGCATCCAAGTACAGGGCTGGGGTACAGTGCTGGGGTACGGTGCGTCCAAGTACGGGGCTGGGGTACGGTGCGGACATGGGGGGTACGGTGCTGACATACAGGGGGTACTGTGCTGACATACGGGGGGACGTGCGGACATACGCGGGGGGCTGTACGACTCGTATCCCTGGCACAAGTTTACCCGGGATACGAGTGGTACAGAGTTCGCTCCATACGGGACGTTTTACATACGCTTGTATATTCGGAAGGGCGGTACGGATCGTACTTGTGCGCTCGGACTTCAGTTTTACGATCTGTATGTAAAACTGTCAGGGGAACGTCTCGTAGACCTTTTCCCGAAGCAATTTGTATGCATTTTTCACGTACGAATCGTACTTCACCGGTGGGACGGGACTTGTACGATTCGTACATAAAAATATACAGATACGAGTCGTACGGAAAAAATTTTTACCGGATCGGAATCGGCACCAAAATGTACATAAAAAATTAATAGCACAAATAACATGACTAAATATCAATAATAAATAATATTAAATAAAAAATAATCATTAATGTATTATAATTAAATTACTTCCCACCCTATACCCCTATAATCCCACGGCCCACCATGACACTGAAAATCAAAAAAAAACATCACATTAAATTTAACAACTACTAAAAATGTAACAAATATATTTAAAAAAATAAGTTTACAAAAAATGTACATCATATATTTTTAAAATATATACTAAAATGCATAATAATAATAAAAAATTTATATTTTAAAAAACTATACTTTTGCAAACGATATTATTGACTTAGATATTTTAAAGATCGATTATTACTTACCTTAAAATCTAAATTCTTGACAACAATATTCTTGCTGACGATATTTCCATATCACGATATTTCGGACACAATATTTTGGTATGGCGATATTTTTACTTCGATATTTTGTCTGAATATCACCTATTGACAAGGAGTTTGGCATACATTTTATTGTCAACGTTTATTAGGGATAGGGGATAATAAGAATCACAGAGGTTAGCAGGCTTTCCGGATATAAGGAGTGTAATGATAACCGCCTCACTGAGGGAAGGCGACGGTATTCCTGTCGTCAAAGACTCTTCAAACATGGCTAACAAGTGCGGAGCCAGTATTGAGGCATATTTTTTATAAAAGTTAGGAGCGAGCCCATCAAGGCCAGGCGCTTTATCACCAAGGATATTCCTAATGATTTTTTCAGTTTCTTCGATTGTAATGGGAGAATCTAGAAGTGCCCGCTGTGCATGATCAAGCCGAGCAGCTCTGAATGGTATAAAAATATTCAGACAAGGAAGTCAGATGGAGAGTAGGGGTCGCAGAGTATAATTGGGTGTAGAATGAGGTCTTGACATCAAGCAGTTTGGTTGCAGATGACACAGATTTTTTCTCAGCATTTAGGAGTACTGTGACATAGGTGGAGGTGCATGGAGTGCGTAGAATATTTGCAAAAGTCTTGCTCGGGCAGTCACCCTTGTCATATCTTTTGGCCCAAGCATGGCGGTGTTGAAAATGAGTTTCATGCCTAGCTTCCTCTCGGAATTTTGAAAGTTTGGTGCGGATGTGTGCTAGAATAGCAGTGTCACTAGATTGTAATTATTTCTGTAACAGATCTAAGATATCTCCCTTGAGTCTGGTCAGGGTGCTGTGAATAGCCTTTAGGACCCCAGATTGATTAGCAATGCAGGCCCCCCGTATTACCACCTTGAATGCCTGCTAGATTGGGAATGAGATTAGGACTTAACCAGAGTTGTGTGTGAAATATTCTAATATATCATTACGTATTTCTGCACAAAATGCCCCATCCAGTAAAGCTCCCATCGTTAATCACCAAGAAAAGGCACAAAAGGGGTGCCAGTGGAATGTGGAGCTTCAACATAACTGGAGTGTGGTCTTAAAGGGTACGTAGCAAGTGAGATATGAAGGAGGTCCATGTTTGAATGTCCCTAGTCACTAGCCAAAAGTCTAGTCTGGACCTGGCATTGTGAAAGATCAAGATGTAGGTACCCTTGTGGTGGAGTGAATGCACCTGTCCCCAAACATCTAGTAAACAGCTGCACACGGACCAAAACTAGAAATTTTCACCCACACCACAGTGCAGAAATCAGGATCATCACTCTTAGGTCTGTACACTGCTGCCAAAATTACTGGATGCCTGTGTAGTGCTCCCGCAAGTAAAATATATCACGCTTTGGGGTCTATGAGGGAACAAGACAACTGCCACGGTAAATCTTTACACAAAAGCACAGAAACTCCCTGGGCATAATTCAAGTATTTGGAAAAGTACAATTTCCCCCACCAGTTGGCACGCAGGTCAGGGGGTGATGGACCACGTAGATGAGTCTCTTGTAAAAAGCAAATGTCCGTTGTGTGCCTGTGTAAGTATGTATGGACCAGACTTGATTTTCTATAATCATTGCGTCCACGAATATTCCAGGTAATACAGGAAACAGTGGCCCTTTTAATCACATGCAAACATCAAATATAAGGGCTAGTGATGTGTAAGGACATTGTGCCAGCAATCGACAATGAAAGAAAGAAATAGATATGGTGGTAATGTAAGATAGACAAAAACACATGCAAAACCACAACAATTCCCTCTATAACACCCCCCACTCCAACCCCAAAATAAGGTTAAGATATACACCGTCCCAACCACCCCGAAAATTACTTACAACATGGAGAACTGAGTTGGGATACATCCACTGCAACAGGGAAACACAGAGTGAACATCCCTGCCACTACGGGTTGGGCCGCTGGACTATGTGGAGTGGGGGCCAAAGTTTGCTTCGATGAGCTATGAGTGACAGCGCAAATTAGATGAGTACATGACAAAATCTAGCGACAACATTAGGTGTAATATAGCAATTAAGAGTAAGGGCCTGATTATGATGCAGGCATGAAGGTCGGAGCCCTCCTGCCGGCATCGTAATCACCGATTCGGATTCCCTTCCATTTTGATGGGCCTGGTCAGAAGGGAATCCGAATGAGTCTTCCGAAAGGCTTACGACGGGCCCGTCCGCCATTCGAAAGGGCCACAGTAATCCCCTGGCTGGCTCTTTCGGGCTGAGGGATTACGACGGCAGTTTCCCACTTCCGTCTTGCGTAGGCCTTTTGAGCACAAAAAGGCATTGGGAAACACCTTTGGGGGCCCCCAGCAGGGCCCCCAAGGGTGCTAGGCTGCCGAATGGCGGCCTAGGGGCACCTGAGGTGCCCCTCTGTTGATCCCTGCATGCCGTGGCAGGCACCTTAAGGTGCCTGCCACAGGGTGCAGGGATGAACTGCACCCCTGCTCTTTGCTATGAGAGCATGCATTCCATTCGGAATGTATGCTCTCATAACAAAGTATAGGATTGGAACCGAACAGGGTTCGGTCACATCCTAATTCCTGAGCTGGAACTGATGACTGGAGGTCGTTCGGTTCCAGTTCCAGAGAGATGCTGGCTGGACTCCGGTCCGTCCGGCATGGTAATAGGCCCCTCAGTGTCTAATGGCCTCGGGGTTGACCGACTGACTGATATACTCCCAATAATGATCACCCATTAGCTGTTTAGTCGGTATTGCATAGTCAGACAGCTGCTGGAGAGTGAGACAAGGCCGTCGGGGACCTCTGCACCCCACCACTATGCCTTGCAAATTTTAGAGCAGATTTGGCATCCGTGAAGAAGTGTGTTTTACCATCATGCGACACCCTTAGTTTGGCAGGGTACAAAATTGCGTAGGTAATGCATGCCTGTTGAAAGAGTTTCTTTGCTGGGAGGAATTCCCAGTGAGCTGCTTGCACAGTAATAGTAAATTCTGGGTAAAATGAAATGGTGTTCCTTTGATATTGAATCGATCCTCCCTCCCTCACCACCGGTCTCAGTAGTTCAGGAAGCAAGCCACTATGGAGCGAGCAGGTACATCTGGAGGGGCTCTTTGTCCAAGGGAGCGATGGGAGCGCTCAACGATGAAGACAGCCAAGAGGTCCCCTCCAAAAATTTCACATAGCAATGTTTCAACATAGTCCTCCAACCTGGGGATTGCTGTAGATTCAGGGATCCCAGTAATGTAGAAGTTATTCCTGGATCTTGCCTCCAGGTCCTCGTTCTTCACTTTGATAAGAGCAAGCACTTTCTCCATGTGCAGTAGATGCTCTTTTGATTCTGCCTGTGATTTGTCTGTGTCAGAGACAAGATTTTCTAGCAAATTGAACCTAATTTCGTGCTTGTCGACACTGTGCTTGATTTGATCTAATCTACTGGTGTAGAGGTCCAATTTAGAGTCTATGTTTTTTAAGCTTGTCTTTACCTCCAAAAGCAGAGCACGCAGATCTACATCTTGGGAATCATCATTCTCAAAGAGTCGACATGGGGATCCTGGTCATGCCACTGGTAAGTCTTGATGCATAAGACGCCTACTTTCAAAGGATAATTTATACTGTTTGGTATCGTGTTTTCCAATATTGGGTGATAAAAGATGGCAATCGTGTGGGCAATTCTGAACAGGGCCCGGCAAGACCATGCCCCCCATCCTACAGATCATTTTATTTTATTTTGAAGGACGATTGTAGAGAAATAAATCAGTAATTTGCAAGGCCTCTGCACACCTAAAATAACATTAATCATAATTAGTTGAGATGGCTTCTCCTTTTTCTTTTCACTATAATAGCAAAACAAACAAATGTGAAAGTTAAAAGAAAACTAGGAGCTGAATTGTGTAGATTTCACCTGTGTCCGTAAAATCTTCCACCAACTTTTCCGGATTACATAGGAGATGGTGCCATGTATTTGATTGTATATTTGCACTGTTTGGCAAATGGTAAAACAGCATTTGCTCCAAATGATCAGTGCAAAAATGCTATTTGATTGGGCTAAATATTGGTGCTAATATGAGTGAAAAATGGCACATGTCCAAGCTATGTAGTCTAGAAATGTTGAATCAAAATTGCACAGGCAGTCTCTGTTTATCCTGCAGTACCAGCAGAGTCCTTAGTACTCCAAGAGCTTACTACGTAGGGATATACCACATTTCTGTAAGAAGTCCATGTTTCATGACCAAGTCTTTGTCTTTTCTCCAGTGGGGGGGGCATGCCTGTGTCTTTAATTAAATGCATCCTAAGTTACACCTAAAGTTCCATAGGTAGTCTTTGTTTTTCAAACTATACACAGAGGCCTAAAAAAATCCTGGTTCGTCAACCAAACAAGCCTTTGAAATGGTGGAAACGACAGTGGACACTGTAATGCCAAAACTCAATTTCTCCTCCATTAAGTATGTCAGTCTGAAACAGAACCTCTGAGACAGCTGCGTAGGGGAGGTCAAGGAGATTGGAGGTGACTGCTAGTGAGTATTGACTGGATGTGATGGATCAAAGGTTGGAGGTGGTAGAAAACTTGTTGGACAGTTTGAGTGGGGTCCAGACTGGAGCTGGGAACTATTGAATATCTGTGGGATGCTAATTCAACCTAGAAGGATGAGCAGGCACAATCAAGTATGCTTTTTGTATGCAAGAAGACTGGAACAAACGGGTATACTGAAGTTCCTAGTGACATTCTTTCAAAACCTGTTGCAGTGTCTGTGTTCTCCATCTTTGGAATTCCAAATCTCACAAGGCTTACCCTGTCCCTCACAAGCTTTATAAGCCACCAGCAGGTGAGGTAAGTCAGCTTGATGGCAAAACAATATGCCAGCTTGTTTCTGTATGAGAATGGAAAATTCTTTATCTCATCGGATTTTTCAAAAAAGACTTCTTCGAAATGCAGGAAGTTCCTGGCTGTACACCACAGCTTTGAATGTGGAATTTCAGATATGGATTACTTTAGCCAGCCACAATGATAATAATAATGGGTGGTAAGAACAGAGAACTTGGTGGACATGAAGATCTTGAAATGTTTGCTGATACTTAGGATGATTTGTTAATGGAAAAATCATAGGTGGAAAACCAGCAAAGGAAGGAAGTAGATCTTAGTTTAGATGAGTAAGATGCTTCAGCTGGTGATGGTATTGCAACTAATGAAAGGTACATACCGGAATCAGTAAATAAGAAATAAGTTGAGATCTCCTTTAAAGGCACAGTATCTTTGCTAAAGGTGCTTGTTGTGGCAGGGAGAAGCGAGGGGTGAGTGTGCTAATGGTTAAAACTACCATTTCATATGTTGGGGTGACCCATATATGTTGACTGTAATCTACAATCGGCCCATCTGGATGGGAAGATGTATGGCTCTCTTGACTGTCATTACTTATGAAGTATGTTTATATAGTTCAGGCAGAGTGACCTCCTTTGTCCCATGTTTACAAAGCTCACTGTACAACTGCTGTGCATTCTTTCTGGTTAGTATCCAGATCACGGAGCATGGATGTCTAGAGTTCTGGTATCCATCTGGGCAAGTAGAGGATGAAGGGTGCAGCCTGCATGTTTACAGTACTGTTAGAAAAGTTATTTGCAAAGAAAAGCAGGGTTTTATCTCTTCTCAGGACCTATTCATCTTATGATTCCCCTTTTCAGGAAACTTTTCAGCTTCGTAGGTTTCACTCCAGCCTAATTCCTGTACCACTCGGACAGTTGTGTGATATAGCTCTCTCACTGCATACACTGCTATAAGATCCTCTACATTAAGGTTATCTAAACTTCTTCAGGGACCAGGAGACTATGGCATCTATTCCACCCTCAAAGAACTTGTGGTATTGTTACATAATGGTTCACTCAATACATCAAACTTTAAAAAAGTGCTAACATACATGTCTTCTAAGCACTCAGATATAGCCCTGTTACAAGAAACACACCTGTTCCCTAAGGAATCTGACAAGATGTGAAGAGAGTGGGTGGCAAATATGATTTGTGCAAGTAACACAGGAGGTCCCCCACAGACCAGTGTGGATGTCAGGAATGTTCAGAAAGGAAGTGTAGCTATCTTCTTTCATAAACTCCTGTCATACCGCATTTTATAATTGTGGAAAGACCTGGGTGGGAGGTTTGTATTCACTTAAATTAAGATACAAACTACCCTTTTGATAGTGAGCTTGGTTTACACTCACAAAGGCACCAGATGACGTTTCTGAACAGTTACTCCAGATATCTATCTGAGTTTGGCCAGATTAAAGCTGCAACATGAGGGGATTGTAGCATTACAGTGGACCCTGTGTTAGACAGATTGGACAGACCTGACTTCTTCGATGGCTGTTATAGGGGTTTCTTTGATAATGCTATGGGAGACCTTCCATCAGTGGACATCTTGACCCTGCATACTAAGGGTATGAAAGTTATGAAAGGACACATATTAAATATGTTGGATGACTCATAGGTGGCTGCTGGATGTTATTTCGTGTGAGATATTTGAAGGTAGTATTTATCATCATCATCATCAGAGAAGCTTTATTCGACTATGCAAGTCACAAAAGCACATACAGATAAAAAGCTTTAAAAATTTAAAAAGATCAACAGTGCAAACATTAGAAAGTGGATTAAAACATTTGTGCAAAGAAGCAATCAGAGCTATCATTATCAGACATTACATGATAAAACAAAGTTAAAAAACATCAAGTACAGTCTTGTGCACCTTAGCAGACGTGGTGAGCCCAACAGGTCCTGATATTCCCACATGCACCTACTCAATCTTATAGGATTTCATCATGAGCATTTACCAGGCCTGATTTGTTTAAAACAAATGTACCACATCCATCTCAAAAACTTTGCCTCCGGGATTGCGTACCTAGGTGATGGATCAGAGCAAAGGATTCGCAGGGCTATGTTATGTGATCTTGTGAATAGATTTGTACAAATCTGGCCCAGCCAAGCTTTCCGCGGGCTAGCGTAGGCGGGGCAGGCAAAGAGCACATGCGAATATGATTCTATATATTTGGCGCATACATGACATTTGTTGTCCCCGGTGGGTAACCATTTGGAAGAAAAACACTTCAGGGGCAAAGTTCTTGATCTCAATTAGAAGTAGAATTTTTCGATCCAAAGGCTTTTTAATAATATCCCAATATTGCTCAAGACTCTGACATGGTTTTATGTGGAGAAAGAGCCCCGAGAGTGAAGTGAGGTCATAGCGCCTAAATTCTTCAGGTGCAACCATTTCCCAGTAGGTTTCTTTAAGGCTGGTTTTACTGGAACGTTGAGGTAGAAGGGGAATCCCACAGGTGTGATAAGCCCATTTTATAGATCAAACTTCTCAGATCTCGCAACCAGCTAATTTTGTGAAAGCAGTCCAGATTAATGATATCCCTTAGGCCCTTTGTACATACTGCCAGTTTCTGCGTGCACCATAATCTTTGCCAGAATAGAATTGGCCGTAACCTGGCTAAATCCTTCAGGGCTTTCCTACCTAGGTCATTCCTTAGGGGGAGGGTGGGTGTACTCTGTGGCAAACTAGTATCCACACGTAAAAACGCATTTGTTAGTTGGTTCAGATTTTCTAAACTCCACAGCTCAACCCCGTAGAGGACTGAGCTCACCACTTTGGTGTTATAAATTTGAAATACTGGGCTAAGGGGCTTTGTCAGAGAGGTTTTAAATTCCTTTCTAAGGATGCCAGCTAACTGCTGGTGCTTTGGTGCCATGACTTCAATATGTGGCTTCTACCTCATGTCCTTTTGGAGTATTTCTGACCATGCCCCATTGCTCCTATATCTCCTTGAATATTACAGCGCCTCTGCCAAAACTTTAAAGAATTAACTCCTGTAGATATGAACCGCCCAAGCACAGGTGTAAGTTACAATTTTCTAGTCTGAAAAAAGGGTTGACTATGACACATTCTTCATGATTTAAAAAAAGCACAGGCTAACATGCATATGTTGGAGGCACTATGAGTTTTGCAAAAAGGTAAACTCTCCACTAGAGATGCAACTTCAGCAAAGAAGAAATTCCTCATCAACTTTTCTGGCACATGGTAGTACATACCCCTCCAATAATTTTGAAGAATTTCCTCAATACGTTAAATACTTGTACAATTTGGAACATTTTGTTAGACAGTCAAAAGCAAACCAGTAGTTGGCATTCGTTAGGCTACCCAGGCTACCTGATGTTTTGAGGGGTGATATAGAGCGGATATAACAGTTCTGTGTGCTTTACAAAAAGAAAACATAAAATAATGGTTGCAATGAATTTATTTAACTGTGCCATTACTGACAAAGTTTTCTTGTAGAATGACTTTCACCAGGTTGACAAAAACTAACCTGGAGAAAAAGATTCTTTAATAAACAATTTTCCTTCATCTTTGTTTTCCTATTTATTGCTTTTAACATCTAGTACCACACCAGTCCTGAACTCCCCTTTTTCCAAACAGACCTATATCTTTTTCAAATGAGAAACCTCTTGAGCAGGACGAATTCCCTATAGATGTCAATAAAGTTAACAAGGCCCGTAGAGTGTGGTGCTTCATGCACTTTTAAGGATGCAAACACGATTTGTTCTTTGCACCCAAATCTAATATATATAATTTTTAAATAATTGTCACACTGCTTCTTAAACCAGAGAAGTACATCTTATACTACTTGAGGTACCATTCCATTTCCCTTTTGAACATGGAAGTTAAAACCATAGCTAAGCTTATAGACTAAATTGGTTTAATTCACACAATCTACCCCACTTGCAAATGAGCTTTTTTCTGGGATGCAATTCAGGTGACAATATGGGACCCCCTCTTATACATTTTGGCAAGTTGTCAAGGAGCTCCAATGACATCTGTCTTCCTTGTGAGTGGCACAATGCTCTTAGGGGCCCCCTCCTGGCACCACTAGTGCGGCTTGTTAAATACTGCAGGCAACCAATGTAGCTGAGTGAGGGGAAGGATTTGGTGTTGGGATCTGCAGGGAAGGAGACCTGTGAAACAATGAATAGTTGATTATTTACTGTTCAATTGACTCTCACATAACACTCTACTTGTGTTAAGTCCCATAAAGAACCACGCCATCGACTTTCGTACCTTAAAGACTGGGGTTTTAAGATTTGATTCGCTCCTCTCCTAGTCTTATCTTACGAGAGAGATGTTTGCTCTAAGATAATTTTTTAAGGTCTTGGGTTCTCTCTATTTATCCTTTGGCTAGGGAAAAAAAACATAGATCATATTAAAATAGCTCAAACATCCTAAAATTACAATCACAATGTGTCTTCAGTAACTGCAAACTACACTCAACATACCATTCTACAGTTCAGATCTAAAGCAATTTGAATAGTTCTCCCAGGTTTTGAAGGGTTAGACTGTTAGAGTAGAGTTAGTCTTAATATCACAATGTCACAAAACGTTTATTTCCAGAAAACAATTCTCTTGCTTTAAAATGTCCTAAAAGCAGACAGTTATTTTTTCCTCCTTCGATCCAGTATGGAATTTATTAGTTTGATCTTTGTTCAGCTTCACAAAATACTTTCCCTCGCAAACTTTAAACTGCTCTGTTTTGTTAAAGGATTAGAGCTGCAGAATTGCTCTCTGACAAACTTGCATGTAGAGCATGCCTACCTTAGAGCGATTACTCACACTGCAACACTTACATGCTTCAACTGCTTCAATCCATCGATTTCGCTCCGGGACATGCCCACCAAGATGCTCTCTTGCTGGAGACACATGAGACTAAGCATATGTGCTTGGGTGTGGTTCCTATTTTATCAGGCCACACCCAAGATCGCTGCTACCATGGAATTCTGGGAAATGTTGTTCTGAGTAGAGTCAAGCCTCTAAACATGATCTCTAAAGCCTTTGCAGATTGTCTCTAGGCTTGTGATACTCTCCCAAGTTCTCTTGGAATAGTTCAAGCAGTAAAATGGCATGGTTCCAGTTACAGAGACCTGATCAAGTCCTGACAAAGAAGATCAGAAATCTCCCTTTCACTAGAAGCTGAAAAGGCATTTGTCAGGACTTACTCCAGAGCAGGTCTCAAGGGGTTGAGGATCACAGAAGCATCAGGAACCAAAGGGCAGTATGGTGTGTGTGGTTGCCAGTGAGGTGAGGGTTGGGGAATCATGGACATAATTCTGGGTGTTTTACTCATTCCAAGATGGCTAAGGTTCCTGTTGTAGCAATAAGGGTCAGACAGAAGGAAGCCATCAAGGTTCCCATTTAAGGTCACAATTGGCAGAGAAATATTTAAAGGCTGCATTCCCAATCAGTGTTCACCTGGCAACTCTATGTATTGGTGGGTTTATTAGCTCCTCGGTCCAGTTCACACCTGGATTACATCCAATTTGCACGTTTGTTATTTTCTTGAGCTCTTGTGGGTAGCATGTATAGTCTGTGCTTTTGCTATTTACCTCTTGCTCTTGCTCTTCCTCATTTATCTCCTTCATCCTGGAATCTTCGGATCCGAGCCCGTTGGCACAGTTGTTCCATAACCAATTATTGTAAGCTTTTGACTTGCTTAATTCTCTAGCTGTTAAGTGTGTTCGAATCTTAAATGCACATGCATTCTGTTTAGAGCTGGTGAAAGTGGCTCCCCAAATTTGGCACTACAGTGTTACTCCATTATTGGTCCCCTTTTGTTTATTTCCCCTGGGTCAGATTCTCAGTGCTTGTGGGTATTTGATAGGTATGAAGGATCTTAGGCTTCAGGGAGGCTTTGGTCTATCTGCTGGGATTCCAGTTATAGGCTTGGTCATGACAGCATTTGACTATATTAATTGTGGTATTTGTTTAGAACACTGACTAGAGGAGGTATATCCTATCGTTCATCTGAAGAATGAAGTGGCTGTATGAGTACCCAATGGCTAGGAACAACTGTGGAGGGTTTTTGTCAACAATGTTTAATAATAAACAAGGTACTAGGCAAGGGTATACACTACCACACTTCTGTTTTTATTGGGCTTGAAACTGCTGCTGGCTGTGGCATTTTGTCGGGATGAGGGTGTGACAATGGGTGGGTATAAAAAATCTGTTTCTCTATGCTGATGAAATCCTCTTTGGCCTATCCAATCCTACCTCCTCAATGTCAAATTGAATGTCTATTATAGATCACTTCTACCTCATTTTAGGAAGCAAGCTTAGTTATATAAGTGGGAGGAACTATGTCGCACAAGTTATACAAACAGGTACTCAATAGGTTCACCACCCCTTTGAATGATTTTCCCGCCTACTTCGGTGAATTTTCACCCTTGAGTAAACATGGAGTGTGAATTTTAAAGAAAAGCATGAATTATAAAATTGGAAAGAAAAACCAAGTGAACTATTAAGAAAACCATAAGTGGTTGGACACTAAAGACTGCCATCAGCATTTTATAACGAGAGATCAAAAAGTTTGTGTTGCTGACAGTAAACTAACTGACATGAATGGATCTAATGAATTATGATGTAATTTGAACTTGTTTATATAATCTACAGTAGAGAATCACTAAGATCTTTTAACATTGATTATGTTGTCACTATCTCGCATAAGGGAGTCGGAGCTTGAATATGCAGTGGAGATGCACCTTGGGCTATGTAGTGTTACCAATGAATAGAGGGGTGGACGTTGTAAAGCTCATTAATATAAGTCCGTCATTTAATGTAGTGACATCTACACGTGATAGATAACCTGCGGGGAAAAGAAGGAGTGTTGAACAACTAAGCAGGTTTATAACAGTGTATGCAGTTCGGGCTGCGACACGCCATTGAGCAGAAATCACGAGGACCTGGTATGCACTTCAGTTTGGAGAATGTGCTGTGAGACATGGGAATTTGGGTCCTTAATTTTATTAACAAGCACTCATGCCACGGTAAACCTACAGCGTTTGATTAAGTAGAAGGGTGATAGTGATGTAATGCTACGGGCGCAGGTGGGGAAGACTATACTGAGATATGGGAGATCCCAATGGGAGGCACTTGTGAGTCCAGAAAGGATTTGGATGTTAAATGAATAGTCCCAGTGTATTATTATTAACTAATGCATTAGGCTAGTAACATGACAGGTTTATATATTATTCATTGGTGCAGCATACAGGGAGTAAGGTAAATGAATTCAGGTTTATGTCTGCTTTTTGAGTGTATCATTCATGCTGATGGCAGTTGCAATGAATCTTTCAATCTTGTATTGTAGATACCCCTGATGAAGGGAACATGGCTTCCCAAAATGCATTGGGTAATTTTAAATAAAGATGTGAGATGTGGAATCATACAGTATCCTTTTGCGTTTATGTGAAAATTCCAGCAAGGTTCAAAGAATGAATAAAATGAATTGAAGTGAATATGGGAACAAAAAGAAAAAATGAAAAAAAGAAAAGGAGTAAGCATAGATTAAAAAGAAGATAAATTGGAGAAATATAATTGATTTGATTCATTCAGTCCCTGAAATGGCTGTGCAGTTTGATTGGAACATTAGCCGGGTCCTACGTGTTCATTGATGCTGCAGCGCAGTTGGGCGGAGCGCGGAGCAAACATGCACGCCGCTATAGTTCTGAAGCGGTTAAGCATGAAAGGCATGGAGTACACAGGTGTGCAGTTCACCACCCCTTTGTTGACACTCAATAGGTTCTTACCTATTCTGATGGGTCCTGAAGGAGTTTCAAATATCTACAACTCTTGCCAGTTGGGGTTTAGAGGACATAGTCTGCAATAATATTAAACCACTTCTAATCAAATTGACTGTTGACCTTCAAAGATGGTCTTTCTTAGCTTTTTATTCTGGGAGACAGTGTAGGTAATATGAATGAGTTAGCATCTAGTTTCAGTTATGTTTTGGGCATGCTATGGTGATTCCTAGAGTTCTATGGAAGGAGAGAGATTCTGCAATTAAAATATTTATTTGGAATAGTGCAATACCAAGAATAAAAGTATCCAATCTCTGCACTGCATCCACACCTGGTGGTTTTAGATTGCCCCATATGTAACCTGTACAGAAATGCCTCTTTATGCATGATCACCCCCAAAGGTTTGGACTAATGCTGCTGGCTTGTCAACTCTGACAGTGCACTGAGGTCCGCTAACCAGACATCAGTGCAAGTGCTCTGACCCTTAAAAGTGTATGTTTGATTGGCTTATACCCAATTGGCATAAGTTATCTTACTCTTAAGTCCCTAGCATATGGTATCAGAGGTACCCAGGGCCTGTAAATTAAGCTGTCCTTCATGCTGCAGCACTTATTGTACCACCATGAATGTGACAAAGTAAAACACGTCTCCCATCCTGCCACTGCAGACTGGTAGAGCAGTTGTAAACTGCTAACTTCTCAAAAATCTTTATTCGATTAAAAAAAAAAATCATAAAAGAAACAATTTCCAACATTTTCATACATATCAGTCACATACCATATCAAATGAGTAGTATAGTATGATAATCCAGACCCTCACATAAAGGTTACAAGATTTTTACCCAGCAGCTATTTTTAAATTATTAAGATCAAACCAAACATGGTTATCTTCTTATAAGTGACAATGTATGGCATTATAAAACACAATTATTTTTTGAAAACCCAGGGGCTTGAATAGGGGAATAACCATAAGATTTGTAAAGTGCAAATGCATTATACACTTTCTCTATTCCTGGAAAGCATTATTTGTAGGCGCTATAAGTCGTATGCCTATTCCAGTGGAGGACACTAAAGTGCAAAGTCAATTGTATAGATAATAAAGTGCTAATGCATCAATTACAGTATCAGTTTCAAACATATCATATACATTAGCAAGAGGTTATATACTAAATGTATAATGCTAAAAACAATAGTTAAAATAGCCATGTAGATAATAAAATGCGAATGTATCGATCATAAGATTGATTTGAAATAAATGCTATACATAATCATGTCATATACATAGTCTACAATGCTAAAATCAATAAATAAAATCAATAGATAAAATAGTGACCAATAAATTAAAATGTTAGTCCATTTTTCTTTCGTATTAATATAGCAAATAGATATCTACTAAGGCTAAAAACAATTTGCTGCGATGTGTCTGTTTTTAAAATATGTAGTGCTCCTAAATGTAATCTAAGTCCCAGGTTTATACATATAGGTTTAATCCATTTTGTCCGAGGGATTGAATATGCTGGGCAGAAAAAAATGTATGTGTGGGTCATTTTCTACAGCATTTTGTGGACATAAAGTGCAGATGGCCTCCTTATCATTAGAGTTTTTACATGACCACTTGGATGTAATAAATTTGGTCTGTAACACATCGAAGCCAAACTTCATATATAAGAATTTCGCTAGATGGGGTTGTATTTCGTCCATGTAACCCTCAACCGGGGAACCGGTTTAATAGGTAAGAACTGCAAGGTCACTCTTCCTACTTTCGAGCTGAGATGTATGCTATCCTGGGCATACATCCAATAAGAATTTTTCAAAGACCTCTTTGAGTCAGATGTCAAAGTTTGGGGGTCATCCCAATAGCTATTTAAACTAAACTTATAAAACCAGCAACGCACATGGTGAAGCCATGGAAGGGTTACATTATGGTCGATTCCCAATATCTTAATTAGCCCTTCTTTATAATGTTGGTGCTCTTGAATGGTCCACAAACGTACCCAGAGTAATAAAGGTCTTAATAGGGCTTGGGACTCAATTCGCCTGAGTTTTATATCTAGGATTATGGGAATCATATATGTATGTACAGGAAGCTGAAATGCTATCCTTATAAATTTGTTTTCTTCCACAGTAAGCTTATTTTGGTTCTTGATGCCCCAGAGTTCTGCACCATAAAGGGTTGCTGTTTGCGCCCTACAACTATAAACTTCTAGGGCAGGTGACACTGCCTTGGAAGTACTTTTTTGATGCTTTTTTAAAATTACCATGGAATTTTGGACCAATGTTGACTTGCATTTGAGCATTTGGGGCATCCATGACAGTTTGGTGTCAAGCGTGATACCCAAATATTTGAAGCTCGGCACATATTCCAATTCTTGATTTCCGATAATAATATATTTCTTAAATTATTTGTGCGGGTTAAGAGTCATATATTTGGTTTTGTTTGTATTAATTTCTAAGCCTTTTTCCATGCAGAAAACACCAAAACTGTCTAAAAGACTTTGCAGGCCTGTTGGTGTTTGAGATAATAATATAGTGCCATCTGCAAAGAGTAAGGCAGGCACTGGCATCCCACCTAACTTTGGTGAGTTGTGCTTACATCCCTGGAGATGTTGCACAACATCATTGACATATAGTGAGAATAGGGCGGGTGCCAGTACACATACCTGCCTCACTCCTCTTGTTATTGGGATCGCCTCTTTGAGTTCACCATTAGGTCCCCATCTAACTTTTGCATAATTGTCTGTATGAAGACATATTATTTGTGAAAGACAGTCATCAGGGACTCCCTGGGTTTTTAGGGAATTCCACAGCGAGCCCCTCGGGATGAGGTTAAACGTGGCCTTCAAATATATGAAGGCTATGTACATGTGGCCTCCCTTTAATTTGGTGTGCTTCCATATATTATGCATAATAGTCTGAAAACCTGGTCTATTGTGCTTGTTTGCGCTCTAAACCCAGCATGATATTGAGACATAACATAATTTTCTTCTAACCAGGTATTGAGCTTGAGTAATATCTGTTTGGCAAATATCTTCTGCAGTGTATCTATTAAACTAATTGGCCTATAATTGGCAGGATCATGACGGTTTCCCTTCTTAAAGATGGGAATAATTTCGGCCCCCTCTCATGTTTTAGGTATTGGTGAACCTGCGGCTACCACATTGCAGAGTAGATTTACATAAGGTGCCTAAACCTTAATGTCGTGCTTCAACAGGTCACCGGGAATCTTGTCCGGGCCTGGGGTTTTCCCTTGCTCTACTGCTTGTATTGCTATTATTGTCTCATCTAAGGTAAAGTAGGAAGTGCTGTAAGGTCCAGGTCAATAAGCTACCTCGGTGCTTGTTCCCTTGGCGAGTTCTTCAGTTGTTACCGAATTGCCAGGGTCTGAGTATAAATCCGAGAAATGATTATACCATGTGCCTGGGTCTAAATAGAGGTCCAGACTGGTATTTCCCACCTTGCTACCCTGGGCTGACAGTTTCCAAAATCTCACGTGGTCCTTATTTTTTGCTGCCACAAGTAATTAATTCCAATTACTTTCCTCACAGTCTTTTTTTGCCTGAGCTAGTAATTTCCTATGCTGGGTCCTACAGGCTCTTAACTTAACCGCTAAATTGACTTTGCCATTTTATCTACTAACAAACTCCAGACTTCCTTTTTAAAAAAATATATATACATCACCCTTACAGGAGGCCTTTCAAGTCCTAGGGCAGGGTGCTTCCCGTTAAAAACTAGAACATATATTTTCATATGTCCTAACAGTAGAAACCCCAAATTGTAATTTTTACTTTGGAAAGGCAAGTAGCCCTATTGGCGAGCACACGGCTACATGCTGACAACTCAACTGTGCTAACTCGTAAATTTAACTACTTAAGTTGGTACTTCGAGATACCAGTATCAAAATAAATGTTTCATTAGATCCAACTTTATGCCCAAGTATAATATAATGTAACTTTTAAGTAAAAGACAACATTAGAAAGTTGGCACTCTGTTGCCCATGTTTTTCAGTGGCCATTAGCAGATGCTGGCCACAAGACAGCCTTCTGCCCTCCTGGGGAGAAGTGTGAATGACTCCCAGGAACGTAAACAATTGAGGTCATTCAAAGAGGTGTCACCTCTCTCTGGCATGAAGCCACATGGGGTGTGAGCTCAAAAGGGAAGCTTCAAAGGGGAAGTTGCTTTTCAAGGCTCAAATAATGGACACACGTGAGAGGGGCTGCTCGTTTGTTCTGGGAGATAGATTGGCGTTGGAGACGGAGAGGGGAAAACAGTTGCCAGACCAGCCCTCGGGTAACCACACCTCTAGGGGGGGCTACCAAGCTCCACACATCAAGAGAAGGGTTCTGCCATCTTGGGAGTGGGCAGAATATTGCATTTTGGGAGAGCTAGATGGCACACATCGCAGGAAGTTGTCTTTAGGCAGGAAGGGACCTAGTAGCCCATTGACTAGTAGCAGCCACATCCACTGAGGGCACTGTCTGGGCATAAATATGGTACCCCTTGTGCCCAGACCTCAGATCATGTCTCTACTGATACGAGGACTGACAAAGGACCAATAGGGTGGTACTTTGTCACTGAGAGAGGCTGCACAAAAGACAGGACTGCACCTGCTGCATCTGGGCTTATAAAGATAGACTGTACCTGTGGTAACCTGCTCGAGGAAAACTCATCTCCGAGCCCCAGAAAGAAGGGTTGAACTCCAAGAGTCATTTGGCTGACTTCCTGTTATGGCTACATGGCCGCAAAAGGTGAAGAAGCCTGCCTTGGCTAGTCAGTAGCCAGAATTGCTTGATTGGCACTGACTGCTGACATGCAGCCTGGGAGACTAAATCCCAATCCTCAAAAGTTGCACCCAACTCTGTTGAATTTGGGGGAGTCATCAGAGTTAAGTTTGGTTGCCTGGGAAGGACACTAGCCCTCACCAAAGGCAACCTCTGGTTTCATTGTGACTGGAATCCAGTAGTCAAGTATCAACTGGACCTTTGCTGAACCCCCCACAACTTCGAGGTCCATCGATCCCTATGGCCAATGTCGCCACATCAAGACCATGGACAAAGTAGTAGCTCCAAGAAGCCCCCTGTCAACCGCACAGCATCCTCAGCATTCTACAGCATCTTCAACATCTGTATCCCTTGCATCAAGATCATATCATTGATGTCTATGGCAGTTAGCGCATAGAGCCTGGAACTGGACTGGATTCTGCTTTGGTGACAAGGTAACTTCCCACAAATCGTCACTGGCCCTCTTGACCTACTCCCTTCCTAGTCACGTGCCCAAAGTGGGCTAGAGTAGCCAAACACAACTTTATATAGGTTTTACAAATTTTACAAAGTTCCCCTAACAGCAGTAGTTGCCAGTGCTTGACTAGATCATGGGTGAAAAGCAGTGAATTACGTTTTACTTAGAAATCTTTATCTTTGGAACCCATTGGTCGGGTTTGTTCGTTTTGGTGTCAAAAAAATTATAAAAACATCTATTTTAGAAATTGGTGTCGGATTTCTTTAGTGTTGTGTGACTTATTGAGTTGTTTTGGTACTTCTAAATGCTTTGCACTTGTCCTTTGTTTAATCCCGACTGCTCGAAGCCACAGCTACCCAGGGTTAAGCTAAGGTTTACCAAACAAGCCTGAATGGGGCCAAGACTGTATTGTGTGTGTATTAGACGGCGAGGTCATGCAACCACACGGTATAGGACTCAACTTTCCACACATAACCTATTACCTAGCCCATGGTTTTGAGCCTTCAACTCCTGTTTTCTTTCCAGAAGGACATGGTCCTGCCTGGATTGTGATAGTAAAATATCTCCACTTGCCACAGGATAGGCGCTGTGCAACATGGCTTAAAGTAAAGGATAACACACGTTTTTATGCAGTCAATGCTGGCTGCTTCTTAGCACTTTTTTTCTTGACTTTAAGCGATATTACACAGCAGCTAACGCTGCGGTGAAGAGTTTCTAAAAAATCATTGACAAAGCCATAGGCGAAATCGATTGTCCTTACCAATGCTTGTTTTTTTAAAAGACCTTCCCAAAATTACAGCAGGACTTTTAATGGATTGTGCTGACTTTTTAGCAGGCACCTGTACTTTCAAAACGGCTTTACTGCACGTATGTAAGCTACGCCTGCTGCTTGTTATCACAGGCCGTATCATTTTAATGTGGCAATACCAGCAGTGACGCTCTGTATTTAATGGATTGGCAAATTTGGCACGACTCATGTAGCAGTGGCAACGGGTCAGTTCTGTTGCTGCACTGTAGAAAGCAAAAAGGGGACAGATTAGTGTAATTTGCAACACTGTTTATGTAGCGCAATACTTTTCAAATTTCTTGCCAATTTATGAATACACTTTGACAGCACAAAGTGCGAATTTCACATTTGCGAAATTTGCTGCGGTCAGCAAATGGCAGGTTACCATAAGGTTAGGAGCAGGACTGAGAGGAGTGGAGGGTCAACGGAGGCACCTTCATTAGAGTATGTCAGAAAGTCAGCAAAGAGGCTAGATATGTGAGCCACACAATGCACAAGGAGGAACTATGCAGCAATATTTGACGTATATCAGAATCCATCTCATGTTTTACACTTTTTATTAGGGAATGCAAAAACGGTTACCTGAACAAGTTATTATTCTTAACCAGGGAAGTGATACTATCACTTTAGTGCAATAAGTGAACTCAACGTGTCTTACTTATCAGGCTGCCAGAAAACCTTGTTTGCGATGAATGACTACCTAACCCTCATTGGGCCTTATTGTAAGATGTTTGTTTCTTGGTGCAGAGATACCGGAGGGCTGGAATATCTGATTCTCACCAGTATCACCACACCAAATAATAACCATCAAAAGTAATTCCAAATGGAAATGGGAATAAAAAGTGAACCTGGTGATAATCAGTGGCGTAACGAAAATTGAGGGGTCCCACCTGCAAGGCACGTGGAGGGCCCCCCCTGTGGACTCTATCAGGAGCTCTCCAGCCGAAGTGCTGTGCTGAGGGGGCCCCCTGGAGCTTGGGGCCCCCCGCACCGCGGGGACTGCGGCGGGCCTGTGTTACGCGCCTGGTGATTACAGGCCCCTTTTCTACTGATATTTACTGTCTGATTTGAGTAGGTGTTAAATGGCCTTCGGCGATAGTGTAGCGGGTCGGGGGGAACTAGATGGTGGGAGTTGATCGGGAGACACTAAACAGGGCTGAGCTTTGTTGGAGGAAGTGTTGTTTGATCTATCAGTGGTTCTGCAGGGGCTTCAGGGGCCCCTGTCCAGATTTGGCCCAGTGTTTCCAGGCCCAGTATTACAAGGCCAGGGATCTGCAACAGGCCACTTAGGAAATAGGTGGTGCATTATCACCGTGACAGGGGAAATCAGATTGGCCAACTCTTAAAGAAGGCCTACATTATTCACTAGTGCTGGAACAATTTCCAGATTGGGGGTGCTGTTATCAATGTTACATCACCGAATTCATAACGATTGCGAAAATCCAAGCATCCCCAAAGAACAAGGGTAGCAAATGAGTCATTCATCAGGAGAGTAGTAAGGGTGAGCTATGTAGCCGGTGGTACATTTTGGAGCACACTGTCACAAATATATTAAATTAGCATGGTATGTTAGCACGCTGTCATTTACAGACAGCACATTTTACATTATTCACTACATTTTCATTTGCATGCAGCTTTACTGATCAAACTATTGAGCACTAATCACATTGTGAGGAAATCGGATTACAGTGACTAATTATCACTTGCACCAACGTAAGTAAAATGTCTTGATTTGTTTTGACCCAATAAAAAATCTTTGCTTCCAGCACACTTAAATTACAAAAAGGTGCTTAATTTATGTTTTTTTATCATCTGGTAAATTTTTTAATATTTGTAGAATATATTAAAAGGTATTTAAATTTTATTGTGTAAAAAATTGCCATCCTCCAGAATTTCCTTTCTCAATTAACGTGTACTCCAGCAAGATTGGCACCAAGTTCACTTTACAAAATCTTCTTACTTTCCAGTCAGAAAATTAAAAGGAAACATCAATCTCCATATTAAACGAATAAGCAGCAATTCGTCAGAAGACTTAGCCTGACATTTGACATCTGGCTTTGAAGGCACAACAAATGTAACAAGTTAAAGACAACATTTCATGGCATCTTTTTTGCTCATTCACTTTCTAAACTCCAGCATGGTTATTTCTGGGGGTGCTGCAGCAACCCCCACCGCCTCTATCCCGGCCCGCACCCCAACATCCAGTGCCTATGACATTATCTGTTTAAGAGATTGCAGATAAAACCCAACCCACTGTGTTTTGTGTTTAGTTATTGGCTTGCCATTTGTGCCCTCTGGACTTGAAATCCTTTTCGGCTGCATATTATTTTTAGATTCCTAAAATTAACAAACATTGGCAAAGCCAAATGGATTGCGTTTTGCTAGTTGGCACCGAGATATCGGTGTATCCCAAAAGGTTTTTTTATTTTCCACAAATGAACACCATGCATGCATGCGCATCCCCGGTGGTCATCAGTGGAAAACATAAAAAGTTGCAAAGCTTATGGGTTGGCGTCCTTAGGAAAGGGTTGACCTATTGGTTTTGACATTACTTATTTTTATTTTATTTGTATGTATACTCCAGGCTCATGTTGTGCTCCCAGGTTTTACTGCATTTGTTCTGCTGAGGTAAGGAATTTCGAGGTCACGGTTTGCAATTGTCCATCTGTACTGTAGGAAATCAAACATTCTATGCTGTCTCATGCTGACTGTTAGTTGCAAGAAGCTCTAATTGCTTTATAAATAATGAATGACCCAGTTAGCTATGTTGCATGCGTATTTATTTAAGACCAACGCCTGCATCAAAATTAAGCTTTTCTCCTTGTTTGTTGGGCTTCAGTTGTGTTTGCAACCATAGAGGAAGTTTCTCCAACAGTTATTCTGATATTTTGCTATTTCTGCTTTGCGAGTGCACACTGAATTTGAGGATGTTCTGGCTTGCAGTAGTAACAAGGCACATGCTTTTAACGTTGGGTGGTTGGCAGAGCTGAAGCATGCAGGGCATCTTGAATGGAAACCAGAGAAGTTTTACAATCCTGAGTAGGAGGACATTTCTTTCCATCACCCAGGTGAAAAACGACCAGAACATGTACAACTGCTCGAAAGTTTGATTCTGGAAGTAGGGTTCTTGTTATTCTTTATGAACATGGTATGAACTGCACATTAGACCATTGGCGCAAAATGGATACAACTAAGGTAAATACATTGAAAATGCACAATATTTTTCTTATCAATGTTTGCACAAAATTAGATATATTTAAAAACTAAAAGACTGATTTAGCCTTTTGCAGTCTTTACTCTGTTCATCAGGGCAGCAGATGATATTACGTCAACCACCCTGAAGGGATGGTAAGGTAAGGTACATTTTATTGTTTAGTTAATTAAAAACATAAAACATTAAGCATAAAAAGACGGGGTACAGCAGGTTTCATAATTAAAGGAGAATTGATTAACATTTCATCAAACATTAATTCCTTGTGTAGAAGTAATCAAAACAATATACATTATTTGAGAGCGCAGAACACACAAGGCTAGCAAGAGCTAGAAAGCACAAACTTCGGGCCTGATTATTATGGGAGTGGGTCCGCCACCCTTTGGCCATCAGTGGTGGTCCCACTGCCATCAGCCCCTGCAGGACCATCCGCCGCATTAGGATGCAGCGGGTGGAGGCATCTGGTGGAAGGACTGTCCGTTTTGCATCCAACGGGCTGAAGGGGTCCATCAGACCGCCGGAGGGACTGCAATCCCTACAATAGTAGCAGAGCCTGCTCAGGCACCTCCGTAGGGATTACAATGTCCCTTTCTGCCTGCCATTTCATGGCAGTCCGCCTGGCATGAAATGCCAGGCGGAAAGTGACTTTGGGGGCCCCTAGCGTGCCCCTTTGCCCCCTGGCCCTCAGCTATGGGTTCAGGGGGGCAAACATCTCTGCACCATGTGGCAGGCACTACCTGGTGCATGTCACAAGGTGCAGGGATGTTTACAAACATGCCTCTTAGCAGTGAGGCTTGTACTGCAGCCCTTTTTCAGGCCACAGCACAAGCCTCTATGCTATGCCACATTTTTCTGACCACCTCCACAGCAGTCGGATTGTAATTTGCCAGGTGGGACCGCCGACTCCCTGTCGGCTGGTCCTGCACCCGACAGGATGGCCGAAGGACGCTCGCGTGACTGCCATCATCATCAGGCCCTATTTCATTAGATGGGACAAAATAGACATTTCATCTGCAGTTGGTTCGATGTGCAAAATAAGCAAGCAAAACACAAACTTCTTTCTTGAGGATGGACCTGACGAACACTGCATTTAAAAATAATTCCATGTGCAAAAAGGAGAAAAAAGGGGAGGGACCTGTTGCTCTTCATGTTATGCGCACAATAAGTGCAATTTGTTGGCTTAAAACTACTGCACTGGCTATGTTCTTCATTTGAGGCCTGATAAATACTTTGCCTAAAATTAGATTTGGTATCCAAAATGTGCAAAGTAAACACTAGCTTAGTTTACGACGACCATAAAGTGCATTGTGTTAACTAGAACTGTCACACAAACTTCGTTCCTAAATTGCAGCATGATAAGAACCTCGTCTAAAAGTTGATTCAATGTGCAAATTTTTTTAGACGTTCTTAAATTGCACGTAAAGTGCGTTGTGCATTGTGTTGACTAAAACTGCCTTACTGGCAACATTCTCCTTAAAGTTGAATCAGTGTGCAAAATTAGTTAAGTAAACAAAGACTTAGGGGTCTATTAGGATGGCGGACGGATGGCCGCTGCCGGGCTGGCGGTTGCAACCGCCGGAATGGTGGCGGACATCCGTCCGCGATCGCAACCCTGAAAACCGCCAGTCCCAGTAGCATGGCGGTGACGAGCATGGTGGTGAGAATCTCCACCCGCCACTTTTCCACCGGTACCAGTCCGCACGCATGCCAAGCGGGCGGAACTGGACCGCTACAAGGATGCCGGTGCAGGGCCAGGCTCATGCCGGCAGTAGCCAGCATTTCCGCGGCGGTGGAACCGCCATGGAAAGGCATGCGGAGAATGTCTCCAGGGGTCCATTGCGGGCCCCCAATGTGTTGCGGGTGTGTGGGTGCCTGCCACACAGTGCAGTGACATGCATGACATGCTCCTTTTCACACCGCAGAGGTGCTGCTGGCAGCAGCAACCACCGCAATGTTAATCGCCAGAATCCGACCGCCGCGGTCGGATTTCGACTGCAGAGCATCCTAATTGGACTGGCAGTTATGCCGCGGTCCTTGCGGGCAGTCTTTTCCCGCTACCATGGCGGTCGGAGAGAATTTCCGACTGCCATCGTAATAGGCCCCCAAGTTTACAAGGAGCATAAACTGCATTGTGTTAGCTAGAACTGTCAAACAAGCGTCATTCTTAATTTGCGATATAAGTACTTCATCTAAAAGTTGATTCAATTTGCAGAATGAGCAGGGTAAACATAAACTTTGTTCTTGGTTTCTGACATTCTTAAATTGCATCCTGACACTTCATCTGAGAGTCAAAATGAGCAAATTAAACACAAACTTCGTTCTCAGTTTAAAATATTCTTAAATTTGCAACATGATAAAAGCTTCATCTAAAACTTAGTTCATTCTATAAAGTGAGCGAGGTAAACACAAAATTAATTCTTAATTTGCAACATGGTAACAACTATTTCTAGAATTGAATTAATGGCCAAAAAGGGTCCATAACTCTCCATACTATGCATTAGTAAAGTGCATTTTGATGGATGGAATTATCACGGTAAGCCTTCCCATTTTATGTATGACGAACAATCCCGATAGTGAACTTAATACTATTTAAAAGGCAGAGATATAGAAAAAAGTGCAGTGCGCCCTGCAGGAGAACCTTCGAATTAAAAGTTAGGTGCTTGAGCGGCATTCTTGCTCATACATTTGTAAGCTCCCTTCAGGAATTTAAAAAATCTCACAGTTAACTGAACAGAATTAAGCACGTTGCTATTGCATTTCAACATTGCCTGATTTCTAAAATGCACCTCAGGTCATTCAATTTGTTGCAAAAACAGACTACATGCAACAATGATTCAAATTTGTAGTTACACAGCCGACAATTCATGGCCTCTGTGCTGTTCAATATTCTATATTTATAGGCTTTTAGGGGTATAATGGTGCATCTTAGCCTTATTAGCTCTATTTTCAGCTCGAAACTCCCGGTGGAGGATTCCTGTTCGACGGATATAAAGAGGTGCACAAGTTGGCATGGGCCATTGTGGATAGTCCCTGCCCATCATTGTCTGTGGATCTCAACCTTGCATTTTTTGCAAGCAGCTTGGTGCATAATTTTTGCGGAAGGTTCAGTTCGATAGTTTCTTGGGCACCCACAGCATTAATTACCATGGCAGCTTACTGTTCTGCATGCTTGACCATATAAGCCCCCTCAACGAGCCATGTGGGGCAGCCCTAAGCTTGAGGTAATACATAAGGAATCTTGATTCGCCAGGATCACTTGCTTGCTTAGGTTGAAATCTAGGTGGATTTGCGAAGGTGGGGTAGCATCTGGCAGCTGAAACAGTCTTCTATAACAGCGGCACTGGTCCGACCAGGAGTCAAGGCTGTCTTTAAAAATTAGGGAGCCATATGAAAATGTTGGGATGAACTTAGAGTCAATGACTCTACAGATGGCAGACAGATCGGGCCCTATAGTTTGTTTGATCATTGCAGCCAACATTTCTCTCATCGCCTCAAACTGTGAGTAATATGAGCCATGCTGGTTGAAGTAGACTCTCCAGTAAATAAAGCTGGATATCCACTCAATGTTCGCATGACCCACAATAAATTTTGTTTTCTTGGCTTTCTTTCTCCCATACACCATTATTTTTGTCTTCATAGCATTGATGGAGATCTTATTTTCACAACAGTAGCATGACAAGGCATTCAGTGATCTTTGCAGGCCAACAGCGGTGTGATCAAATAAGATCGTGTTGTCTGCATATTCAGCCGCGGCTCCTGCAGATAAGTGTGGTGAGGCGGGCGGGGGGAGGGGAGAGTAGAAAGATGACAGAATAAGATTTATTTATTTATTTGATTTTCCCTCTTCTGTCCTCAGTTGACCTCCACCCCTCCCGCACCCCTCTTCACCGCGCTTATCTGCAGGAGGCACGACTGTGTATATTGCAGACATTGTAAATGTGAGCCTGAAAAGTTGAGTAGGAATACATTCACACCAGCTAGTGCGTTGTTTAGGTCAGCCAAGTAAAGGATAAATAATAGGGGAGTCAATATGCACCCCTGTTTCAGCCCTTGGTGAGTATGAATCTTTTGGGTCACTCTATTGGCCAGGATCTTGACTCTCACCCAGGTATTAACATAAAGGCTCAGGTGGCTCGCATCAGTGGTGCCAGGATACCCCAACTATTGAGCTTCCACCAGAGCCTCGCTCTATCTACGTTATCAAAGGTGGTGGTGTAATCAATCAAGACTGCATATAGTGGTGGCGCTTGTTTTTTATTTACTGCCTCAATCAGGAAAGAGGGAATCACCAAGTTATCGTCGATGCTGCAGCCTTGTCTGAAGCCTGATTAAGTGACCGCTATTAATGCATTGGGTGTTGCCTATTCTTTAAGCTCTGAATTTAGCGTCTTGGCATAGCATTTCCCATTACATCAAGCAGTGCTACTAGTCTGAAGTTTGCTGGCTGGTTAGTTGGACCTCTTTTGTGTATTGGGGATACTATGGATCCCCTCCAGCTATTTGACACTTCCTGAGTTATGAAGCATTGTTTGAATAGTGGGCATAGAAGACTGATCCATTTTTTCTTGTGCTGCTTTGAAGATGCTGGCTGGTAGCCCATTGGGCCCAGGAGCTCCTGCAGAGCGAAGGGTGGTGATGATTGATCGCAATTAAGCCTTATTATTTTGGTTAGTCTCCCATTGTGCGCTGGTGCCCACAGGGGACTCTGTACCCTGAATCCAGGCATTCTCTTAATGTTTTACTGTATTTATGATGTATAAGCTTGTTAAATGGTTTACCCACTTGACTGGAATGCTGGGTGGTAGGAAATTTGCGCTGGCATGGTGATCCCACACAGAAATGTGAGGAAAATATGATGTTTTGTCTAAATTTGAGTTTGCAGGGGATTCTGGGTAAGAACACATTGGGGATCCACAAAAGCCACATATCTTTGGACTCCCCTGGATGTCTAGTTTAAGAAATGTCTAAGTTTGGTAGGTTTCCATAGATGGCCGTCGGGCCCGGAACAAAACCGCAGGTGCCCCCCTTGCAAAACCAGGTCATTTTGTGATAGATAATTTTGATGTCTCCACAATACGTTTAGGACTCTTTTCTGTCAAGGGCACTAGGTCTACCCAAACAAGTGCAGTACCATTTTTATTGGGAGATCTTGCGGAATGCTGGGTGGTAGGAAATTTGTGTCGGCCCAGTGATCCCATAAACGTCCTGCACAGAAATGTGAGGAAAATTTGATTTTGTTTAGCTAAACTTGAGGTTTGCAGGAGAGTCTGGGTAGGAAAACGTTGGGAGACCCACACAACCCACACCTCCATGGACTCCTCCAGGTGTCTATTTTTCAAAAATGTGTCGGTTTGGTAGGTTTTTGCAAGATGGCCGTGAGCCTGGGACTAAAAAGGCAAGTGACCCCTTGTAAAGCCAGGTCGTTTTGTGATTGATAATTGTGCTGTCTCCACAATACATTTTGGGCCCTACCCTATTGCTGGCACTTGGCTGACCAGCACAAGTGAGGTACCATTTTTACCAGGAGACCTGGGGGAAAGCTTGGTGGTAACAATTTGTGTCAACCGAGTGATCCCACAACTTTCCCACACAAAAATGTGAGGAAAATGTGATTTTCTTAGTTAAATTTAAGGTTTGCAAGGGATTCTTGGTAAGAAAACTTTGGGGGATCCATGCAAGCCACACCTCCCTGGACTCCCCCGGGTGTCTAGTTTTGATTAATGTCTGGGTTTGCTAGAATTCTCCAGATGGCCGCCAAGCCAGACACCAACGTAACATTTCCTGTTACGGGCACTAGGCCTACCCATACAAGTGAGGTACCATTTTTATCAGGAGACTTGGGGGAATGCTGGGTGGAAAAATGTTTGTGGCTCCCCACAGATTCCAGAACTGTCCATCACAGAATGTTGAGGAAAATGTGTTTTTTTAGAAAAATTGTGAAGTTTTTAAGGGATTCTGGGTAAAAGAACCTAGTGAGAGCCAGATAAGCCATTCCATCGAGGGTTACACTTGGCGTCTAGTTTTAAAAAATGCACAGGTTTGCTTGGTTTCCCAAGGTGCCGGCTGAGCTAGGGCCCAAAATCCACAGCTAGGCACATTGTTACATAAGGGTCAGTTTTTAGTGGAAACATTTGAAGTTTACACATTGTGTTTTGGGCTGTTTCCTGTCCTGGCCACTAGGCCTACCCACACAAGTGAGGTATAATTTATGTCAGGATGTTTGGGGGGGGGACACATAACAGTAGAACATGGGTAATTACCAATAGTCTTTATCTGCATTTCTGCCTTCCGGATGTAAGACAGTGTGTCATTTTGAAAAATGCCCTCTAATTCACATGCTGTCATGGGTAACCACAACTTCAGAGATGTTCAAATAACCACTGCTTCGAAACTCCATATCTTGTTTTGTAGATGCATAGGTTTGCTTGAACCTATTTTTCACTCTGTATATTTTACCAAATGAATTGCTGTACACCTGGTACACAATGAAAAACCATTTCAAGGTGCAGCTCTGTTATTGGCTCTGGGTGCCTCGGGTTCCTGGTGAAACTACAAGCCCTTTATATCTCCACAACCAGAAGGGTCCAGCGGATGTAACAGTATATTTCTTTAAAAAATCTGCCATACTTACAAGAAGTTACAGTTGAAAACATAGGCTCAAATAGCTGGGGAGTTTTTTCAACTAAATTTCAATATTTGTTTAATTTAACTGTCCCTTTCTATAGGAAAACTGTGAAGGATCTACACAAATGACCCCTTGATAAATTTAAAATGTTGTCTACTTTTCAGAAATGTGTAGCTTTCCAGTATCCACTATTGGTTTCACAGCCATTTCTACCACAAACTGCAAGGATGTTGCAGTCACAAGAAATAGGAAAAATAATCTAAGTCCCAGTGCAATGCAAAAACTGTGTAGACAATTTTGGTTTTCTGACAAAAGTCTTCCTGTTCCTGAAAGCTGGAAAGATGGTGATTTTAGCATTGCAAACTCTTTCTTGATACCATTTGTAGGGGAAAACAAGCATTTGCAATGCAACAGGTCTCGCATCAGTTAGACTTAGAGTTATTGGGGTTGTAATTACAATGTTGCTTAATGTTTTGTTTGGAGTGTAGTGTATGTATTTTACATATAAGTAGTGGTATGTATGTGGGTAGTAAGAATGTGGATGTATAACTTATGTTGCAGCTAGTGATGGCAGCAAGAGGAGTAAGTAGCAGTAGCGTGCAGGGTTTGAGTACTGCTGGACAACTGTGGCTGGGTACTTACATGTAATCATTAAGTGTAAAATTGATAATAATAGACACCAATTAAGAACAATAAGGCACATGTAACTCGTTAAAGCAAAAGTACTATAACAATATAAAAAACCACACACCCCAAATAAAGTATTGCGTCTTGGTAAAGTGATTGTGCGGAGCAGTTTTGAGTAGGTACGTACTAAAAAGAAGAGTGTAAATGTTTTAATGGAAGCACTCTCAAAACGTAAGATACACACTGCATAATAAAGTGGCATGCGTTGCACATTGCCGTTTCCTTCTTATAACTTTATTCTCAGTCTGTACATATGAGGAGCATAAGAATATTTTCTTAAACTAAAGTAGGAGTGTTATGAAGTAGAAGAAAGTGAAAGTGCGCCATGCGCGTGCTGTGTAACTCGTTGAAGCAAAAGTACTATAACCAGTGCTTAATTTGTGCCGGTGCTTTCCGATGCTTAGCACCGGCACTTACTTTTCAGGGTCGGGTCTACACACATCTGCTGCACGTCATATATTGCACTGATAATATTTATATATTTACCTCACTACCTGACTCCTCGCAGAGTGTTGTTCTCGTCTCCCCAGGTGAAGAGTGTTGCGGGTGTGAGACTGAGCCAAGAGGAGATTCTAATGATGTGTTGATGGCGGAAGTGTTGCTGGTGGGCGGGACTTTGATTGGGCTGGATTTTGGTTCTGGGAGTAGGGGCTGTGCGGCAGAAGGCAGAATGTGTAGATTTTTTAAAGATTTCCATGTCCCAGCACCCCCACGGCCCGCACCCCATGAGTCGTCGTTCAAGTCAGCCTGACGACGTTGAATGGTTGAAGGCAGGCAGCAGACACACCACCACCAGGCCTAATCAGTTAATAAAGGCAGTGCAGTGTCCCAGCCCACTGCGAGTAATCGTAAGGAAGTACTACTAAGTAGCAGTAGCCATGCCATTGCCAAATCAACACTGCTTATTTTTGGGAGTGTGGTGGCACATCCGACGGCGGCTCAACAAGATTCGATGCTGATGATGCACTGCCTGGCCTAGTAGCCGCCGCCGACCGCACGCTTATATCACAATAGGGCCCACCGGGTCCCTGCCCTTGAAGTATCCTCCCCTGCTAAGAGTGTCTAATTCCGTGCAGGCTGCCAAAAATCGGGCTTGTGACACACTGTCTATCTTTGCTGCCTTTAAATATCAATGTATTCTGCCAGCTAGGATATCAATCCAACATAAAATATTACCGGATTGTCCTTTAAGTAAGGATTATCGATTTAAGAAAGCTGGTGGGCGGGAAAGGAGGGACAAGCCTTTAATCCTTTCAACACATCTGTACCAGTGCTAAATTTGAGCTTAAAGGGCGGCCGTGAGGTGGTTATAAAAGCGGACTCGATACAGGTGTGGATTTCTGCTTTCCCAAATCACTCATGAAACGGGACGCCATATTATCGACATTTGATACGGATTTAGGTGAGGCAGTATACGCAATGCAGGACGCTAGATTGGATTGAAATTAGTGGTTGTGTATGTGGAAATTATTAATTTCAGCAGAATGATTAATAGGAATTAAATTCTTGTTTAGCAATAGATTTGTGTCTGCACATATGGAGCATGTTCTTGTGTTCCGATCATTGCAGGATGATGTTTTAAGGCTCGCAATCGTGAATGTATCTGGTGGATTCACAATGTATTGGGGCATGCGTTGTACACGTTTGGCTCATTATGAAGGAAATAAGCCTATTTGCTTTATAGTTGAACATGCGGGACAGGTACACATGATTGTGACTATAAAAAGGTAGCCTGGTTTCATTGTATAATGCACCAATTTTAAAAAACATATCCCTAGTGAGGCATTATTTGCATGGTTGTCAGCAAAGTGCTTACACATTCCCCCTCTTTGTATGAAAAGACATCCGTCCCAGGACGGTTAATTCCAGCAGTTGAAATGCTAAATTTGATCCGGTGGTACTTAGGCAAGGGGAGTTTAAGTGAATTGCCCAGAATCACAGGATGTTGAGCCAAAACCGAGATTCGACCCTGTATCCCCAGCTCCGGCCATTATGACACTTCCTTGCCCCATGGTTAGTAGTTGGTTCGGTTTTAGGCAGCGCTACCAGGGGAAATAGGCTGGTGCAAGCTGCCTCCTGATGAGAGCCCCAGCACTTATTTTTTTACAAATTAACCACTGACTATAACAATATGCAAAACCACACACCCCAAATAAAGCGTTGTGTCTTGGTAAAGTGAATGTGCTAAGCAGTTTTGAATAGGTACGTACTAAAAAGAAGAGTGTAAATGTTTTAATGGAAGCGCTCTCAAAACATAAGAAGATACGCACTGCATAATAAAGTGGCATGCGTTGCACGTTGCAGTTTCCTTTATTTTCAATCTGTACATATGAGGAGCTTAAGAATATTTTCTTAAACTAAAGTAGGAGTGTTATGAAATAGAAGAAAGAGATAGCGCGCCATGCGCGCACTGTGCTGAAACGCCATGATCAAAAGGACGCCCGCTGTATGGAACCCACTCAAGAGGACTTTGCTCATCAATATGGAGTAAAAGAAAGTGAAAGCGTGCCATGCGCGTGCTGTGCTGCAACACCGTGATCAAAAGAGACGCCCGCGAGATGAAAGTGGAAGCGTGCCATGGCGCACACCGTACGTGTGCACATCTCCTGTCTGGGCAGGCACGGCAAACAGGAGATAGGGAGGGTACAAACATGCCTCCCTTCCAATTAAAAAAGGGGTAACAATACAATGAATATAGCCTCAATCGGTTCTATATTTTAGCCAGTGTCCAGCCGGACAAAGGCACCTTTAATATACAAAAATTCTTAACAATAATCCAAAGAATGTAAGTTAATTCTCAGTGGGATACAAGCCTGTATCCAAAAACTTACATATCGCATAGAGAACGAAGTGAGAAAAGGCTCAGGCAATTTTCATGGGTGTTTCAATCAGTAAATACTTCAGATAGTGAAACAACTAATACATAAAAGGTCACCTTTACAATAATTTATATACAATAAATAGAATGTGTAAGGTAGACAACTATGTCGACGGCGTTTCGATGCTTATCAGGAGGATATCAGATCATCATCAGGACTAATTAAATAAAATTGCCCGTACATAAATGCCTGAATTACATGTGTGACATCAAAACAACAATTTGGAGAAAATGGGAAGGAAGAAGGAGACAAAAAGATACACAAATTAAATCAACAGTGAACGAGAATACATTAAATAAGAACAAGGGTACGAGTCAGATAGAAATCTCTCTAGACGAATTGGTTAAAAGAGTTGGCAGTGTGAGTTAACCCAAAAACGAGGTGAACGAGAAGTAACAGTGCAGCGAGCAATGCAAATTCGATTTTTACATAAAACGGTTAGGAAAGGGATGCCGTAAAATACAAATTTAACCCTGAAGCATGTGAAAATGAGCATTTGCAAAATATCTCAGACAACGTTTGGGAAAGAACTCGGTTAGGAAAGGGATGCCATTATTTCCAACTTTAGACCATGAAGCATGTAAAAAAAAAGGGCAATTGCAAAATATCACAGACATCGTTTATGAAAGAACAATTGAGCAAGATGTCGCGTGCACAATAAAAGGCTGGAAAAACTTTTTAACAATGACCGTCATACGCACATAAGCCTGCATATCTGGTTGTATTAGAAAATTCAAAAGATGCAGCGTTGTAGAAAAGAGAATAAACAATGACCAGGGTGACAGACGCAGTAACCAAGTACGTACTCTTATGCGAGTAGCGTGGCGACTGATTAGGTTGGCAAAATGACCAGAGACTTGGAAGCGAAGAGGTACAACAACAGACTGAGCATAATAAGGCACACGATTAAACATGCGAGTGGGTGAAAAACCACAACCAACCAGAGGTGTTGAAAAATGGGTTACCTCGAGTATTTAAAGTTTGCGAATAAAGAGCGTCACGGGTGGGGAGGTTTCCGATATATTCCAGGTGGCGCGTATTATGCTCGAGGAGAAGTGATCGAGGGCCTGTAATGAATGAAAAGGCCCGTGAGGAGGAGGTAAGGGCGGGTGGGGAGGTACGGTCTAAACGGAGGAGGCTTACTTACAGAATTGTGAATTCCGGGGATGATCAAGGCCCGCAGTAGGGAATCCGTCTTAGAAAGAACAGGTGACATTAGGGCTCAGGCACACTGGAAAGTTCTTTTTTTAAATGAAGCACCTTCTAACATTACTTAAGCAGAACAACGATTTAAATTTGTAGCAGCATCATAAGCAGAAATTCACAACAATCCACCTCTCCCCTGCCACAGCACACCTACTTTCAGCACCCCTTGTCAGGTGGGAAGGTTTTTATCTTTGATTTCTCTGATGTAGCCACAAACATTGCCGGCAGGTTACACAAATGCATGCAGTCTCCCATAACGTTGCATAACACTTATAAAGCAAGTGCTCACAAGTTTAAAATTGTCCTGATTTGCAAACGGCAACCACTTTTAATTTTATGCTAGGGTCTTTTTTTCAATTCCTCTCCGACACTGCTACATAGATGATTTCTAGAATGCCATTGTGGATGTCTGCAGCTGTTGTACATCAGAGAGGAGTGGATCAATGTGAAGTGGAGTGGATCAGAGTGGAGTGGATGGGAGTGGGTTAGAGTAGAGTGGAATGGATTGGAGTGGAGTGGAGTGAAGGGAAGTGGAGTGGAGTGAAGTGGAGTGGAGAGTATTATAGCGGAGTGGAGTGGCGTGTACAAAAAGATGAAACAAATACACACACAAAGAATTGACCTTGCAGAATTGCTGTCAAGGACAAAGCTCCCATAACTCTGCAACTAAATTCCCCATAAATACACCCCACATAAATCCACTCTATACCACATAACAACTATCCACATAAATACACTCCACAACATGCCACATAACTCCACTCAACGTAATTTCACTCAATGCCACACTGTTCCATGCCACATTATTCAACTTCACACAAATTCATTCCACACCACATAATTCCACACCAAAACACATAATTCTACAACACAATTCCACTACACACCAAATGTATCCAATTCACAACACATAACTCAACATCATACCACAAAATTCAACAGCATACCACATAATTCAATTCCACTGCATAACACTCCACAACACAAAATATCATTCCACATGATTACACTCCATGACACACAATCCCACTCCACATAATTCCAATACACTCAAAAAGACATCATTACTACCCACTTAATACCACTGCATAACATGCTACATAATTCCACCACACATATCTACTCAACACCACACAATTCTACATCACACAATGCCACAACTAAAAATTACAATCCAAGCCACATAATTCCAATACACACCACATACATCCACTCGACTCCATAGATAAGAGACATTCACATTCACAACGCCAATAGCTCTAACTCACAGACCTGGAGCGTAGCTCCTACCTATATGTTTTTTTTCATCACCAAAAAGGCAAAAATAGCCACACAGTTGGACGCCACACAATTCAACTGAACACATTTTCAATCCACACCATATAATTTACAACAAACCACATAATGCAACTTAACAACACAATTACTCAACACACCACTTCCACATTAGGTCCCAAAATTCAAAAGCATACCACATAATTAAACTCCACTACATACCACTCCACCACACAAAAAACCATTCCATTTAATTGCACTGCATAATACGCAATCCCATTTCACATAATTCCAGTACACTCAATACCACATAATTACTATCTTCATATTTCCACAGCACACTATGCCACATAACTTTACTACACACATCCACTCCACAACACACAATTCCACAACTAATAATTCCAATGCAATCCACAAAATTCCACTATACACCACATACATCTACTCCACTCCAAATCAAAACACATGAATAAAAGACATTTGGGCACATGCATCAAGCTAAGTAATTGCAATTCCTTAATAGCAATTTTTAAGGAATCGCTATTAAGAAATTGCAATGCGTTATGCATGTAGGTTTTGCTAAAAAATTAGCGATTCCTAATTCCAAATTGCGATTCGCTATTAGGGAATGCTTTCCCATTCATTCCTGTGGGCCTAGAGGCCCACAGGAATGAATGGGAAAGCATTAGCAAGGGCAATATTGCCGCTTTAGAGGGACCTTTTCCTGCTAAAGGGGCGTAATTCTATCGCACTATCAGCAAGCTGTCGCTAACAGCAGTTAGCGACAGCTTTCTGATGAAAGCGACCGGTTTGGGTGCCGCTTTGCATGTCAGCAATATTTATCACTAATGACATGCAAAGTAGGCGTTCCCGACCAACAGACCTGGTAAACAGCCGCTAACAGGCCTATCGCCTATTAGCAAGGAGGCCCTGGCCCCGTTTAGCGAAGGGAAAAGTCACGCTAACCAGGGTCATCGCCGGTTTTTTAACACCTGCTATTTTCCTGACTTAACCATACCCAACATGGGGGTGGATTATGCTGATACAACCACAGGGTCATATCAGCAAGGTTTTCTCCATTCCCCATGTAACATCGCTGGTTTTGTTGCGATGTTGGCCCTTTCCTCCCGTTATCGCTGGAATATTTATCGCCATAGCGCTAATGCGAATTGCATGTAGCATAGTGCAAACACGCGTAGCGTAGCGTAGTGCAGCGGTCATTTTTTGCTTGCTCGCGGTCCCTTAAGGTCAAGTTGGCGACCGCGAACAAGCAAAATGATATCCCGGTGAGACTTTTTCCTCGTTCGCGGTCAGCAACATCAAGTTGCCGATTGTGAGCGTGGAAAATAAACCTCCCGCTTCTCAACGCTGGTGAATAATAAACAAAGGGCCATATTAGCAAACAAACTGCGATCAATATCGCAGAGCGCACTTAGCACACAGTTTTTTATCGCCAGCTATCGCTGGAATATATTGCCACATTAATGCTGTATTAGCAACAATTAGCTAACCCTAGGCGTAGTTTTTGAAGTAGCGCTGCGCGTAGCTACGCGAAGTGCACTTCGCACTACGCGAGCTATGTGTAGCTACTCGAACTGCGTAGTGCACTGTGCAAAATGCTGTTCGCGATGATTGCACAGTGCCGGATGCTTGTCCACACTGTGCAATCATTGAAAATGGCATCTTGCACAGTGCGAGCTGTCATTTTCTGCCGCTCAAGTAGATTTCTACTCGAGCGGCAGCTTTCTCAACGCGGTCTGGTAGTTTCTCATCGCGAGCAGTCGCGAGCATACGCGACCACTCGCAATGAGAAACCTGACCTCCCCGCATTGAGAATCTCGCCGGGAGGTTTATTTTCCATGCTCGCGATCGGCAACTTGATGTTGCTGATGGCGAACGAGGAAAAAGTGTCGCCCAGATGTCATTTTGCTCGCTCGCGGTCGCCAAGTTGACGTTGAGGACCGCGAGTGAGCAAAAAATGCCAACTACGTAATGTTACATAATTTTGCACTGTGCTACTTGCAATTCGCGTTGCGCGAAGTAGCACAAACTACGCAAACTTCACAAGCGTAACGTAGTTGTCTGACCAGGGTTACTTCTCTGCTCTCAGGCTGTGCTCTACTGCTGGGCAGTCGCCATCAGACTGCCCGGTCTCTCCAGTAAACACGGTCCCAATCGTCCACTATCACAGTCACCAGTTGGCAGACATTCCATGGCCATGCAGTCAGCCCCCAGTGTCATAGGGGCTGGTTTCCTCATTTGCGAGTCATGAGAGAAGTCGCCAGTAGGTACTTACAGTTCGGACCTAGTTTTCATAGGAAAAGTGTTTTTAGGTGTCGCTGAGCCCCATCGCATGCGCTGGCTCGGAGAGACATTTTGTAATGTGAGTTTTCAAAGTGCTGCTGGCTGGCCTAGCGCTTGCGTTCACGCGACCGTGCACGCCCAAACCGCTAGCCTTCAGCAGCACTTTGAAAACTCCTGCGTCATCGCGATCACTTTCGCTTTCAGAGCGATCACGATCGCGATGACGCACACGCTTCTCCCCTTCCTCCACCACATATAGCGTCTCGCGGCCGCTCGCGCGCGGCCAACGCTTGTTGTTGTTGTTAGTGAGGCTGAAGAAGAAAAGGGGAAATAGATTGTTTTGTTCTCACTTTACGATGACCCCTTAAAAAAATATATAACAGTTGATCATAAAAATGGGCAATGGTTGAATTTATAATTGAAGAATCGAGTACGTTCAAAGAGCGTAAGATGGCCGTTTTGAAGCGTCTCGAAGACAAATAGATAAATAGGTAGTCCAAGTTGCAGACAATCATGCAGTGTTTTCTTCTCTTCTCCATTTCCCCTCTGACATTCTCTGTGGGTTTCTCTTTCTTAGCTCCTCACACACTGCTCTGCGCAGACTCCATTCCGCGCAGCGCCTTACCTCCACATTCGTCTTCCAAGCACGGACTCACACAACAAAGAGTATTTCCCCTATTTCACAGGCTTTCTTTATCAAGCCCAAACAACATAGGGGCATATTATCAACGGGCAGCGTTAATTATCACTGGCCGTACATAACGACAGAAATATTATCGCCGGCTATCGCTGAATATTATCGCCATGATAACGCTATATTTACAACGCATAGCGCTATGGCGATAATATTTCAGCGATAGCGGTGTTTTCAATGGAACATCGCTGGTTTTCCAGCGATTTTCCATTGAAAACAGCGATAACATTGCTGATAGGACCTCGTGGTCCTAGTAGCAGAATCCATCTTCTATTATAAGTATGCCTTAGTCAGGAATTTAACACACGTTAAATTCCTGAGTTAAGGCTGAGGTAGCGCGATTCTTTTTATCGCTGCACCTCCTTGTTAATATCGCGAGCTGCCTTTACGATATTAACATGTGTTGTTTTCACAGCCACGCATTTTTTGCATCTCATTAGAGATGCGAGGCGAGGCTGTGAAAAAACGGGCTCTACATCAAGAAAACACGCGCTAGCGTGTCCTTGATGATATTGCGATATAATTATCGCCGCTTTTCGCCCAAAAACGGACGCTAAAGCGGCGATAATTATATCGCCAGCCCTTGCTAATATGCCCCATAATTCTTCCAGCACGGGTCCATTAACCTCACACATTCCTCTCACCCAGCGAGCCGTACTTTCGGCATCATGCAACCACTGACCCAGGGCGCAAGTGTGGGCAGTGACAGGCAGCCCAGCACACACCAAGAAAACTCTCACGAACTAGTAACAGATATCACAGGGACAGCTGTCACTGGTGCTGGGACAATCTCAGCCTGAGAGGCTATTTTTAATTATTGTTTAATACGTCTTCAAAGATTGCTGCACCCTTCCTTGTCACCTCTTTTTCTCTCTTTTCTCCTGGCCATCCTTACGAAATGCTGTGCCGGCTATAGGCTGCCTGCCAGAGCTAATTAGTGATGTAGCATCTCAAATGTAATGTCCTTCTGGAATTGGATATTTGTCATACTTGTTTAGCATCTTTATATTTGCTGTTTTTCTTCCCCTCTGCTCTACATCTCTTCGCTTACTTTGATCTTATTACGTGTCTTTCACCCTCTGTTTTTCTTATTTTTAC